>NW_027077675.1:309383-618767 GCF_963924675.1 Phocoena phocoena
GAGAACAGGGAGCCTTGTTATGCTGATTGGCAGGATGTAAATTGCCAGCAGCCACCCTGGAGAAGTGTATGGTGTTTCCTGAAACACGTAAGAAACAAAGCAACACAGCCTATGGCACTTCCACTTATGGTCCTATAGCTTACGGAAATTAAAATCAAAAACAGACAGCCACCCCAATATTTGGGACGGCTGTGTTCACCCGAAGCTCGTCTACAGTATCAGGTAAATATCCCAGAAAGCAAAAAATGGATAAAGAAGTTGTGGCACGTACGTACAATGCAATATCACTCAGCAATGAAATCTGTGTCATCAGGCCCGTAGCGGCATAGTGAGTGGATGCAGTTACGGTGATTCTACGTGAACTACGTCACACAGAAAAAGAAACATCATAAGATATCACTAATACACGGAATGTAAACTTGACTACACATGAACTGAATTACAAAACAGAACAGGGTCTCAAATTTAGAAAACCAACTAGTGCTTGCTTATGGGGAAAGGTGCGTTCGGGTGCTGCATAAAACCAGAGACTGAAATTGGCACAGATAACATTCCATAAGCCAAATATGTAATAGACAAGACCTACTCCTTGCTCAACGAAATGGACTCAACACCACATATTCAACGCCTAGGAATATACCTGACTAGGAAGAATCTTAAAACCCATGGATATATATGTCTCCGTAAGAGAATCAAGCTTGTGTACAGCGGCCGAAACGCAGCAGTGAAAATCCGATAAATCCCATTATCAAAGTAAATTTCGAAAACAAAACACAAAGACAGTGAAATAGAGAGCAATTCTTAAATAATTCACTCAGGGCATGTGATGCAACCGGGATTGACCACATCTACACCCAGAGCTGGTTGAGACATAAGGCTGGACACTTCAGGCTGATAGCATTGGTGAGTTTCGGTGAGCAAATGCAGACCCTTTGAAGTCATACTGCATGGTACCCATTCCATGGGTCCCAACTCTCCAGGTTCAAGGGATTCTTCCTCCAGCTAAAACATGCATGGGAAACCCAGAGTATCGTCCACCGTGTGATTGGGAAACGATTTAAAATGCATCTCAGTTTTCGTATCCTGTTCCTCGGGTTCAACATTCCAGATGCTTTACTAACACTCTCCCCGCTTGGAGAGTCAGTGCCTTTAACCTCCTCTTTGGCACAGCTTGCAATTTCTGTGCAAGATGAACAGGAATAGGGAGAACCAATGAGAGACTAGCTGTAGGTGTCTGCACGGGCAAATGTAACGCTCCTTGCCCACCAGGAAGGGGAATTAAACAAAGGCTCAGTGTGCCCTGCTGGAAACAGATTAGGGCCTGAAGCAATCCTGCGGTTTTGTGCCCAGCTCACAAGAAAGCGAGGTGAAGAAAGGAGCTCAGGGGCACTGTAATTCACAAACCTACAGAGTTATAAAATACAGCTATCTTCCAAAAGTATATTGAAGTAAGCCTGCGAAGGGGACTTGAAAGCGGGCAGAATTTCAGGAAAACGATTGCAGGGGGTAGACTGGAATTGCCCTGAAAGCATAGGAAAAGAGGCACAACGTCGACAATGATGCACTTGGCCAAAAAGGGCGTATGCGTTTTTTCCTGAATATATTCAGGAAAAAACGCATACGCCCTTTTTGGCCAACTAAGCAAGCCTGTAAGGGAAATCTGCACTACAATGAAGTCTCACTGCCCCTCGGGCAAGAGGGCCATCTGAAAAAAGTGTAAAATCCAGAAAGGTAGGACAGGATATGGAGAACAGGGAGCCTTGTTATGCTGATTGGCAGGATGTAAATTGCCAGCAGCCACCCTGGAGAAGTGTATGGTGTTTCCTGAAACACGTAAGAAACAAAGCAACAGAGCCTATGGCACTTCCACTTATGGTCCTATAGCTTACGGAAATTAAAATCAAAAACAGACAGCCACCCCAATATTTGGGACGGCTGTGTTCCCAAGAAGCTCGTCTACAGTATCCGGTAAATATCCCAGAAAGCAAAAAATGGATAAAGAAGTTGTGGCACGTACGTACAATGCAATATCACTCAGCAATGAAATCTGTGTCATCAGGCCCGTAGCGGCATAATGAGTGGATGCAGGTACAGTGATTCTACGTGAACTACGTCACACAGAAAAAGAAACATCATAAGATATCACTAATACACGGAATGTAAACTTGACTACACATGAACTGAATTACAAAACAGAACAGGGTCTCAAATTTAGAAAACCAACTAGTGCTTGCTTATGGGGAAAGGTGCCTTGGGGTGCTGCATAAAACCAGAGACTGAAATTAGCACAGATAACATTCCATAAGCCAAATATGTAATAGACAAGACCTACTCCTTGCTCAACGAAATGGACTCAACACCACATATTCAACGCCTGGGAATATACCTGACTAGGAAGAATCTTAAAACCCATGGATATATATGTCTCCGTAAGAGAATCAAGCGTGTGTACAGCGGCCGAAACGCAGCAGTGAAAATCCGATAAATCCCATTATCAAAATAAATTTCGAAAACAAAACACAAAGACAGTGAAATAGAGAGCAATTCTTAAATAATTCACTCAGGGCATGTGATGCAACCGGGATTGACCACATCTACACCCAGAGCTGGTTGAGACATAAGGCTGGACACTTCAGGCTGATAGCATTGGTGAGTTTCGGTGAGCAAATGCAGACCCTTTGAAGTCATACTGCATGGTACCCATTCCATGGGTCCCAACTCTCCAGGTTCAAGGGATTCTTCCTCCAGCTAAAACATGCATGGGAAACCCAGAGTATCGTCCTCCGTGTGATTGGGAAATGATTTAAAATGCATCTCAGTTTTCGTTTCCTGGTCCTCGGGTTCACCATTCCAGATGCTTTACTAACACTCTCCCCGCTTGGAGAGTCAGTGCCTTTAACCTCCTGTTTGGCACAGCTTGCAATTTCTGTGCAAGATGAACAGGAATAGGGAGAACCAATGAGAGACTAGCTGTAGGTGTCTGCACGGGCAAATGTAACGCTCCTTGCCCACCAGGAAGGGGAATTAAACAAAGGCTCAGTGTGCCCTGCTGGAAACAGATTAGGGCCTGAAGCAATCCTGCGGTTTTGTGCCCAGCTCACAAGAAAGCGAGGTGAAGAAAGGAGCTCAGGGGCACTGTAATTCACAAACCTACAGAGTTATAAATGACAGCTATCTTCCAAAAGTATATTGAAGTAAGCCTGCGAAGGGGACTTGAAAGCGGGCAGAATTTCAGGAAAACGATTGCAGGGGGTAGACTGGAATTGCCCTGAAAGCATAGGAAAAGAGGCACAACGTCGACAATGATGCACTTGGCCAAAAAGGGCGTATGCGTTTTTTCCTGAATATATTCAGGAAAAAACGCATACGCCCTTTTTGGCCAACCAAGCAAGCCTGTAAGGGAAATCTGCACTACAATGAAGTCTCACTGCCCCTCGGGCAAGAGGGCCATCTGAAAAAAGTGTAAAATCCAGAAAGGTAGGACAGGATATGGAGAACAGGGAGCCTTGTTATGCTGATTGGCAGGATGTAAATTGCCAGCAGCCACCCTGGAGAAGTGTATGGTGTTTCCTGAAACACGTAAGAAACAAAGCAACACAGCCTATGGCACTTCCACTTATGGTCCTATAGCTTACGGAAATTAAAATAAAAAACAGACAGCCACCCCAATATTTGGGACGGCTGTGTTCACAAGAAGCTCGTCTACAGTATCAGGTAAATATCCCAGAAAGCAAAAAATGGATAAAGAAGTTGTGGCACGTACGTGCAATGCAATATAACTCAGCAATGAAATCTGTGTCATCAGGCCCGTAGCGGCATAGTGAGTGGATGCACGTACGGTGATTCTACGTGAACTACGTCACACAGAAAAAGAAACATCATAAGATATCACTAATACACGGAATGTAAACTTGACTACACATGAACTGAATTACAAAACAGAACAGGGTCTCAAATTTAGAAAACCAACAAGTGCTTGCTTATGGGGAAAGGTGCGTTGGGGTGCTGCATAAAACCAGAGACTGAAATTAGCACAGATAACATTCCATAAGCCAAATATGTAATAGACAAGACCTACTCCTTGCTCAACGAAATGGACCCAACACCACATATTCAACGCCTAGGAATATACCTGACTAGGAAGAATCTTAAAACCCATGGATATATATGTCTCCGTAAGAGAATCAAGCGTGTGTACAGCGGCCGAAAGGCAGCAGTGAAAATCCGATAAATCCCATTATTAAACTAAATTTGGAAAACAAAACACAAAGACAGTGAAATAGAGAGCAATTCTTAAATAATTCACTCAGGGCATGTGATGCAACCGGGATTGACCACATCTACACCCAGAGCTGGTTGAGACATAAGGCTGGACACTTCAGGCTGATAGCACTGGTGAGTTTCGGTGAGCAAATGCAGACCCTTTGAAGTCATACTGCATGGTACCCATTCCATGGGTCCCAACTTTCCAGGTTCAAGGGATTCTTCCTCCAGCTAAAACATGCATGGGAAACCAAGAGTATCGTCCACCGTGTGATTGGGAAATGATTTAAAATGCATCTCAGTTTTCGTATCCTGGTCCTCGGGTTCACCATTCCAGATGCTTTACTAACACTCTCCCCGCTTGGAGAGTCAGTGCCTTTAACCTCCTGTTTCGCACAGCTTGCAATTTCTGTGCAAGACGAACAGGAATAGGGAGAACCAATGAGAGACTAGCTGTAGGTGTCTGCACGGGCAAATGTAACGCTCATTGCCCACCAGGAAGAGGAATTAAACAAAGGCTCAGTGTGCCCTGCTGGAAACAGATTAGGGCCTGAAGCAATCCTGCGGTTTTGTGCCCAGCTCACAAGAAAGCGAGTTGAAGAAAGGAGCTCAGGGGCACTGTACTTCACAAACCTGCAGAGTTATAAATGACAGCTATCCTCCAAAAATATATTGAAGTAAGCCTGCGAAGGGGACTTGAAAGCGGGGCTGAATTTCAGGAAAACGATTGCAGGGGGTAGACTGGAATTGCCCTGAAAGCATAGGAAAAGAGGCACAACGTCGACAATGATGCACTTGGCCAAAAAGGGCGTATGCGTTTTTTCCTGAATATATTCAGGTAAAAACGTATACGCCTTTTTGGCCAACCAAGGAAGCCTGTAAAGGAAATCTGCACTACAATGAAATCTCACTGCCCCCCCGGGCAAAAGGGCCATCTGAAAAAAGTGTAAAATCCAGAAAGGTAGGACAGGATATGGAGAACAGGGAGCCTTGTTATGCTGATTGGCAGGATGTAAATTGCCAGCAGCCACTCTGGAGAAGTGTATGGTGTTTCCTGAAACACGAAAGAAACAAAGCAACACAGCCTATGGCACTTCCACTTATGGTTTTATAGCTTACAGAAATTAAAATCAAAAACAGACAGCCACCCCAATATTTGGGACGGCTGTGTTCACAAGAAGCTCGACTACAGTATCAGGTAAATATCCCAGAAAGCAAAAAATGGATAAAGAAGTTGTGGCACGTACGTACAATGCAATATCACTCAGCAATGAAATCTGTGTCATCAGGCCCGTAGCGGCATAGTGAGTGGATGCAGGTACGGTGATTCTACGTGAACTACGCCACACAGAAAAAGAAACATCATAAGATATCACTAATACACGGAATGTAAACTTGACTACACATGAACTGAATTACAAAACAGAACAGGGTCTCAAATTTAGAAAACCAACTAGTGCTTGCTTATGGGGAAAGGTGCCTTGGGGTGCTGCATAAAACCAGAGACTGAAATTAGCACAGATAACATTCCATAAGCCAAATATGTAATAGACAAGACCTACTCCTTGCTCAACGAAATGGACTCAACATCACATATTCAACGCCTAGGAATATACCTGACTAGGAAGAATCTTAAAACCCATGGATATATATGTCTCCGTAAGAGAATCAAGCGTGTGTACAGCGGCCGAAACGCAGCAGTGAAAATCCGATAAATCCCATTATCAAAATAAATTTCGAAAACAAAACACAAAGACAGTGAAATAGAGAGCAATTCTTAAATAATTCACTCAGGGCATGTGATGCAACCGGGATTGACCACATCTACACCCAGAGCTGGTTGAGACATAAGGCTGGACACTTCAGCCTGATAGCATTGGTGAGTTTCGGTGAGCAAATGCAGACCCTTTGAAGTCATACTGCATGGTACCCATTCCATGTGTCCCAACTCGCCAGGTTCAAGGGATTCTTCCTCCAGCTAAAACATGCATGGGAAACCCAGAGTATCGTCCACCGTGTGATTGGGAAACGATTTAAAATGCATCTCAGTTTTCGTATCCTGGTCCTCGGGTTCAACATTCCAGATGCTTTACTAACACTCTCCCCGCTTGGAGAGTCAGTGCCTTTAACCTCCTCTTTGGCACAGCTTGCAATTTCTGTGCAAGATGAACAGGAATAGGGAGAACCAATGAGAGACTAGCTGTAGGTGTCTGCACGGGCAAATGTAACGCTCCTTGCCCACCAGGAAGGGGAATTAAACAAAGGCTCAGTGTGCACTGCTGGAAACAGATTAGGGCCTGAAGCAATCCTGCGGTTTTTTGCCCAGCTCACAAGAAAGCGAGGTGAAGAAAGGAGCTCAGGGGCACTGTAATTCACAAACCTACAGAGTTATAAATGACAGCTATCTTCCAAAAGTATATTGAAGTAAGCCTGCGAAGGGGACTTGAAAGCGGGGCAGAATTTCAGGAAAACGATTGCAGGGGGTAGACTGGAATTGCCCTGAAAGCATAGGAAAAGAGGCACAACGTCGACAATGATGCACTTGGCCAAAAAGGGCGTATGCGTTTTTTCCTGAATATATTCAGGAAAAAACGCATACGCCCTTTTTGGCCAACCAAGCAAGCCTGTAAAGGAAATCTGCACTACAATGAAGTCTCACTGCCCCTCGGGCAAGAGGGCCATCTGAAAAAAGTGTAAAATCCAGAAAGGTAGGACAGGATATGGAGAACAGGGAGCCTTGTTATGCTGATTGGCAGGATGTAAATTGCCAGCAACCACCCTGGAGAAGTGTATGGTGTTTCCTGAAACACTTAAGAAACAAAGCAACACAGCCTATGGCACTTCCACTTATGGTCCTATAGCTTACGGAAATTAAAATCAAAAACAGACAGCCACCCCAATATTTGGGACGGCTGTGTTCACAAGAAGCTCGTCTACAGTATCAGGTAAATATCACAGAAAGCAAAAAATGGATAAAGAAGTTGTGGCACGTACGTGCAATGCAATATCACTCAGCAATGAAATCTGTGTCATCAGGCCCGTAGCGGCATAGTAAGTGGATGCAGGTACGGTGATTCTACGTGAACTACGTCACACAGAAAAAGAAACATCATAAGATATCACTAATACACGGAATGTAAACTTGACTACACATGAACTGAATTACAAAACAGAACAGGGTCTCAAATTTAGAAAACCAACTAGTGCTTGCTTATGGGGAAAGGTGCGTTGGGGTGCTGCATAAAACCAGAGACTGAAATTAGCACAGATAACATTCCATAAGCCAAATATGTAATAGACAAGACCTACTCCTTGCTCAACGAAATGGACTCAACACCACATATTCAACGCCTAGGAATATACCTGACTAGGAAGAATCTTAAAACCCATGCATATATATGTCTCCGTAAGAGAATCAAGCGTGTGTACAGCGGCCGAAACGCAGCAGTGAAAATCCGATAAATCCCATTATTAAAATAAATTTGGAAAACAAAACACAAAGACAGTGAAATAGAGAGCAATTCTTAAATAATTCACTCAGGGCATGTGATGCAACCGGGATTACCACATCTACACCCAGAGCTGGTTGAGACATAAGGCTGGACACTTCAGGCTGATAGCACTGGTGAGTTTCGGTGAGCAAATGCAGACCCTTTGAAGTCATACTGCATGGAGCCATTCCATGTGTCCCAACTCTCCAGGTTTAAGGGATTCTTCCTCCAGCTAAAACATGCATGGGAAACCAAGAGTATCGTCCACCGTGTGATTGGGAAACGATATAAAATGCATCTCAGTTTTCGTATCCTGGTCCTCAGGTTCACCATTCCAGATGCTTTACTAACACTCTCCCCGCTTGGAGAGTCAGTGCCTTTAACCTCCTGTTTCGCACAGCTTGCCATTTCTGTGCAAGATGAACAGGAATAGGGAGAACCAATGAGAGACTAGCTGTAGGTGTCTGCACTGGCAAATGTAACGCTCATTGCCCACCAGGAAGAGGAATTAAACAAAGGCTCAGTGTGCCCTGCTGGAAACAGATTAGGGCCTGAAGCAATCCTGCGGTTTTGTGCCCAGCTCACAAGAAAGCGAGTTGAAGAAAGGAGCTCAGGGGCACTGTACTTCACAAACCTGCAGAGTTATAAATGACAGCTATCCTCCAAAAATATATTGAAGTAAGCCTGCGAAGGGGACTTGAAAGCGGGGCTGAATTTCAGGAAAACGATTGCAGGGGGGAGACTGGAATTGCCCTGAAAGCATAGGAAAAGAGGCACAACGTCGACAATGATACACTTGGCCAAAAAGGGCGTATGCGTTTTTTCCTGAATATATTCAGGAAAAAACGCATACGCCCTTTTTGGCCAACAAAGCAAGCCTGTAAAGGAAATCTGCACTACAATGAAATCTCACTGCCCCCCCGGGCAAAAGGGCCATCTGAAAAAAGTGTAAAATCCAGAAAGGGAGGACAGGATATGGAGAACAGGGAGCCTTGTTATGCTGATTGGCAGGATGTAAATTGCCAGCAGCCACCCTGGAGAAGTGTATGGTGTTTCCTGAAACACGTAAGAAACAAAGCAACACAGCCTATGGCACTTCCACTTATGGTCCTATAGCTTACGGAAATTAAAATCAAAAACAGACAGCCACCCCAATATTTGGGACGGCTGTGTTCACAAGAAGCTCGTCTACAGTATCAGGTAAATATCCCAGAAAGCAAAAAATGGATAAAGAAGTTGTGGCATGTACGTGCAATGCAATATCACTCAGCAATGAAATCTGTGTCATCAGGCCCGTAGCGGCATAGTAAGTGGATGCAGGTACGGTGATTCTACGTGAACTACGTCACACAGAAAAGGAAACATCATAAGATATCACTAATACACGGAATGTAAACTTGACTACACATGAACTGAATTACAAAACAGAACAGGGTCTCAAATTTAGAAAACCAACTAGTGCTTGCTTATGGGGAAAGGTGCGTTGGGGTGCTGCATAAAACCAGAGACTGAAATTAGCACAGATAACATTCCATAAGCCAAATATGTAATAGACAAGACCTACTCCTTGCTCAACGAAATGGACTCAACACCACATATTCAACGCCTAGGAATATACCTGACTAGGAAGAATGTTAAAACCCATGGATATATATGTCTCCGTAAGAGAATCAAGCGTGTGTACAGAGGCGGAAATGCAGCAGTGAAAATCCGATAAACCCAATTATCAAAATAAATTTCGAAAACAAAACACAAAGACAGTGAAATAGAGAGCAATTCTTAAATAATTCACTCAGGGCATGTGATGCAACCGGGATTACCACATCTACACCCAGAGCTGGTTGAGACATAAGGCTGGACACTTCAGGCTGATAGCACTGGTTTGTTTCGGTGAGCAAATGCAGACCCTTTGAAGTCATACTGCATGGACCCATTCCATGGGTCCCAACTCTCCAGGTTCAAGGGATTCTTCCTCCAGCTAAAACATGCATGGGAAACCCAGAGTATCATCCACCGTGTGATTGGGAAACGATTTAAAATGCATCTCAGTTTTCGTATCCTGGTCCTCGGGTTCACCATTCCAGATGCTTTACTAACACTCTCCCCGCTTGGAGAGTCAGTGCATTTAACCTCCTGTTTCGCACAGCTTGCAATTTCTGTGCAAGATGAACAGGAATAGGGAGAACCAATGAGAGACTAGCTGCAGGTGTCTGCACGGGCAAATGTAAGGCTCATTGCCCACCAGGAAGAGGAATTAAACAAAGGCTCAGTGTGCCCTGCTGGAAACAGATTAGGGCCTGAAGCAATCATGCGGTTTTGTGCCCAGCTCACAAGAAAGCGAGTTGAAGAAAGGAGCTCAGGGGCACTGTACTTCACAAACCTGCAGAGTCATAAATGACAGCTATCCTCCAAAAATATATTGAAGTAAGCCTGCGAAGGGGACTTGAAAGCGGGGCTGAATTTCAGGAAAACGATTGCAGGGGATAGACTGGAATTGCCCTGAAAGCATAGGAAAAGAGGCACAACGTCGACAATGATGCACTTGGCCAAAAAGGGCGTATGCGTTTTTTCCTGAATATATTCAGGAAAAAACGCATACGCCCTTTTTGGCCCACCAAGCAAGCCTGTAAAGGAAATCTGCACTACAATGAAATCTCACTGCCCCCCCGGGCAAAAGGGCCATCTGAAAAAAGTGTAAAATCCAGAAAGGTAGGACAGGATATGGAGAACAGGGAGCCTTGTTATGCTGATTGGCAGGATGTAAATTGCCAGCAGCCACCCTGGAGAAGTGTATGGTGTTTCCTGAAACACGTAAGAAACAAAGCAACACAGCCTATGGCACTTCCACTTATGGTCCTATAGCTTACGGAAATTAAAATCAAAAACAGACAGCCACCCCAATATTTGGGACGGCTGTGTTCCCAAGAAGCTCGTCTACAGTATCAGGTAAATATCCCAGAAAGCAAAAAATGGATAAGGAAGTTGTGGCACGTACGTACAATGCAATATCACTCAGCAATGAAATCTGTGTTATCAGGCCCGTAGCGGCATAATGAGTGGATACAGGTACAGTGATTCTACGTGAACTACGTCACACAGAAAAAGAAACATCATAAGATATCACTAATACACGGAATGTAAACTTGACTACACATGAACTGAATTACAAAACAAAACAGGGTCTCAAATTTAGAAAACCAACTAGTGCTTGCTTATGGGGAAAGGTGCCTTGGGGGGCTGCATAAAACCAGAGACTGAAATTAGCACAGATAACATTCCATAAGCCAAATATGTAATAGACAAGACCTACTCCTTGCTCAACGAAATGGACCCAACACCACATATTCAACGCCTGGGAATATACCTGACTAGGAAGAATCTTAAAACCCATGGATATATATGTCTCCGTAAGAGAATCAAGCGTGTGTACAGCGGCCGAAACGCAGCAGTGAAAATCCGATAAATCCCATTATCAAAATAAATTTCGAAAACAAAACACAAAGACAGTGAAATAGAGAGCAATTCTTAAATAATTCACTCAGGGCATGTGATGCAACCGGGATTGACCACATCTACACCCAGAGCTGGTTGAGACATAAGGCTGGACACTTCAGGCTGATAGCATTGGTGAGTTTCGGTGAGCAAATGCAGACCCTTTGAAGTCATACTGCATGGTACCCATTCCATGGGTCCCAACTCTCCAGGTTCAAGGGATTCTTCCTCCAGCTAAAACATGCATGGGAAACCCAGAGTATCGTCCACCGTGTGATTGGGAAATGATTTAAAATGCATCTCAGTTTTCGTTTCCTGGTCCTCGGGTTCACCATTCCAGATGCTTTACTAACACTCTCCCCGCTTGGAGAGTCAGTGCCTTTAACCTCCTGTTTGGCACAGCTTGCAATTTCTGTGCAAGATGAACAGGAATAGGGAGAACCAATGAGAGACTAGCTGTAGGTGTCTGCACGGGCAAATGTAACGCTCATTGCCCACCAGGAAGAGGAATTAAACAAAGGCTCAGTGTGCCCTGCTGGAAACAGATTAGGGCCTGAAGCAATCCTGCGGTTTTGTGCCCAGCTCACAAGAAAGCGAGTTGAAGAAAGGAGCTCAGGGGCACTGTACTTCACAAACCTGCAGAGTTATAAATGACAGCTATCCTCCAAAAATATATTGAAGTAAGCCTGCGAAGTGGACTTGAAAGCGGGGCTGAATTTCAGGAAAACGATTGCAGGGGGGAGACTGGAATTGCCCTGAAAGCATAGGAAAAGAGGCAGAACGTTGACAATGATGCACTTGGCCAAAAAGGGCGTATGCGTTTTTTCCTGAATATATTCAGGAAAAAACGCATACGCCCTTTTTGGCCAACCAAGCAAGCCTGTAAAGGAAATCTGCACTACAATGAAATCTCACTGCCCCCCCGGGCAAAAGGGCCATCTGAAAAAAGTGTAAAATCCAGAAAGGTAGGACAGGATATGGAGAACAGGGAGCCTTGTTATGCTGATTGGCAGTATGTAAATTGCCAGCAGCCACCCTGGAGAAGTGTATGGTGTTTCCTGAAACACGTAAGAAACAAAGCAACACAGCCTATGGCACTTCCACTTATGGTCCTATAGCTTACGGAAATTAAAATCAAAAACAGACAGCCACCCCAATATTTGGGACGGCTCTGTTCACAAGAATCTCGTCTACAGTATCAGGTAAATATCCCAGAAAGCAAAAAATGGATAAAGAAGTTGTGGCACGTACGTGCAATGCAATATCACTCAGCAATGTAATCTGTGTCATCAGGCCCGTAGCAGCATAGTAAGTGGATGCAGGTACGGTGATTCTACGTGAACTACGTCACACAGAAAAAGAAACATCATAAGATATCACTAATACACGGAATGTAAACTTCACTACACATGAACTGAATTACAAAACAGAACAGGGTCTCAAATTTAGAAAACCAACTCGTGCTTGCTTATGGGGAAAGGTGCGTTGGGGTGCTGCATAAAACCAGAGACTGAAATTAGCACAGATAACATTCCATAAGCCAAATATGTAATAGACAAGACCTACTCCTTGCTCAACGAAATGGACTCAACACCACATATTCAACGCCTAGGAATATACCTGACTAGGAAGAATCTTAAAACCCATGGATATATATGTCTCCATAAGAGAATCAAGCGTGTGTACAGCGGCGGAAATGCAGCAGTGAAAATCCGATAAATCCCATTATCAAAATAAATTTCGAAAACAAAACACAAAGACAGTGAAATAGAGAGCAATTCTTAAATAATTCACTCAGGGCATGTGATGCAACCGGGATTGACCACATCTACACCCAGAGCTGGTTGAGACCTAAGGCTGGACACTTCAGGCTGATAGCATTGGTGAGTTTCGGTGAGCAAATGCAGACCCTTTGAAGTCATACTGCATGGTACCCATTCCATGGGTCCCAACTCTCCAGGTTCAAGGGATTCTTCCTCCAGCTAAAACATGCATGGGAAACCCAGAGTATCGTCCACCGTTTGATTGGGAAATGATTTAAAATGCATCTCAGTTTTCGTTTCCTGGTCCTCGGGTTCACCATTCCAGATGCTTTACTAACACTCTCCCCGCTTGGAGAGTCAGTGCCTTTAACCTCCTGTTTGGCACAGCTTGCAATTTCTGTGCAAGATGAACAGGAATAGGGAGAACCAATGAGAGACTAGCTGTAGGTGTCTGCACGGGCAAATGTAACGCTCATTGCCCACCAGGAAGAGGAATTAAACAAAGGCTCAGTGTGCCCTGCTGGAAACAGATTAGGGCCTGAAGCAATCCTGCGGTTTTGTGCCCAGCTCACAAGAAAGCGAGTTGAAGAAAGGAGCTCAGGGGCACTGTACTTCACAAACCTGCAGAGTTATAAATGACAGCTATCCTCCAAAAATATATTGAAGTAAGCCTGCGAAGGGGACTTGAAAGCGGGGCTGAATTTCAGGAAAACGATTGCAGGGGGTAGACTGGAATTGCCCTGAAAGCATAGGAAAAGAGGCAGAACGTTGACAATGATGCACTTGGCCAAAAAGGGCGTATGCGTTCTTTCCTGAATATATTCAGGAAAAAACGCATATGCCCTTTTTGGCCAACCAAGCAAGCCTGTAAAGGAAATCTGCACTACAATGAAATCTCACTGCCCCCCCGGGCAAAAGGGCCATCTGAAAAAAGTGTAAAATCCAGAAAGGTAGAACAGGATATGGAGAACAGGGAGCCTTGTTATGCTGATTGGCAGTATGTAAATTGCCAGCAGCCACCCTGGAGAAGTGTATGGTGTTTCCTGAAACACGTAAGAAACAAAGCAACACAGCCTATGGCACTTCCACTTATGGTCCTATAGCTTACGGAAATTAAAATCAAAAACAGACAGCCACCCCAATATTTGGGACGGCTCTGTTCACAAGAATCTCGTCTACAGTATCAGGTAAATATCCCAGAAAGCAAAAAATGGATAAAGAAGTTGTGGCACGTACGTGCAATGCAATATCACTCAGCAATGTAATCTGTGTCATCAGGCCCGTAGCAGCATAGTAAGTGGATGCAGGTACGGTGATTCTACGTGAACTACGTCACACAGAAAAAGAAACATCATAAGATATCACTAATACACGGAATGTAAACTTCACTACACATGAACTGAATTACAAAACAGAACAGGGTCTCAAATTTAGAAAACCAACTCGTGCTTGCTTATGGGGAAAGGTGCGTTGGGGTGCTGCATAAAACCAGAGACTGAAATTAGCACAGATAACATTCCATAAGCCAAATATGTAATAGACAAGACCTACTCCTTGCTCAACGAAATGGACTCAACACCACATATTCAACGCCTAGGAATATACCTGACTAGGAAGAATCTTAAAACCCATGGATATATATGTCTCCATAAGAGAATCAAGCGTGTGTACAGCGGCGGAAATGCAGCAGTGAAAATCCGATAAATCCCATTATCAAAATAAATTTCGAAAACAAAACACAAAGACAGTGAAATAGAGAGCAATTCTTAAATAATTCACTCAGGGCATGTGATGCAACCGGGATTGACCACATCTACACCCAGAGCTGGTTGAGACATAAGGCTGGACACTTCAGGCTGATAGCATTGGTGAGTTTCGGTGAGCAAATGCAGACCCTTTGAAGTCATACTGCATGGTACCCATTCCATGGGTCCCAACTCTCCAGGTTCAAGGGATTCTTCCTCCAGCTAAAACATGCATGGGAAACCCAGAGTATCGTCCACCGTGTGATTGGGAAATGATTTAAAATGCATCTCAGTTTTCGTTTCCTGGTCCTCGGGTTCACCATTCCAGATGCTTTACTAACACTCTCCCCGCTTGGAGAGTCAGTGCCTTTAACCTCCTGTTTGGCACAGCTTGCAATTTCTGTGCAAGATGAACAGGAATAGGGAGAACCAATGAGAGACTAGCTGTAGGTGTCTGCACGGGCAAATGTAACGCTCATTGCCCACCAGGAAGAGGAATTAAACAAAGGCTCAGTGTGCCCTGCTGGAAACAGATTAGGGCCTGAAGCAATCCTGCGGTTTTGTGCCCAGCTCACAAGAAAGCGAGTTGAAGAAAGGAGCTCAGGGGCACTGTACTTCACAAACCTGCAGAGTTATAAATGACAGCTATCCTCCAAAAATATATTGAAGTAAGCCTGCGAAGGGGACTTGAAAGCGGGGCTGAATTTCAGGAAAACGATTGCAGGGGGTAGACTGGAATTGCCCTGAAAGCATAGGAAAAGAGGCAGAACGTTGACAATGATGCACTTGGCCAAAAAGGGCGTATGCGTTTTTTCCTGAATATATTCAGGAAAAAACGCATACGCCCTTTTTGGCCAACCAAGCAAGCCTGTAAAGGAAATCTGCACTACAATGAAATCTCACTGCCCCCCCGGGCAAAAGGGCCATCTGAAAAAAGTGTAAAATCCAGAAAGGTAGAACAGGATATGGAGAACAGGGAGCCTTGTTATGCTGATTGGCAGTATGTAAATTGCCAGCAGCCACCCTGGAGAAGTGTATGGTGTTTCCTGAAACACGTAAGAAACAAAGCAACACAGCCTATGGCACTTCCACTTATGGTCCTATAGCTTACGGAAATTAAAATCAAAAACAGACAGCCACCCCAATATTTGGGACGGCTCTATTCACAAGAATCTCGTCTACAGTATCAGGTAAATATCCCAGAAAGCAAAAAATGGATAAAGAAGTTGTGGCACGTACGTGCAATGCAATATCACTCAGCAATGAAATCTGTGTCATCAGGCCCGTAGCAGCATAGTAAGTGGATGCAGGTACGGTGATTCTACGTGAACTACGTCACACAGAAAAAGAAACATCATAAGATATCACTAATACACGGAATGTAAACTTCACTACACATGAACTGAATTACAAAACAGAACAGGGTCTCAAATTTAGAAAACCAACTAGTGCTTGCTTATGGGGAAAGGTGCGTTGGGGTGCTGCATAAAACCAGAGACTGAAATTAGCACAGATAACATTCCATAAGCCAAATATGTAATAGACAAGACCTACTCCTTGCTCAACGAAATGGACTCAACACCACATATTCAACGCCTAGGAATATACCTGACTAGGAAGAATCTTAAAACCCATGGATATATATGTCTCCGTAAGAGAATCAAGCGTGTGTACAGCGGCGGAAATGCAGCAGTGAAAATCCGATAAATCCCATTATCAAAATAAATTTCGAAAACAAAACACAAAGACAGTGAAATAGAGAGCAATTCTTAAATAATTCACTCAGGGCATGTGATGCAACCGGGATTGACCACATCTACACCCAGAGCTGGTTGAGACATAAGGCTGGACACTTCAGGCTGATAGCATTGGTGAGTTTCGGTGAGCAAATGCAGACCCTTTGAAGTCATACTGCATGGTACCCATTCCATGGGTCCCAACTCTCCAGGTTCAAGGGATTCTTCCTCCAGCTAAAACATGCATGGGAAACCCAGAGTATCGTCCACTGTGTGATTGGGAAACGATTTTAAATGCATCTCAGTTTTCGTTTCCTGGTCCTCGGGTTCACCATTCCAGATGCTTTACTAACACTCTCCCCGCTTGGAGAGTCAGTGCCTTTAACCTCCTGTTTGGCACAGCTTGCCATTTCTGTGCAAGATGAACAGGAATAGGGAGAACCAATGAGAGACTAGCTGTAGGTGTCTGCACGGGCAAATGTAACGCTCATTGCCCACCAGGAAGAGGAATTAAACAAAAGCTCAGTGTGCCCTGCTGGAAACAGATTAGGGCCTGAAGCAATCCTGCGGTTTTGTGCCCAGCTCACAAGAAAGCGAGTTGAAGAAAGGAGCTCAGGGGCACTGTACTTCACAAACCTGCAGAGTTATAAATGACAGCTATCCTCCAAAAATATATTGAAGTAAGCCTGCGAAGGGGACTTGAAAGCGGGGCTGAATTTCAGGAAAACGATTGCAGGGGGGAGACTGGAATTGCCCTGAAAGCATAGGAAAAGAGGCACAACGTCGACAATGATGCACTTGGCCAAAAAGGGCGTATGCGTTTTTTCCTGAATATATTCAGGAAAAAACGCATACGCCCTTTTTGGCCCACCAAGCAAGCCTGTAAAGGAAATCTGCACTACAATGAAATCTCACTGCCCCCCCGGGCAAAAGGGCCATCTGAAAAAAGTGTAAAATCCAGAAAGGGAGGACAGGATATGGAGAACAGGGAGCCTTGTTATGCTGATTGGCAGGATGTAAATTGCCAGCAGCCACCCTGGAGAAGTGTATGGTGTTTCCTGAAACACGTAAGAAACAAAGCAACACAGCCTATGGCACTTCCACTTATGGTCCTATAGCTTACGGAAATTAAAATCAAAAACAGACAGCCACCCCAATATTTGGGACGGCTGTGTTCACAAGAAGCTCGTCTACAGTATCAGGTAAATATCCCAGAAAGCAAAAAATGGATAAAGAAGTTGTGACATGTACGTGCAATGCAATATCACTCAGCAATGAAATCTGTGTCATCAGGCCCGTAGCGGCATAGTAAGTGGATGCAGGTACGGTGATTCTACGTGAACTACGTCACACAGAAAAGGAAACATCATAAGATATCACTAATACACGGAATGTAAACTTGACTACACATGAACTGAATTACAAAAAAGAACAGGGTCTCAAATTTAGAAAACCAACTAGTGCTTGCTTATGGGGAAAGGTGCGTTGGGGTGCTGCATAAAACCAGAGACTGAAATTAGCACAGATAACATTCCATAAGCCAAATATGTAATAGACAAGACCTACTCCTTGCTCAACGAAATGGACTCAACACCACATATTCAACGCCTAGGAATATACCTGACTAGGAAGAATCTTAAAACCCATGGATATATATGTCTCCGTAAGAGAATCCAGCGTGTGTACAGCGGCGGAAATGCAGCAGTGAAAATCCGATAAACCCAATTATCAAAATAAATTTCGAAAACAAAACACAAAGACAGTGAAATAGAGAGCAATTCTTAACTAATTCACTCAGGGCATGTGATGCAACCGGGATTGACCACATCTACACCCAGAGCTGGTTGAGACATAAGGCTGGACACTTCAGGCTGATAGCATTGGTGAGTTTCGGTGAGCAAATGCAGACCCTTTGACGTCATACTGCATGGTACCCATTCCATGGGTCCCAACTCACCAGGTTCAAGGGATTCTTCCTCCAGCTAAAACATGCATGGGAAACCCAGAGTATCGTCCACCGTGTGATTGGGAAATGATTTAAAATGCATCTCAGTTTTCGTTTCCTGGTCCTCGGGTTCACCATTCCAGATGCTTTACTAACACTCTCCCCGCTTGGAGAGTCAGTGCCTTTAACCTCCTGTTTGGCACAGCTTGCAATTTCTGTGCAAGATGAACAGGAATAGGGAGAACCAATGAGAGACTAGCTGTAGGTGTCTGCACGGGCAAATGTAACGCTCATTGCCCACCAGGAAGAGGAATTAAACAAAGGCTCAGTGTGCCCTGCTGGAAACAGATTAGGGCCTGAAGCAATCCTGCGGTTTTGTGCCCAGCTCACAAGAAAGCGAGTTGAAGAAAGGAGCTCAGGGGCACTGTACTTCACAAACCTGCAGAGTTATAAATGACAGCTATCCTCCAAAAATATATTGAAGTAAGCCTGCGAAGGGGAATTGAAAGCGGGGCTGAATTTCAGGAAAACGATTGCAGGGGGTAGACTGGAATTGCCCTGAAAGCATAGGAAAAGAGGCAGAACGTTGACAATGATGCACTTGGCCAAAAAGGGCGTATGCGTTTTTTCCTGAATATATTCAGGAAAAAACGCATACGCCCTTTTTGGCCAACCAAGCAAGCCTGTAAAGGAAATCTGCACTACAATGAAATCTCACTGCCCCCCCGGGCAAAAGGGCCATCTGAAAAAAGTGTAAAATCCAGAAAGGTAGGACAGGATATGGAGAACAGGGAGCCTTGTTATGCTGATTGGCAGTATGTAAATTGCCAGCAGCCACCCTGGAGAAGTGTATGGTGTTTCCTGAAACACGTAAGAAACAAAGCAACACAGCCTATGGCACTTCCACTTATGGTCCCATAGCTTACGGAAATTAAAATCAAAAACAGACAGCCACCCCAATATTTGGGACGGCTCTGTTCACAAGAATCTCGTCTACAGTATCAGGTAAATATCCCAGAAAGCAAAAAATGGATAAAGAAGTTGTGGCACGTACGTGCAATGCAATATCCCTCAGCAATGAATTCTGTGTCATCAGGCCCGTAGCAGCATAGTAAGTGGATGCAGGTACGGTGATTCTACGTGAACTACGTCACACAGAAAAAGAAACATCATAAGATATCACTAATACACGGAATGTAAACTTGACTACACATGAACTGAATTACAAAACAGAACAGGGTCTCAAATTTAGAAAACCAACTAGTGCTTGCTTATGGGGAAAGGTGCGTTGGGGTGCTGCATAAAACCAGAGACTGAAATTAGCACAGATAACATTCCATAAGCCAAATATGTAATAGACAAGACCTACTCCTTGCTCAACGAAATGGACTCAACACCACATATTCAACGCCTAGGAATATACCTGACTAGGAAGAATCTTAAAACCCATGGATATATATGTCTCCGTAAGAGAATCAAGCGTGTGTACAGCGGCGGAAATGCAGCAGTGAAAATCCGATAAACCCAATTATCAAAATAAATTTCGAAAACAAAACACAAAGACAGTGAAATAGAGAGCAATTCTTAAATAATTCACTCAGGGCATGTGATGCAACCGGGATTACCACATCTACACCCAGAGCTGGTTGAGACATAAGGCTGGACACTTCAGGCTGATAGCACTGGTTTGTTTCGGTGAGCAAATGCAGACCCTTTGAAGTCATACTGCATGGACCCATTCCATGGGTCCCAACTCTCCAGGTTCAAGGGATTCTTCCTCCAGCTAAAACATGCATGGGAAACCCAGAGTATCGTCCACCGTGTGATTGGGAAACGATTTAAAATGCATCTCAGTTTTCGTATCCTGGTCCTCGGGTTCACCATTCCAGATGCTTTTCTAACACTCTCCCCGCTTGGAGAGTCAGTGCATTTAACCTCCTGTTTCGCACAGCTTGCCATTTCTGTGCAAGATGAACAGGAATAGGGAGAACCAATGAGAGACTAGCTGCAGGTGTCTGCACGGGCAAATGTAAGGCTCATTGCCCACCAGGAAGAGGAATTAAACAAAGGCTCAGTGTGCCCTGCTGGAAACAGATTAGGGCCTGAAGCAATCATGCGGTTTTGTGCCCAGCTCACAAGAAATCGAGTTGAAGAAAGGAGCTCAGGGGCACTGTACTTCACAAACCTGCAGAGTCATAAATGACAGCTATCCTCCAAAAATATATTGAAGTAAGCCTGCGAAGGGGACTTGAAAGCGGGGCTGAATTTCAGGAAAACGATTGCAGGGGATAGACTGGAATTGCCCTGAAAGCATAGGAAAAGAGGCACAACGTCGACAATGATGCACTTGGCCAAAAAGGGCGTATGCGTTTTTTCCTGAATATATTCAGGAAAAAACGCATACGCCCTTTTTGGCCAACCAAGCAAGCCTGTAAAGGAAATCTGCACTACAATGAAATCTCACTGCCCCCCCGGGCAAAAGGGCCATCTGAAAAAAGTGTAAAATCCAGAAAGGTAGGACAGGATATGGAGAACAGGGAGCCTTGTTATGCTGATTGGCAGGATGTAAATTGCCAGCAGCCACCCTGGAGAAGTGTATGGTGTTTCCTGAAACACGTAAGAAACAAAGCAACACAGCCTATGGCACTTCCACTTATGGTCCTATAGCTTACGGAAATTAAAATCAAAAACAGACAGCCACCCCAATATTTGGGACGGCTGTGTTCCCAAGAAGCTCGTCTACAGTATCAGGTAAATATCCCAGAAAGCAAAAAATGGATAAGGAAGTTGTGGCACGTACGTACAATGCAATATCACTCAGCAATGAAATCTGTGTCATCAGGCCCGTAGCGGCATAATGAGTGGATGCAGGTACAGTGATTCTACGTGAACTACGTCACACAGAAAAAGAAACATCATAAGATATAACTAATACACGGAATGTAAACTTGACTACACATGAACTGAATTACAAAACAAAACAGGGTCTCAAATTTAGAAAACCAACTAGTGCTTGCTTATGGGGAAAGGTGCCTTGGGGTGCTGCATAAAACCAGAGACTGAAATTAGCACAGATAACATTCCATAAGCCAAATATGTAATAGACAAGACCTACTCCTTGCTCAACGAAATGGACCCAACACCACATATTCAACGCCTGGGAATATACCTGACTAGGAAGAATCTTAAAACCCATGGATATATATGTCTCCGTAAGAGAATCAAGCGTGTGTACAGCGGCCGAAACGCAGCAGTGAAAATCCGATAAATCCCATTATCAAAATAAATTTCGAAAACAAAACACAAAGACAGTGAAATAGAGAGCAATTCTTAACTAATTCACTCAGGGCATGTGATGCAACCGGGATTGACCACATCTACACCCAGAGCTGGTTGAGACATAAGGCTGGACACTTCAGGCTGATAGCATTGGTGAGTTTCGGTGAGCAAATGCAGACCCTTTGAAGTCATACTGCATGGTACCCATTCCATGGGTCCCAACTCTCCAGGTTCAAGGGATTCTTCCTCCAGCTAAAACATGCATGGGAAACCCAGAGTATCGTCCACCGTGTGATTGGGAAATGATTTAAAATGCATCTCAGTTTTCGTTTCCTGGTCCTCGGGTTCACCATTCCAGATGCTTTACTAACACTCTCCCCGCTTGGAGAGTCAGTGCCTTTAACCTCCTGTTTGGCACAGCTTGCAATTTCTGTGCAAGATGAACAGGAATAGGGAGAACCAATGAGAGACTAGCTGTAGGTGTCTGCACGGGCAAATGTAACGCTCATTGCCCACCAGGAAGAGGAATTAAACAAAGGCTCAGTGTGCCTTGCTGGAAAAAGATTAGGGCCTGAAGCAATCCTGCGGTTTTGTGCCCAGCTCACAAGAAAGCGAGTTGAAGAAAGGAGCTCAGGGGCACTGTACTTCACAAACCTGCAGAGTTATAAATGACAGCTATCCTCCAAAAATATATTGAAGTAAGCCTGCGAAGGGGACTTGAAAGCGGGCTGAATTTCAGGAAAACGATTGCAGGGGGTAGACTGGAATTGCCCTGAAAGCATAGGAAAAGAGGCAGAACGTTGACAATGATGCACTTGGCCAAAAAGGGCGTATGCGTTTTTTCCTGAATATATTCAGGAAAAAACGCATACGCCCTTTTTGGCCAACCAAGCAAGCCTGTAAAGGAAATCTGCACTACAATGAAATCTCACTGCCCCCCCCGGGCAAAAGGGCCATCTGAAAAAAGTGTAAAATCCAGAAAGGTAGGACAGGATATGGAGAACAGGGAGCCTTGTTATGCTGATTGGCAGGATGTAAATTGCCAGCAGCCACCCTGGAGAAGTGTATGGTGTTTCCTGAAACACGTAAGAAACAAAGCAACACAGCCTATGGCACTTCCACTTATGGTCCTATAGCTTACGGAAATTAAAATCAAAAACAGACAGCCACCCCAATATTTGGGACGGCTCTGTTCACAAGAAGCTCGTCTACAGTATCAGGTAAATATCCCAGAAAGCAAAAAATGGATAAAGAAGTTGTGGCACGTATGTGCAATGCAATATCACTCAGCAATGAAATCTGTGTCATCAGGCCCGTAGCGGCATAGTAAGTGGATGCAGGTACGGTGATTCTACGTGAACTACGTCACACAGAAAAAGAAACATCATAAGATATCACTAATACACGGAATGTAAACTTCACTACACATGAACTGAATTACAAAACAGAACAGGGTCTCAAATTTAGAAAACCAACTAGTGCTTGCTTATGGGGAAAGGTGCGTTGGGGTGCTGCATAAAACCAGAGACTGAAATTAGCACAGATAACATTCCATAAGCCAAATATGTAATAGACAAGACCTACTCCTTGCTCAACGAAATGGACTCAACACCACATATTCAACGCCTAGGAATATACCTGACTAGGAAGAATCTTAAAACCCATGGATATATATGTCTCCGTAAGAGAATCAAGCGTGTGTACAGCGGCGGAAATGCAGCAGTGAAAATCCGATAAATCCCATTATCAAAATAAATTTCGAAAACAAAACACAAAGACAGTGAAATAGAGAGCAATTCTTAACTAATTCACTCAGGGCATGTGATGCAACCGGGATTGACCACATCTACACCCAGAGCTGGTTGAGACATAAGGCTGGACACTTCTGGCTGATAGCACTGGTGAGTTTCGGTGAGCAAATGCAGACCCTTTGAAGTCATACTGCATGGTACCCATTCCATGGGTCCCAACTCTCCAGGTTCAAGGCATTCTTCCTCCAGCTAAAACATGCATGGGAAACCCAGAGTATCGTCCACCGTGTTATTGGGAAACGATTTAAAATGCATCTCAGTTTTCGTATCCTGGTCCTCGGGTTCACCATTCCAGATGCTTTACTAACACTCTCCCCGCTTGGAGAGTCAGTGCCTTTAACCTCCTGTTTGGCACAGCTTGCCATTTCTGTGCAAGATGAACAGGAATAGGGAGAACCAATGAGAGACTAGCTGTAGGTGTCTGCACGGGCAAATGTAACGCTCATTGCCCACCAGGAAGAGGAATTAAACAAAGGCTCAGTGTGCCCTGCTGGAAACAGATTAGGGCCTGAAGCAATCCTGCGGTTTTGTGCCCAGCTCACAAGAAAGCGAGTTGAAGAAAGGAGCTCAGGGGCACTGTACTTCACAAACCTGCAGAGTTATAAATGACAGCTATCCTCCAAAAATATATTGAAGTAAGCCTGCGAAGGGGACTTGAAAGCGGGGCTGAATTTCAGGAAAACGATTTCAGGGGGTAGACTGGAATTGCCCTGAAAGCATAGGAAAAGAGGCACAACGTCGACAATGATGCACTTGGCCAAAAAGGGCGTATGCGTTTTTTCCTGAATATATTCAGGAAAAAACGCATACGCCCTTTTTGGCCAACCAAGCAAGCCTGTAAAGGAAATCTGCACTACAATGAAATCTCACTGCCCCCCCGGGCAAAAGGGCCATCTGAAAAAAGTGTAAAATCCAGAAAGGTAGGACAGGATATGGAGAACAGGGAGCCTTGTTATGCTGATTGGCAGGATGTAAATTGCCAGCAGCCACCCTGGAGAAGTGTATGGTGTTTCTTGAAACACGTAAGAAACAAAGCAACACAGCCTATGGCACTTCCACTTATGGTCCTATAGCTTACGGAAATTAAAATCAAAAACAGACAGCCACCCCAATATTTGGGACGGCTGTGTTCACAAGAAGCTCGTCTACAGTATCAGGTAAATATCCCAGAAAGCAAAAAATGGATAAAGAAGTTGTGGCACGTATGTACAATGCAATATCACTCAGCAATGAAATCTGTGTCATCAGGCCCGTAGCGGCATAGTGAGTGGATGCAGGTACGGTGATTCTACGTGAACTACGTCACACAGAAAAAGAAACATCATAAGATATCACTAATACACGGAATGTAAACTTGACTACACATGAACTGAATTACAAAAAAGAACAGGGTCTCAAATTTAGAAAACCAACTAGTGCTTGCTTATGGGGAAAGGTGCCTTGGGGTGCTGCATAAAACCAGAGACTGAAATTAGCACAGATAACTTTCCATAAGCCAAATATGTAATAGACAAGACCTACTCCTTGCTCAACGAAATGGACCCAACACCACATATTCAACGCCTAGGAATATACCTGACTAGGAAGAATCTTAAAACCCATGGATATATATGTCTCCGTAAGAGAATCAAGCGTGTGTACAGCGGCCGAAACGCAGCAGTGAAAATCCGATAAATCCCATTATCAAAATAAATTTCGAAAACAAAACACAAAGACAGTGAAATAGAGAGCAATTCTTAACTAATTCACTCAGGGCATGTGATGCAACCGGGATTGACCACATCTACACCCAGAGCTGGTTGAGACATAAGGCTGGACACTTCAGGCTGATAGCATTGGTGAGTTTCGGTGAGCAAATGCAGACCCTTTGAAGTCATACTGCATGGTACCCATTCCATGGGTCCCAACTCTCCAGGTTCAAGGGATTCTTCCTCCAGCTAAAACATGCATGGGAAACCCAGAGTATCGTCCACCGTGTGATTGGGAAATGATTTAAAATGCATCTCAGTTTTCGTTTCCTGGTCCTCGGGTTCACCATTCCAGATGCTTTACTAACACTCTCCCCGCTTGGAGAGTCAGTGCCTTTAACCTCCTGTTTGGCACAGCTTGCAATTTCTGTGCAAGATCAACAGGAATAGGGAGAACCAATGAGAGACTAGCTGTAGGTGTCTGCACGGGCAAATGTAACGCTCATTGCCCACCAGGAAGAGGAATTAAACAAAGGCTCAGTGTGCCCTGCTGGAAACAGATTAGGGCCTGAAGCAATCCTGCGGTTTTGTGCCCAGCTCACAAGAAAGCGAGTTGAAGAAAGGAGCTCAGGGGCACTGTACTTCACAAACCTGCAGAGTTATAAATGACAGCTATCCTCCAAAAATATATTGAAGTAAGCCTGCGAAGGGGACTTGAAAGCGGGGCTGAATTTCAGGAAAACGATTGCAGGGGGTAGACTGGAATTGCCCTGAGAGCATAGGAAAAGAGGCACAACGTCGACAATGATGCACTTGGCCAAAAAGGGCGTATGCGTTTTTTCCTGAATATATTCAGGAAAAAACGCATACGCCCTTTTTGGCCAACCAAGCAAGCCTGTAAAGGAAATCTGCACTACAATGAAATCTCACTGCCCCCCCCGGGCAAAAGGGCCATCTGAAAAAAGTGTAAAATCCAGAAAGGTAGGACAGGATATGGAGAACAGGGAGCCTTGTTATGCTGATTGGCAGGATGTAAATTGCCAGCAGCCACCCTGGAGAAGTGTATGGTGTTTCCTGAAACACGTAAGAAACAAAGCAACACAGCCTATGGCACTTCCACTTATGGTCCTATAGCTTACGGAAATTAAAATCAAAAACAGACAGCCACCCCAATATTTGGGACGGCTGTGTTCACAAGAAGCTCGTCTACAGTATCAGGTAAATATCCCAGAAAGCAAAAAATGGATAAAGAAGTTGTGGCACGTACGTGCAATGCAATATCACTCAGCAATGAAATCTGTGTCATCAGGCCCGTAGCGGCATAGTAAGTGGATGCAGGTACGGTGATTCTACGTGAACTACGTCACACAGAAAAAGAAACATCATAAGATATCACTAATACACGGAATGTAAACTTCACTACACATGAACTGAATTACCAAACAGAACAGGGTCTCAAATTTAGAAAACCAACTAGTGCTTGTTTATGGGGAAAGGTGCGTTGGGGTGCTGCATAAAACCAGAGACTGAAATTAGCACAGATAACATTCCATAAGCCAAATATGTAATAGACAAGACCTACTCCTTGCTCAACGAAATGGACCCAACACCACATATTCAACGCCTAGGAATATACCTGACTAGGAAGAATCTTAAAACCCATGGATATATATGTCTCCGTAAGAGAATCAAGCGTGTGTACAGCGGCCGAAACGCAGCAGTGAAAATCCGATAAATCCCATTATCAAAATAAATTTCGAAAACAAAACACAAAGACAGTGAAATAGAGAGCAATTCTTAACTAATTCACTCAGGGCATGTGATGCAACCGGGATTGACCACATCTACACCCAGAGCTGGTTGAGACATAAGGCTGGACACTTCAGGCTGATAGCATTGGTGAGTTTCGGTGAGCAAATGCAGACCCTTTGAAGTCATACTGCATGGTACCCATTCCATGGGTCCCAACTCTCCAGGTTCAAGGGATTCTTCCTCCAGCTAAAACATGCATGGGAAACCCAGAGTATCGTCCACCGTGTGATTGGGAAATGATTTAAAATGCATCTCAGTTTTCGTTTCCTGGTCCTCGGGTTCACCATTCCAGATGCTTTACTAACACTCTCCCCGCTTGGAGAGTCAGTGCCTTTAACCTCCTGTTTGGCACAGCTTGCAATTTCTGTGCAAGATCAACAGGAATAGGGAGAACCAATGAGAGACTAGCTGTAGGTGTCTGCACGGGCAAATGTAACGCTCATTGCCCACCAGGAAGAGGAATTAAACAAAGGCTCAGTGTGCCCTGCTGGAAACAGATTAGGGCCTGAAGCAATCCTGCGGTTTTGTGCCCAGCTCACAAGAAAGCGAGTTGAAGAAAGGAGCTCAGGGGCACTGTACTTCACAAACCTGCAGAGTTATAAATGACAGCTATCCTCCAAAAATATATTGAAGTAAGCCTGCGAAGGGGACTTGAAAGCGGGGCTGAATTTCAGGAAAACGATTGCAGGGGGTAGACTGGAATTGCCCTGAGAGCATAGGAAAAGAGGCACAACGTCGACAATGATGCACTTGGCCAAAAAGGGCGTATGCGTTTTTTCCTGAATATATTCAGGAAAAAACGCATACGCCCTTTTTGGCCAACCAAGCAAGCCTGTAAAGGAAATCTGCACTACAATGAAATCTCACTGCCCCCCCCGGGCAAAAGGGCCATCTGAAAAAAGTGTAAAATCCAGAAAGGT
Organism: Phocoena phocoena; assembly: GCF_963924675.1. NCBI lineage: Eukaryota > Metazoa > Chordata > Mammalia > Artiodactyla > Phocoenidae > Phocoena > Phocoena phocoena. Next base: position 337,329 of record NW_027077675.1, read on the forward strand.
AGGACAGGATATGGAGAACAGGGAGCCTTGTTATGCTGATTGGCAGGATGTAAATTGCCAGCAGCCACCCTGGAGAAGTGTATGGTGTTTCCTGAAACACGTAAGAAACAAAGCAACACAGCCTATGGCACTTCCACTTATGGTCCTATAGCTTACGGAAATTAAAATCAAAAACAGACAGCCACCCCAATATTTGGGACGGCTGTGTTCACAAGAAGCTCGTCTACAGTATCAGGTAAATATCCCAGAAAGCAAAAAATGGATAAAGAAGTTGTGGCACGTACGTGCAATGCAATATCACTCAGCAATGAAATCTGTGTCATCAGGCCCGTAGCGGCATAGTAAGTGGATGCAGGTACGGTGATTCTACGTGAACTACGTCACACAGAAAAAGAAACATCATAAGATATCACTAATACACGGAATGTAAACTTGACTACACATGAACTGAATTACAAAACAGAACAGGGTCTCAAATTTACAAATCCAACTAGTGCTTGCTTATGGGGAAAGGTGCCTTGGGGTGCTGCATAAAACCAGAGACTGAAATTAGCACAGATAACATTCCATAAGCCAAATATGTAATAGACAAGACCTACTCCTTGCTCAACGAAATGGACTCAACACCACATATTCAACGCCTAGGAATATACCTGACTAGGAAGAATCTTAAAACCCATGGATATATATGTCTCCGTAAGAGAATCAAGCGTGTGTACAGCGGCGGAAATGCAGCAGTGAAAATCCGATAAATCCCATTATCAAAATAAATTTCGAAAACAAAACACAAAGACAGTGAAATAGAGAGCAATTCTTAAATAATTCACTCAGGGCATGTGATGCAACCGGGATTGACCACATCTACACCCAGAGCTGGTTGAGACATAAGGCTGGACACTTCAGCCTGATAGCATTGGTGAGTTTCGGTGAGCAAATGCAGACCCTTTGAAGTCATACTGCATGGTACCCATTCCATGGTTCCCAACTCTCCAGGTTCAAGGGATTCTTCCTCCAGCTAAAACATGCATGGGAAACCCAGAGTATCGTCCACCGTGTGATTGGGAAACGATTTAAAATGCATCTCAGTTTTCGTATCCTGGTCCTCGGGTTCACCATTCCAGATGCTTTACTAACACTCTCCCCGCTTGGAGAGTCAGTGCCTTTAACCTCCTGTTTGGCACAGCTTGCAATTTCTGTGCAAGATGAACAGGAATAGGGAGAACCGCTGAGAGACTAGCTGTAGGTGTCTGCACGGGCAAATGTAACGCTCATTGCCCACCAGGAAGAGGAATTAACCAAAGGCTCAGAGTGCCCTGCTGAAAACAGATTAGGGCCTGAAGCAATCCTTTGGTTTTGTGTCCAGCTCACAAGAAAACGAGTTGAAGAAAGGAGCTCAGGGGCACTGTAATTCACAAACCTGCAGAGTTATAAATGACAGCTCTCCTCCAAAAATATATTGAAGTAAGCCTGCAAAGGGGACTTGAAAGCGGGGCAGAATTTCAGGAAAACGATTGCAGGGTGTAGACTGGAATTGCCCTGAAAGCATAGGAAAAGAGGCAGAACATCGACAATGATGCACTTGGCCAAAAAGGGCGTATGCGTTTTTTCCTGAATATATTCAGGAAAAAACGCATACGGCCTTTTTGGCCAACCAAGCAAGCCTGTAAAGGAAATCTGCACTACAATGAAGTCTCACTGCCCCCCGGGCAAAAGGGCCATCTGAAAAAAGTGTAAAATCCAGAAAGGTAGGACAGGATATGGAGAACAGGGAGCCTTGTTATGCTGATTGGCAGGATGTAAATTGCCAGCAGCCACCCTGGAGAAGTGTATGGTGTTTCCTGAAACACGTAAGAAACAAAGCAACACAGCCTATGGCACTTCCACTTATGGTCCTATAGCTTACGGAAATTAAAATCAAAAACAGACAGCCACCCCAATATTTCGGACGGCTGTGTTCACAAGAAGCTCGTCTACAGTATCAGGTAAATACCCCACAAAGCAAAAAATGGATAAAGAAGTTGTGGCACGTACATACAATGCAATATCACTCAGCAATGAAATCTGTGTCATCAGGCCCGTAGCGGCATAGTGAGTGGATGCAGGTACGGTGATTCTACGTGAACTACGTCACACAGAAAAAGAAACATCATAAGATATCACTAATACACGGAGTGTAAACTTCACTACACATGAACTGAATTACAAAACAGAACAGGGTCTCAAATTTTGAAAACCGACTAGTGCTTGCTTATGGTGAAAGGTGCCTTGGGCTGCTGCATAAAACCAGAGACTGAAATTAGCACAGATAACTTTCCATAAGCCAAATATGTAATAAAAAAGACCTACTCCTTGCTCAACGAAATGGACCCAACACCACATATTCAACGCCTAGGAATATACCTGACTAGGAAGAATCTTAAAACCCATGGATATATATGTCTCCGTAAGAGAATCAAGCGTGTGTACAGCGGCCAAAACGCAGCAGTGAAAATCCGATAAATCCCATTATCAAAATAAATTTCGAAAACAAAACACAAAGACAGTGAAATAGAGAGCAATTCTTAAATAATTCACTCAGGTCATGTGACGCAACCCGGATTGACCACATCTACACCCAGAGCTGGTTGAGACATAAGGCTGGACACTTCAGGCTGATAGCATTGGTGAGTTTCGGTGAGCAAATGCAGATCCTTTGAGGTCATACTGCATGGTACCCATTCCATGGGTCCCAACTCTCCAGGTTCAAGGCATTCTTCCTCCACCTAAAACATGCATGGGAAACACAGAGTATCGTCTACCGTGTGATTGGGAAACGATTTAAAATGCATCTCAGTTTTCGTATCCTGGTCCTCGTGTTCACCCTTCCAGATGCTTTACTAACACTCTCCCCGCTTGGAGAGTCAGTGCCTTTAACCTCCTGTTTGGCACAGCTTGCCATTTCTGTGCAAGATGAACAGGAATAGGGAGAACCAATGAGAGACTAGCTGTAGGTGTCTGCACGGGCAAATGTAACGCTCATTGCCCACCAGGAAGAGGAATTAAACAAAGGCTCAGTGTGCCCAGCTGGAAACAGATTAGGGCCTGAAGCAATCCTGCGGTTTTGTGCCCAGCTCACAAGAAAGCGAGTTGAAGAAAGGAGCTCAGGGGCACTGTACTTCACAAACCTGCAGAGTTATAAATGACAGCTATCCTCCAAAAATATATTGAAGTAAGCCTGCGAAGGGGACTTGAAAGCGGGGCAGAATTTCAGGAAAACGATTGCAGGGGGTAGACTGGAATTGCCCTGAAAGCATAGGAAAAGAGGCACAACGTCGACAATGATGCACTTGGCCAAAAAGGGCGTATGCGTTTTTTCCTGAATATATTCAGGAAAAAACGCATACGCCCTTTTTGGCCAACCAAGCAAGCCTGTAAAGGAAATCTGCACTACAATGAAATCTCACTGCCCTCCCGGGCAAAAGGGCCATCTGAAAAAAGTGTAAAATCCAGAAAGGTAGGACAGGATATGGAGAACAGGGAGCCTTGTTATGCTGATTGGCAGGATGTAAATTGCCAGCAGCCACCCTGGAGAAGTGTATGGTGTTTCCTGAAACACGTAAGAAACAAAGCAACACAGCCTATGGCACTTCCACTTATGGTCCTATAGCTTACGGAAATTAAAATCAAAAACAGACAGCCACCCCAATATTTGGGACGGCTGTGTTCACAAGAAGCTCGTCTACAGTATCAGGTAAATATCCCAGAAAGCAAAAAATGGATAAAGAAGTTGTGGCACGTACGTGCAATGCAATATCACTCAGCAATGAAATCTGTGTCATCAGGCCCGTAGTGGCATAGTAAGTGGATGCAGGTACGGTGATTCTACGTGAACTACGTCACACAGAAAAAGAAACATCATAAGATATCACTAATACACGGAATGTAAACTTGACTACACATGAACTGAATTACAAAACAGAACAGGGTCTCAAATTTAGAAAACCAACTAGTGCTTGCTTATGGGGAAAGGTGCCTTGGGGTGCTGCATAAAACCAGAGACGGAAATTAGCACAGATAACATTCCATAAGCCAAATATGTAATAGACAAGACCTACTCCTTGCTCAACGAAATGGACTCAACACCACATATTCAACGCCTAGGAATATACCTGACTAGGAAGAATCTTAAAACCCATGGATATATATGTCTCCGTAAGAGAATCAAGCGTGTGTACAGCAGCGGAAATGCAGCAGTGAAAATCCGATAAATCCCATTATCAAAATAAATTTCGAAAACAAAACACAAAGACAGTGAAATAGAGAGCAATTCTTAAATAATTCACTCAGGTCATGTGATGCAACCGGGATTGACCACATCTACACCCAGAGCTGGTTGAGACATAAGGCTGGACACTTCAGGCTGATAGCACTGGTGAGTTTCGGTGAGCAAATGCAGACCCTTTGAAGTCATACTGCATGGTACCCATTCCATGGGTCCCAACTCTCCAGGTTCAAGGCATTCTTCCTCCAGCTAAAACATGCATGGGAAACCCAGAGTATCGTCCACCGTGTGATTGGGAAACGATTTAAAATGCATCTCAGTTTTCGTATCCTGGTCCTCGGGTTCACCATTCCAGATGCTTTACTAACACTCTCCCCGCTTGGAGAGTCAGTGCCTTTAACCTCCTGTTTGGCACAGCTTGCCATTTCTGTGCAAGATGAACAGGAATAGGGAGAACCAATGAGAGACTAGCTGTAGGTGTCTGCACGGGCAAATGTAACGCTCATTGCCCACCAGGAAGAGGAATTAAACAAAGGCTCAGTGTGCCCTGCTGGAAACAGATTAGGGCCTGAAGCAATCCTGCGGTTTTGTGCCCAGCTCACAAGAAAGCGAGTTGAAGAAAGGAGCTCAGGGGCACTGTACTTCACAAACCTGCAGAGTTATAAATGACAGCTATCCTCCAAAAATATATTGAAGTAAGCCTGCGAAGGGGACTTGAAAGCGGGGCTGAATTTCAGGAAAACGATTGCAGGGGGTAGACTGGAATTGCCCTGAAAGCATAGGAAAAGAGGCACAACGTCGACAATGATGCACTTGGCCAAAAAGGGCGTATGCGTTTTTTCCTGAATATATTCAGGAAAAAACGCATACGCCCTTTTTGGCCAACCAAGCAAGCCTATAAAGGAAATCTGCACTACAATGAAATCTCACTGCCCCCCCGGGCAAAAGGGCCATCAGAAAAATGTGTAAAATCCAGAAAGGTAGGACAGGATATGGAGAACAGGGAGCCTTGTTATGCTAATTGGCAGGATGTAAATTGCCAGCAGCCACCCTGGAGAAGTGTATGGTGTTTCCTGAAACACGTAAGAAACAAAGCAAAACAGCCTATGGCACTTCCACTTATGGTCCTATAGCTTACGGAAATTAAAATCAAAAACAGACAGCCACCCCAATATTTGGGACGGCTGTGTTCACAAGAAGCTCGTCTACAGTATCAGGTAAATATCCCAGAAAGCAAAAAATGGATAAAGAAGTTGTGGCACGTACGTACAATGCAATATCACTCAGCAATGAAATCTGTGTCATCAGGCCGGTAGCGGCATAGTGAGTGGATGCAGGTACGGTGATTCTACGTGAACTACGTCACACAGAAAAAGAAACATCATAAGATATCACTAATACACGGAATGTAAACTTGACTACACATGAACTGAATTACAAAAAAGAACAGGGTCTCAAATTTACAAAACCAACTAGTGCTTGCTTTTGGGGAAAGGTGCGTTGGGGTGCTGCATAAAACCAGAGACTGAAATTAGCATAGATAACTTTCCATAAGCCAAATATGTAATAGACAAGACCTACTCCTTGCTCAACGAAATGAACCCAACACCACATATTCAATGCCTAGGAATATACCTGACTAGGAAGAATCTTAAAACCCATGGATATATATGTCTCCGTAAGAGAATCAAGCGTGTGTACAGCGGCGGAAATGCAGCAGTGAAAATCCGATAAATCCCATTATCAAAATAAATTTCGAAAACAAAACACAAAGACAGTGAAATAGAGAGCAATTCTTAAATAATTCACTCAGGTCATGTGATGCAACCGGGATTGACCACATCTACACCCAGAGCTGGTTGAGACATAAGGCTGGACACTTCAGGCTGATAGCACTGGTGAGTTTCGGTGAGCAAATGCAGACCCTTTGAAGTCATACTGCATGGTACCCATTCCATGGGTCCCAACTCTCCAGGTTCAAGGCATTCTACCTCCAGCTAAAACATGCATGGGAAACCCAGAGTATTGTCCACCGTGTGATTGGGAAACGATTTAAAATGCATCTCAGTTTTCGTATCCTGGTCCTCGGGTTCACCATTCCAGATGCTTTACTAACACTCTCCCCGCTTGGAGAGTCAGTGCCTTTAACCTCCTGTTTGGCACAGCTTGCCATTTCTGTGCAAGATGAACAGGAATAGGGAGAACCAATGAGAGACTAGCTGTAGCTGTCTGCACGGGCAAATGTAACGCTCATTGCCCACCAGGAAGAGGAATTAAACAAAGGCTCAGTGTGCCATGCTGGAAACAGATTAGGGCCTGAAGCAATCCTGCGGTTTTGTGCCCAGCTCACAAGAAAGCGAGTTGAAGAAAGGAGCTCAGGGGCACTGTACTTCACAAACCTGCAGAGTTATAAATGACAGCTATCCTCCAAAAATATATTGAAGTAAGCCTGCGAAGGGGACTTGAAAGCGGGGCTGAATTTCAGGAAAACGATTGCAGGGGGTAGACTGGAATTGCCCTGAAAGCATAGGAAAAGAGGCACAACGTCGACAATGATGCACTTGGCCAAAAAGGGCGTATGCGTTTTTTCCTGAATATATTCAGGAAAAAACGCATACGCCCTTTTTGGCCAACCAAGCAAGCCTGTAAAGGAAATCTGCACTACAATGAAATCTCACTGCCCTCCCGGGCAAAAGGGCCATCTGAAAAAAGTGTAAAATCCAGAAAGGTAGGACAGGATATGGAGAACAGGGAGCCTTGTTATGCTGATTGGCAGGATGTAAATTGCCAGCAGCCACCCTGGAGAAGTGTATGGTGTTTCCTGAAACACGTAAGAAACAAAGCAACACAGCCTATGGCACTTCCACTTATGGTCCTATAGCTTACGGAAATTAAAATCAAAAACAGACAGCCACCCCAATATTTGGGACGGCTGTGTTCACAAGAAGCTCGTCTACAGTATCAGGTAAATATCCCAGAAAGCAAAAAATGGATAAAGAAGTTGTGGCACGTACGTGCAATGCAATATCACTCAGCAATGAAATCTGTGTCATCAGGCCCGTAGTGGCATAGTAAGTGGATGCAGGTACGGTGATTCTACGTGAACTACGTCACACAGAAAAAGAAACATCATAAGATATCACTAATACACGGAATGTAAACTTGACTACACATGAACTGAATTACAAAAAAGAACAGGGTCTCAAATTTAGAAAACCAACTAGTGCTTGCTTATGGGGAAAGGTGCCTTGGGGTGCTGCATAAAACCAGAGACGGAAATTAGCACAGATAACATTCCATAAGCCAAATATGTAATAGACAAGACCTACTCCTTGCTCAACGAAATGGACTCAACACCACATATTCAACGCCTAGGAATATACCTGACTAGGAAGAATCTTAAAACCCATGGATATATATGTCTCCGTAAGAGAATCAAGCGTGTGTACAGCAGCGGAAATGCAGCAGTGAAAATCCGATAAATCCCATTATCAAAATAAATTTCGAAAACAAAACACAAAGACAGTGAAATAGAGAGCAATTCTTAAATAATTCACTCAGGTCATGTGATGCAACCGGGATTGACCACATCTACACCCAGAGCTGGTTGAGACATAAGGCTGGACACTTCAGGCTGATAGCACTGGTGAGTTTCGGTGAGCAAATGCAGACCCTTTGAAGTCATACTGCATGGTACCCATTCCATGGGTCCCAACTCTCCAGGTTCAAGGCATTCTTCCTCCAGCTAAAACATGCATGGGAAACCCAGAGTATCGTCCACCGTGTGATTGGGAAACGATTTAAAATGCATCTCAGTTTTCGTATCCTGGTCCTCGGGTTCACCATTCCAGATGCTTTACTAACACTCTCCCCGCTTGGAGAGTCAGTGCCTTTAACCTCCTGTTTGGCACAGCTTGCCATTTCTGTGCAAGATGAACAGGAATAGGGAGAACCAATGAGAGACTAGCTGTAGGTGTCTGCACGGGCAAATGTAACGCTCATTGCCCACCAGGAAGAGGAATTAAACAAAGGCTCAGTGTGCCCTGCTGGAAACAGATTAGGGCCTGAAGCAATCCTGCGGTTTTGTGCCCAGCTCACAAGAAAGCGAGTTGAAGAAAGGAGCTCAGGGGCACTGTACTTCACAAACCTGCAGAGTTATAAATGACAGCTATCCTCCAAAAATATATTGAAGTAAGCCTGCGAAGGGGACTTGAAAGCGGGGCAGAATTTCAGGAAAACGATTGCAGGGGGTAGACTGGAATTGCCCTGAAAGCATAGGAAAAGAGGCACAACGTCGACAATGATGCACTTGGCCAAAAAGGGCGTATGCGTTTTTTCCTGAATATATTCAAGAAAAAACGCATATGCCCTTTTTGGCCAACCAAGCAAGCCTGTAAAGGAAATCTGCACTACAATGAAATCTCACTGCCCCCCCCCCCGGGCAAAAGGGCCATCTGAAAAAAGTGTAAAATCCAGAAAGGTAGGACAGGATATCGAGAACAGGGAGCCTTGTTATGCTGATTGGCAGGATGTAAATTGCCAGCAGCCACCCTGGAGAAGTGTATGGTGTTTCCTGAAACACGTAAGAAACAAAGCAACACAGCCTATGGCACTTCCACTTATGGTCCTATAGCTTACGGAAATTAAAATCAAAAACAGACAGCCACCCCAATATTTGGAACGGCTGTGTTCACAAGAAGCTCGTCTACAGTATCAGGTAAATATCCCAGAAAGCAAAAAATGGATAAAGAAGTTGTGGCACGTACGTACAATGCAATATCACTCAGCAATGAAATCTGTGTCATCAGGCCCATAGCGGCATAGTGAGTGGATGCAGGTACGGTGATTCTACGTGAACTACGTCACACAGAAAAAGAAACATCATAAGATATCACTAATACACGGAATGTAAACTTGACTACACATGAACTGAATTACAAAACAGAACACGGTCTCAAATTTAGAAAACCAACTAGTGCTTGCTTATGGGGAAAGGTGCCTTGGGGTGCTGCATAAAACCAGAGACGGAAATTAGCACAGATAACATTCCATAAGCCAAATATGTAATAGACAAGACCTACTCCTTGCTCAGCGAAATGGACTCAACACCACATATTCAACGCCTGGAAATATACCTGACTAGGAAGAATCTTAAAACCCATGGATATATATGTCTCCGTAAGAGAATCAAGCGTGTGTACAGCGGCCGAAACGCAGCAGTGAAAATCCGATAAATCCCATTATCAAAATAAATTTCGAAAACAAAACACAAAGACAGTGAAATAGAGAGCAATTCTTAAATAATTCACTCAGGTCATGTGATGCAACCGGGATTGACCACATCTACACCCAGAGCTGGTTGAGACATAAGGCTGGACACTTCAGGCTGATAGCACTGGTGAGTTTCGGTGAGCAAATGCAGACCCTTTGAAGTCATACTGCATGGTACCCATTCCATGGGTCCCAACTCTCCAGGTTCAAGGCATTCTTCCTCCAGCTAAAACATGCATGGGAAACCCAGAGTATTGTCCACCGTGTGATTGGGAAACGATTTAAAATGCATCTCAGTTTTCGTATCCTGGTCCTCGGGTTCACCATTCCAGATGCTTTACTAACACTCTCCCCGCTTGGAGAGTCACTGCCTTTAACCTCCTGTTTGGCACAGCTTGCCATTTCTGTGCAAGATGAACAGGAATAGGGAGAACCAATGAGAGACTAGCTGTAGGTGTCTGCACGGGCAAATGTAACGCTCATTGCCCACCAGGAAGAGGAATTAAACAAAGGCTCAGTGTGCCCTGCTGGAAACAGATTAGGGCCTGAAGCAATCCTGCGGTTTTGTGCCCAGCTCACAAGAAAGCGAGTTGAAGAAAGGAGCTCAGGGGCACTGTACTTCACAAACCTGCAGAGTTATAAATGACAGCTATCCTCCAAAAATATATTGAAGTAAGCCTGCGAAGGGGACTTGAAAGCGGGGCTGAATTTCAGGAAAACGATTGCAGGGGGTAGACTGGAATTGCCCTGAAAGCATAGGAAAAGAGGCACAACGTCGACAATGATGCACTTGGCCAAAAAGGGCGTATGCGTTTTTTCCTGAATATATTCAGGAAAAAACGCATACGCCCTTTTTGGCCAACCAAGCAAGCCTGTAAAGGAAATCTGCACTACAATGAAATCTCACTGCCCTCCCGGGCAAAAGGGCCATCTGAAAAAAGTGTAAAATCCAGAAAGGTAGGACAGGATATGGAGAACAGGGAGCCTTGTTATGCTGATTGGCAGGATGTAAATTGCCAGCAGCCACCCTGGAGAAGTGTATGGTGTTTCCTGAAACACGTAAGAAACAAAGCAACACAGCCTATGGCACTTCCACTTATGGTCCTATAGCTTACGGAAATTAAAATCAAAAACAGACAGCCACCCCAATATTTGGGACGGCTGTGTTCACAAGAAGCTCGTCTACAGTATCAGGTAAATATCCCAGAAAGCAAAAAATGGATAAAGAAGTTGTGGCACGTACGCGCAATGCAATATCACTCAGCAATGAAATCTGTGTCATCAGGCCCGTAGCGGCATAGTAAGTGGATGCAGGTACGGTGATTCTACGTGAACTACGTCACACAGAAAAAGAAACATCATAAGATATCACTAATACACGGAATGTAAACTTGACTACACATGAACTGAATTACAAAACAGAACAGGGTCTCAAATTTAGAAAACCAACTAGTGCTTGCTTATGGGGAAAGGTGCCTTGGGGTGCTGCATAAAACCAGAGACGGAAATTAGCACAGATAACATTCCATAAGCCAAATATGTAATAGACAAGACCTACTCCTTGCTCAACGAAATGGACTCAACACCACATATTCAACGCCTAGGAATATACCTGACTAGGAAGAATCTTAAAACCCATGGATATATATGTCTCCGTAAGAGAATCAAGCGTGTGTACAGCAGCGGAAATGCAGCAGTGAAAATCCGATAAATCCCATTATCAAAATAAATTTCGAAAACAAAACACAAAGACAGTGAAATAGAGAGTAATTCTTAAATAATTCACTCAGGTCATGTGATGCAACCGGGATTGACCACATCTACACCCAGAGCTGGTTGAGACATAAGGCTGGACACTTCAGGCTGATAGCACTGGTGAGTTTCGGTGAGCAAATGCAGACCCTTTGAAGTCATACTGCATGGTACCCATTCCATGGGTCCCAACTCTCCAGGTTCAAGGCATTCTTCCTCCAGCTAAAACATGCATGGGAAACCCAGAGTATCGTCCACCGTGTGATTGGGAAACGATTTAAAATGCATCTCAGTTTTCGTATCCTGGTCCTCGGGTTCACCATTCCAGATGCTTTACTAACACTCTCCCCGCTTGGAGAGTCAGTGCCTTTAACCTCCTGTTTGGCACAGCTTGCCATTTCTGTGCAAGATGAACAGGAATAGGGAGAACCAATGAGAGACTAGCTGTAGGTGTCTGCACAGGCAAATGTAACGCTCATTGCCCACCAGGAAGAGGAATTAAACAAAGGCTCAGTGTGCCCTGCTGGAAACAGATTAGGGCCTGAAGCAATCCTGCGGTTTTGTGCCCAGCTCACAAGAAAGCGAGTTGAAGAAAGGAGCTCAGGGGCACTGTACTTCACAAACCTGCAGAGTTATAAATGACAGCTATCCTCCAAAAATATATTGAAGTAAGCCTGCGAAGGGGACTTGAAAGCGGCGCAGAATTTCAGGAAAACGATTGCAGGGGGTAGACTGGAATTGCCCTGAAAGCATAGGAAAAGAGGCACAACGTCGACAATGATGCACTTGGCCAAAATGGGCGTATGCGTTTTTTCTTGAATATATTCAGGAAAAAACGCATACGCCCTTTTTGGCCAACCAAGCAAGCCTGTAAAGGAAATCTGCACTACAATGAAATCTCACTGCCCCCCCCCCCCGGGCAAAAGGGCCATCTGAAAAAAGTGTAAAATCCAGAAAGGTAGGACAGGATATGGAGAACAGGGAGCCTTGTTATGCTGATTGGCAGGATGTAAATTGCCAGCAGCCACCCTGGAGAAGTGTATGGTGTTTCCTGAAACACGTAAGAAACAAAGCAACACAGCCTATGGCACTTCCACTTATGGTCCTATAGCTTACGGAAATTAAAATCAAAAACAGACAGCCACCCCAATATTTGGGACGGCTGTGTTCACAAGAAGCTCGTCTACAGTATCAGGTAAATATCCCAGAAAGCAAAAAATGGATAAAGAAGTTGTGGCACGTACGTACAATGCAATATCACTCAGCAATGAAATCTGTGTCATCAGGCCCGTAGCGGCATAGTGAGTGGATGCAGGTACGGTGATTCTACGTGAACTACGTCACACAGAAAAAGAAACATCATAAGATATCACTAATACACGGAATGTAAACTTGACTACACATGAACTGAATTACAAAAAAGAACAGGGTCTCAAATTTAGAAAACCAACTAGTGCTTGCTTATGGGGAAAGGTGCCTTGGGGGGCTGCATAAAACCAGAGACTGAAATTAGCACAGATAACTTACCATAAGCCAAATATGTAATAGACAAGACCTACTCCTTGCTCAACGAAATGGACCCAACACCACATATTCAACGCCTAGGAATATACCTGACTAGGAAGAATCTTAAAACCCATGGATATATATGTCTCCGTAAGAGAATCAAGCGTGTGTACAGTGGCCGAAACGCAGCAGTGAAAATCCGATAAATCCCATTATCAAAATAAATTTCTAAAACAAAACACAAAGACAGTGAAATAGAGAGCAATTCTTAACTAATTCACTCAGGGCATGTGATGCAACCGGGATTGACCACATCTACACCCAGAGCTGGTTGAGACATAAGGCTGGACACTTCAGGCTGATAGCATTGGTGAGTTTCGGTGAACAAATGCAGACCCTTTGAAGTCATACTGCATGGTACCCATTCCATGGGTCCCAACTCTCCAGGTTCAAGGGATTCTTCCTCCAGCTAAAACATGCATGGGAAACCCAGAGTATCGTCCACCGTGTGATTGGGAAATGATTTAAAATGCATCTCAGTTTTCGTTTCCAGGTCCTCGGGTTCACCATTCCAGATGCTTTACTAACACTCTCCCCGCTTGGAGAGTCAGTGCCTTTAACCTCCTGTTTCGCACAGCTTGCAATTTCTGTGCAAGATGAACAGGAATAGGGAGAACCAATGAGAGACTAGCTGTAGGTGTCTGCACGGGCAAATGTAACGCTCATTGCCCACCAGGAAGATTAATTAAACAAAGGCTCAGTGTGCCCTGCTGGAAACAGATTAGGGCCAGAAGCAATCCTGCGGTTTTGTGCCCAGCTCACAAGAAAGCGAGTTGAAGAAAGGAGTTCAGGGGCACTGTACTTCACAAACCTGCAGAGTTATAAATGACAGCTATCCTCCAAAAATATATTGAAGTAAGTCTGCGAAGGGGACTTTAAAGCGGGGCTGAATTTCAGGAAAACGATTGCAGGGGGTAGACTGGAATTGCCCTGAAAGCATAGGAAAAGAGGCACAACGTCGACAATGATGCACTTGGCCAAAAAGGGCGTATGCGTTTTTTCCTGAATATATTCAGGAAAAAACGCATACGCCCTTTTTGGCCAACCAAGCAAGCCTGTAAAGGAAATCTGCACTACAATGAAATCTCACTGCCCCCCCCCCGGGCAAAAGGGCCATCTGAAAAAAGTGTAAAATCCAGAAAGGTAGGACAGGATATGGAGAACAGGGAGCCTTGTTATGCTGATTGGCAGGATGTAAATTGCCAGCAGCCACCCTGGAGAAGTGTATGGTGTTTCCTGAAACACGTAAGAAACAAAGCAACACAGCCTATGGCACTTCCACTTATGGTCCTATAGCTTACGGAAATTAAAATCAAAAACAGACAGCCACCCCAATATTTGGAACGGCTGTGTTCACAAGAAGCTCGTCTACAGTATCAGGTAAATATCCCAGAAAGCAAAAAATGGATAAAGAAGTTGTGGCACGTACGTACAATGCAATATCACTCAGCAATGAAATCTGTGTCATCAGGCCCGTAGCGGCATAGTGAGTGGATGCAGGTACGGTGATTCTACGTGAACTACGTCACACAGAAAAAGAAACATCATAAGATATCACTAATACACGGAATGTAAACTTGACTACACATGAACTGAATTACAAAAAAGAACAGGGTCTCAAATTTAGAAAACCAACTAGTGCTTGCTTATGGGGAAAGGTGCCTTGGGGGGCTGCATAAAACCAGAGACTGAAATTAGCACAGATAACTTACCATAAGCCAAATATGTAATAGACAAGACCTACTCCTTGCTCAACGAAATGGACCCAACACCACATATTCAACGCCTAGGAATATACCTGACTAGGAAGAATCTTAAAACCCATGGATATATATGTCTCCGTAAGAGAATCAAGCGTGTGTACAGTGGCCGAAACGCAGCAGTGAAAATCCGATAAATCCCATTATCAAAATAAATTTCGAAAACAAAACACAAAGACAGTGAAATAGAGAGCAATTCTTAACTAATTCACTCCGGGCATGTGATGCAACCGGGATTGACCGCATCTACACCCAGAGCTTGTTGAGACATAAGGCTGGACACTTCAGGCTGATAGCATTGGTGAGTTTCGGTGAGCAAATGCAGACCCTTTGAAGTCATACTGCATGGTACCCATTCCATGGGTCCCAACTCTCCAGGTTCAAGGCATTCTTCCTCCAGCTAAAACATGCATGGGAAACCCAGAGTATCGTCCACCGTGTGATTGGGAAACGATTTAAAATGCATGTCAGTTTTCGTATCCTGGTCCTCGGGTTCACCACTCCAGATGCTTTACTAACACTCTCCCCGCTTGGAGAGTCACTGCCTTTAACCTCCTGTTTGGCACAGCTTGCCATTTCTGTGCAAGATGAACAGGAATAGGGAGAACCAATGAGAGACTAGCTGTAGGTGTCTGCACGGGCAAATGTAACGCTCATTGCCCACCAGGAAGAGGAATTAAACAAAGGCTCAGTGTGCCCTGCTGGAAACAGATTAGGGCCTGAAGCAATCCTGCGGTTTTGTGCCCAGCTCACAAGAAAGCGAGTTGAAGAAAGGAGCTCAGGGGCACTGTACTTCACAAACCTGCAGAGTTATAAATGACAGCTATCCTCCAAAAATATATTGAAGTAAGCCTGCGAAGGGGACTTGAAAGCGGGGCTGAATTTCAGGAAAACGATTGCAGGGGGTAGACTGGAATTGCCCTGAAAGCATAGGAAAAGAGGCACAACGTCGACAATGATGCACTTGGCCAAAAAGGGCGTATGCGTTTTTTCCTGAATATATTCAGGAAAAAACGCATACGCCCTTTTTGGCCAACCAAGCAAGCCTGTAAAGGAAATCTGCACTACAATGAAATCTCACTGCCCCCCCCCCGGGCAAAAGGGCCATCTGAAAAAAGTGTAAAATCCAGAAAGGTAGGACAGGATATGGAGAACAGGGAGCCTTGTTATGCTGATTGGCAGGATGTAAATTGCCAGCAGCCACCCTGGAGAAGTGTATGGTGTTTCCTGAAACACGTAAGAAACAAAGCAACACAGCCTATGGCACTTCCACTTATGGTCCTATAGCTTACGGAAATTAAAATCAAAAACAGACAGCCACCCCAATATTTGGAACGGCTGTGTTCACAAGAAGCTCGTCTACAGTATCAGGTAAATATCCCAGAAAGCAAAAAATGGATAAAGAAGTTGTGGCACGTACGTACAATGCAATATCACTCAGCAATGAAATCTGTGTCATCAGGCCCGTAGCGGCATAGTGAGTGGATGCAGGTACGGTGATTCTACGTGAACTACGTCACACAGAAAAAGAAACATCATAAGATATCACTAATACACGGAATGTAAACTTGACTACACATGAACTGAATTACAAAAAAGAACAGGGTCTCAAATTTAGAAAACCAACTAGTGCTTGCTTATGGGGAAAGGTGCCTTGGGGGGCTGCATAAAACCAGAGACTGAAATTAGCACAGATAACTTACCATAAGCCAAATATGTAATAGACAAGACCTACTCCTTGCTCAACGAAATGGACCCAACACCACATATTCAACGCCTAGGAATATACCTGACTAGGAAGAATCTTAAAACCCATGGATATATATGTCTCCGTAAGAGAATCAAGCGTGTGTACAGTGGCCGAAACGCAGCAGTGAAAATCCGATAAATCCCATTATCAAAATAAATTTCGAAAACAAAACACAAAGACAGTGAAATAGAGAGCAATTCTTAACTAATTCACTCCGGGCATGTGATGCAACCGGGATTGACCACATCTACACCCAGAGCTGGTTGAGACATAAGGCTGGACACTTCAGGCTGATAGCATTGGTGAGTTTCGGTGAGCAAATGCAGACCCTTTGAAGTCATACTGCATGGTACCCATTCCATGGGTCCCAACTCTCCAGGTTCAAGGCATTCTTCCTCCAGCTAAAACATGCATGGGAAACCCAGAGTATCGTCCACCGTGTGATTGGGAAACGATTTAAAATGCATGTCAGTTTTCGTATCCTGGTCCTCGGGTTCACCACTCCAGATGCTTTACTAACACTCTCCCCGCTTGGAGAGTCACTGCCTTTAACCTCCTGTTTGGCACAGCTTGCCATTTCTGTGCAAGATGAACAGGAATAGGGAGAACCAATGAGAGACTAGCTGTAGGTGTCTGCACGGGCAAATGTAACGCTCATTGCCCACCAGGAAGAGGAATTAAACAAAGGCTCAGTGTGCCCTGCTGGAAACAGATTAGGGCCTGAAGCAATCCTGCTGTTTTGTGCCCAGCTCACAAGAAAGCGAGTTGAAGAAAGGAGCTCAGGGGCACTGTACTTCACAAACCTGCAGAGTTATAAATGACAGCTATCCTCCAAAAATATATTGAAGTAAGCCTGCGAAGGGGACTTGAAAGCGGGGCTGAATTTCAGGAAAACGATTGCAGGGGGTAGACTGGAATTGCCCTGAAAGCATAGGAAAAGAGGCACAACGTCGACAATGATGCACTTGGCCAAAAAGGGCGTATGCGTTTTTTCCTGAATATATTCAGGAAAAAACGCATACGCCCTTTTTGGCCAACCAAGCAAGCCTGTAAAGGAAATCTGCACTACAATGTAATCTCACTGCCCTCCCGGGCAAAAGGGCCATCTGAAAAAAGTGTAAAATCCAGAAAGGTAGGACAGGATATGGAGAACAGGGAGCCTTGTTATGCTGATTGGCAGGATGTAAATTGCCAGCAGCCACCCTGGAGAAGTGTATGGTGTTTCCTGAAACACGTAAGAAACAAAGCAACACAGCCTATGGCACTTCCACTTATGGTCCTATAGCTTACGGAAATTAAAATCAAAAACAGACAGCCACCCCAATATTTGGGACGGCTGTGTTCACAAGAAGCTCGTCTACAGTATCAGGTAAATATCCCAGAAAGCAAAAAATGGATAAAGAAGTTGTGGCACGTACGCGCAATGCAATATCACTCAGCAATGAAATCTGTGTCATCAGGCCCGTAGCGGCATAGTAAGTGGATGCAGGTACGGTGATTCTACGTGAACTACGTCACACAGAAAAAGAAACATCATAAGATATCACTAATACACGGAATGTAAACTTGACTACACATGAACTGAATTACAAAACAGAACAGGGTCTCAAATTTAGAAAACCAACTAGTGCTTGCTTATGGGGAAAGGTGCCTTGGGGTGCTGCATAAAACCAGAGACGGAAATTAGCACAGATAACATTCCATAAGCCAAATATGTAATAGACAAGACCTACTCCTTGCTCAACGAAATGGACTCAACACCACATATTCAACGCCTAGGAATATACCTGACTACGAAGAATCTTAAAACCCATGGATATATATGTCTCCGTAAGAGAATCAAGCGTGTGTACAGCAGCGGAAATGCAGCAGTGAAAATCCGATAAATCCCATTATCAAAATAAATTTCGAAAACAAAACACAAAGACAGTGAAATAGAGAGCAATTCTTAAATAATTCACTCAGGTCATGTGATGCAACCGGGATTGACCACATCTACACCCAGAGCTGGTTGAGACATAAGGCTGGACACTTCAGGCTGATAGCACTGGTGAGTTTCGGTGAGCAAATGCAGACCCTTTGAAGTCATACTGCATGGTACCCATTCCATGGGTCCCAACTCTCCAGGTTCAAGGCATTCTTCCTCCAGCTAAAACATGCATGGGAAACCCAGAGTATCGTCCACCGTGTGATTGGGAAACGATTTAAAATGCATCTCAGTTTTCGTATCATGGTCCTCGGGTTCACCATTCCAGATGCTTTACTAACACTCTCCTCGCTTGGAGAGTCAGTGCCTTTAACCTCCTGTTTGGCACAGCTTGCCATTTCTGTGCAAGATGAACAGGAATAGGGAGAACCAATGAGAGACTAGCTGTAGGTGTCTGCACGGGCAAATGTAACGCTCATTGCCCACCAGGAAGAGGAATTAAACAAAGGCTCAGTGTGCCCTGCTGGAAACAGATTAGGGCCTGAAGCAATCCTGCGGTTTTGTGCCCAGCTCACAAGAAAGCGAGTTGAAGAAAGGAGCTCAGGGGCACTGTACTTCACAAACCTGCAGAGTTATAAATGACAGCTATCCTCCAAAAATATATTGAAGTAAGCCTGCGAAGGGGACTTGACAGCGGGGCAGAATTTCAGGAAAACGATTGCAGGGGGTAGACTGGAATTGCCCTGAAAGCATAGGAAAAGAGGCACAACGTCGACAATGATGCACTTGGCCAAAAAGGGCGTATGCGTTTTTTCCTGAATATATTCAGGAAAAAACGCATACGCCCTTTTTGGCCAACCAAGCAAGCCTGTAAAGGAAATCTGCACTACAATGAAATCTCACTGCCCCCCCGGGCAAAAGGGCCATCTGAAAAAAGTGTAAAATCCAGAAAGGTAGGACAGGATATGGAGAACAGGGAGCCTTGTTATGCTGATTGGCAGGATGTAAATTGCCAGCAGCCACCCTGGAGAAGTGTATGGTGTTTCCTGAAACACGTAAGAAACAAAGCAACACAGCCTATGGCACTTCCACTTATGGTCCTATAGCTTACGGAAATTAAAATCAAAAACAGACAGCCACCCCAATATTTGGGACGGCTGTGTTCACAAGAAGCTCGTCTACAGTATCAGGTAAATATCCCAGAAAGCAAAAAATGGATAAAGAAGTTGTGGCACGTACGTACAATGCAATATCACTCAGCAATGAAATCTGTGTCATCAGGCCCGTAGCGGCATAGTGAGTGGATGCAGGTACGGTGATTCTACGTGAACTACGTCACACAGAAAAAGAAACATCATAAGATATCACTAATACACGGAATGTAAACTTGACTACACATGAACTGAATTACAAAAAAGAACAGGGTCTCAAATTTAGAAAACCAACTAGTGCTTGCTTATGGGGAAAGGTGCCTTGGGGGGCTGCATAAAACCAGAGACTGAAATTAGCACAGATAACTTACCATAAGCCAAATATGTAATAGACAAGACCTACTCCTTGCTCAACGAAATGGACCCAACACCACATATTCAACGCCTAGGAATATACCTGACTAGGAAGAATCTTAAAACCCATGGATATATATGTCTCCGTAAGAGAATCAAGCGTGTGTACAGTGGCCGAAACGCAGCAGTGAAAATCCGATAAATCCCATTATCAAAATAAATTTCGAAAACAAAACACAAAGACAGTGAAATAGAGAGCAATTCTTAACTAATTCACTCAGGGCATGTGATGCAACCGGGATTGACCACATCTACACCCAGAGCTGGTTGAGACATAAGGCTGGACACTTCAGGCTGATAGCATTGGTGAGTTTCGGTGAACAAATGCAGACCCTTTGAAGTCATACTGCATGGTACCCATTCCATGGGTCCCAACTCTCCAGGTTCAAGGGATTCTTCCTCCAGCTAAAACATGCATGGGAAACCCAGAGTATCGTCCACCGTGTGATTGGGAAATGATTTAAAATGCATCTCAGTTTTCGTTTCCAGGTCCTCGGGTTCACCATTCCAGATGCTTTACTAACACTCTCCCCGCTTGGAGAGTCAGTGCCTTTAACCTCCTGTTTCGCACAGCTTGCAATTTCTGTGCAAGATGAACAGGAATAGGGAGAACCAATGAGAGACTAGCTGTAGGTGTCTGCACGGGCAAATGTAACGCTCATTGCCCACCAGGAAGATTAATTAAACAAAGGCTCAGTGTGCCCTGCTGGAAACAGATTAGGGCCTGAAGCAATCCTGCGGTTTTGTGCCCAGCTCACAAGAAAGCGAGTTGAAGAAAGGAGTTCAGGGGCACTGTACTTCACAAACCTGCAGAGTTATAAATGACAGCTATCCTCCAAAAATATATTGAAGTAAGTCTGCGAAGGGGACTTGAAAGCGGGGCTGAATTTCAGGAAAACGATTGCAGGGGGTAGACTGGAATTGCCCTGAAAGCATAGGAAAAGAGGCACAACGTCGACAATGATGCACTTGGCCAAAAAGGGCGTATGCGTTTTTTCCTGAATATATTCAGGAAAAAACGCATACGCCCTTTTTGGCCAACCAAGCAAGCCTGTAAAGGAAATCTGCACTACAATGAAATCTCACTGCCCCCCCCCCCCCGGGCAAAAGGGCCATCTGAAAAAAGTGTAAAATCCAGAAAGGTAGGACAGGATATGGAGAACAGGGAGCCTTGTTATGCTGATTGGCAGGATGTAAATTGCCAGCAGCCACCCTGGAGAAGTGTATGGTGTTTCCTGAAACACGTAAGAAACAAAGCAACACAGCCTATGGCACTTCCACTTATGGTCCTATAGCTTACGGAAATTAAAATCAAAAACAGACAGCCACCCCAATATTTGGGACGGCTGTGTTCACAAGAAGCTCGTCTACAGTATCAGGTAAATATCCCAGAAAGCAAAAAATGGATAAAGAAGTTGTGGCACGTACGTACAATGCAATATCACTCAGCAATGAAATCTGTGTCATCAGGCCCGTAGCGGCATAGTGAGTGGATGCAGGTACGGTGATTCTACGTGAACTACGTCACAGAGAAAAAGAAACATCATAAGATATCACTAATACACGGAATGTAAACTTGACTACACATGAACTGAATTACAAAACAGAACAGGGTCTCAAATTTAGAAAACCAACTAGTGCTTGCTTATGGGGAAAGGTGCGTTGGGGTGCTGCATAAAACCAGAGACTGAAATTAGCACAGATAACATTCCATAAGCCAAATATGTAATAGACAAGACCTACTCCTTGCTCAACGAAATGGACTAAACACCACATATTCAACGCCTAGGAATATACCTGACTAGGAAGAATCTTAAAACCCATGGATATATATGTCTCCGTAAGAGAATCAAGCATGTGTACAGCGGCCGAAATGCAGCAGTGAAAATCCGATGAATCCCATTATCAAAATAAATTTCGAAAACAAAACACAAAGACAGTGAAATAGAGAGCAATTCTTAAATAATTCACTCAGGGCATGTGATGCAACCGGGATTGACCACATCTACACCCAGAGCTGGTTGAGACATAAGGCTGGACACTTCTGGCTGATAGCACTGGTGAGTTTCGGTGAGCAAATGCAGACCCTTTGAAGTCATACTGCATGGTACCCATTCCATGGGTCCCAACTCTCCAGGTTCAAGGCATTCTTCCTCCAGCTAAAACATGCATGGGAAACCCAGAGTATCGTCCACCGTGTGATTGGGAAACGATTTAAAATGCATCTCAGTTTTCGTATCCTGGTCCTCGGGTTCACCATTCCAGATGCTTTACTAACACTCTCCCCGCTTGGAGAGTCAGTGCCTTTAACCTCCTGTTTGGCACAGCTTGCCATTTCTGTGCAAGATGAACAGGAATAGGGAGAACCAATGAGAGACTAGCTGTAGGTGTCTGCACGGGCAAATGTAACGCTCATTGCCCACCAGGAAGAGGAATTAAACAAAGGCTCAGTGTGCCCTGCTGGAAACAGATTAGGGCCTGAAGCAATCCTGCGGTTTTGTGCCCAGCTCACAAGAAAGCGAGTTGAAGAAAGGAGCTCAGGGGCACTGTACTTCACAAACCTGCAGAGTTATAAATGACAGCTATCCTCCAAAAATATATTGAAGTAAGCCTGCGAAGGGGACTTGAAAGCGGGGCAGAATTTCAGGAAAACGATTGCAGGGGGTAGACTGGAATTGCCCTGAAAGCATAGGAAAAGAGGCACAACGTCGACAATGATGCACTTGGCCAAAAAGGGCGTATGCGTTTTTTCCTGAATATATTCAGGAAAAAACGCATACGCCCTTTTTGCCCAACCAAGCAAGCCTGTAAAGGAAATCTGCACTACAATGAAATCTCACTGCCTCCCCGGGCAAAAGGGCCATCTGAAAAAAGTGTAAAATCCAGAAAGGTAGGACAGGATATGGAGAACAGGGAGCCTTGTTATGCTGATTGGCAGGATGTAAATTGCCAGCAGCCACCCTGGAGAAGTGTATGGTGTTTCCTGAAACACGTAAGAAACAAAGCAACACAGCCTATGGCACTTCCACTTATGGTCCTATAGCTTACGGAAATTAAAATCAAAAACAGACAGCCACCCCAAAATTTGGGACGGCTGTGTTCACAAGAAGCTCGTCTACAGTATCAGGTAAATATCCCAGAAAGCAAAAAATGGATAAAGAAGTTGTGGCACGTACGTACAATGCAATATCACTCAGCAATGAAATCTGTGTCATCAGGCCCGTAGCGGCATAGTGAGTGGATGCAGGTACGGTGATTCTACGTGAACTACGTCACACAGAAAAAGAAACATCATAAGATATCACTAATACACGGAATGTAAACTTGACTACACATGAACTGAATTACAAAAAAGAACAGGGTCTCAAATTTAGAAAACCAACTAGTGCTTGCTTATGGGGAAAGGTGCCTTGGGGGGCTGCATAAAACCAGAGACTGAAATTAGCACAGATAACTTACCATAAGCCAAATATGTAATAGACAAGACCTACTCCTTGCTCAACGAAATGGACCCAACACCACATATTCAACGCCTAGGAATATACCTGACTAGGAAGAATCTTAAAACCCATGGATATATATGTCTCCGTAAGAGAATCAAGCGTGTGTACAGTGGCCGAAACGCAGCAGTGAAAATCCGATAAATCCCATTATCAAAATAAATTTCTAAAACAAAACACAAAGACAGTGAAATAGAGAGCAATTCTTAACTAATTCACTCAGGGCATGTGATGCAACCGGGATTGACCACATCTACACCCAGAGCTGGTTGAGACATAAGGCTGGACACTTCAGGCTGATAGCATTGGTGAGTTTCGGTGAACAAATGCAGACCCTTTGAAGTCATACTGCATGGTACCCATTCCATGGGTCCCAACTCTCCAGGTTCAAGGGATTCTTCCTCCAGCTAAAACATGCATGGGAAACCCAGAGTATCGTCCACCGTGTGATTGGGAAATGATTTAAAATGCATCTCAGTTTTCGTTTCCAGGTCCTCGGGTTCACCATTCCAGATGCTTTACTAACACTCTCCCCGCTTGGAGAGTCAGTGCCTTTAACCTCCTGTTTCGCACAGCTTGCAATTTCTGTGCAAGATGAACAGGAATAGGGAGAACCAATGAGAGACTAGCTGTAGGTGTCTGCACGGGCAAATGTAACGCTCATTGCCCACCAGGAAGATTAATTAAACAAAGGCTCAGTGTGCCCTGCTGGAAACAGATTAGGTCCTGAAGCAATCCTGCGGTTTTGTGCCCAGCTCACAAGAAAGCGAGTTGAAGAAAGGAGCTCAGGGGCACTGTACTTCACAAACCTGCAGAGTTATAAATGACAGCTATCCTCCAAAAATATATTGAAGTAAGTCTGCGAAGGGGACTTGAAAGCGGGGCTGAATTTCAGGAAAACGATTGCAGGGGGTAGACTGGAATTGCCCTGAAAGCATAGGAAAAGAGGCACAACGTCGACAATGATGCACTTGGCCAAAAAGGGCGTATGCGTTTTTTCCTGAATATATTCAGGAAAAAACGCATACGCCCTTTTTGGCCAACCAAGCAAGCCTGTAAAGGAAATCTGCACTACAATGAAATCTCACTGCCCCCCCCCCCCCGGGCAAAAGGGCCATCTGAAAAAAGTGTAAAATCCAGAAAGGTAGGACAGGATATGGAGAACAGGGAGCCTTGTTATGCTGATTGGCAGGATGTAAATTGCCAGCAGCCACCCTGGAGAAGTGTATGGTGTTTCCTGAAACACGTAAGAAACAAAGCAACACAGCCTATGGCACTTCCACTTATGGTCCTATAGCTTACGGAAATTAAAATCAAAAACAGACAGCCACCCCAATATTTGGGACGGCTGTGTTCACAAGAAGCTCGTCTACAGTATCAGGTAAATATCCCAGAAAGCAAAAAATGGATAAAGAAGTTGTGGCACGTACGTACAATGCAATATCACTCAGCAATGAAATCTGTGTCATCAGGCCCGTAGCGGCATAGTGAGTGGATGCAGGTACGGTGATTCTACGTGAACTACGTCACACAGAAAAAGAAACATCATAAGATATCACTAATACACGGAATGTAAACTTGACTACACATGAACTGAATTACAAAAAAGAACAGGGTCTCAAATTTAGAAAACCAACTAGTGCTTGCTTATGGGGAAAGGTGCCTTGGGGTGCTGCATAAAACCAGAGACTGAAATTAGCACAGATAACTTTCCATAAGCCAAATATGTAATAGACAAGACCTACTCCTTGCTCAATGAAATGGACCCAACACCACATATTCAACGCCTAGGAATATACCTGACTAGGAAGAATCTTAAAACCCATGGATATATATGTCTCCGTAAGAGAATCAAGCGTGTGTACAGCGGCCGAAACGCAGCAGTGAAAATCCGATAAATCCCATTATCAAAATAAATTTCGAAAACAAAACACAAAGACAGTGAAATAGAGAGCAACTCTTAACTAATTCACTCAGGGCATGTGAGGCAACCGGGATTGACCACATCTACACCCAGAGCTGGTTGAGACATAAGGCTGGACACTTCAGGCTGATAGCATTGGTGAGTTTCGGTGAGCAAATGCAGACCCTTTGAAGTCATACTGCATGGTACCCATTCCATGGGTCCCAACTCTCCAGGTTCAAGGGATTCTTCCTCCAGCTCAAACATGCATGGGAAACCCAGAGTATCGTCCACCGTGTGATTGGGAAATTATTTAAAATGCATCTCAGTTTTCGTTTCCTGGTCCTCGGGTTCACCATTCCAGATGCTTTACTAACACTCTCCCCGCTTGGAGAGTCAGTGCCTTTAACCTCCTGTTTCGCACAGCTTGCAATTTCTGTGCAAGATGAACAGGAATAGGGAGAACCAATGAGAGACTAGCTGTAGGTGTCTGCACGGGCAAATGTAACGCTCATTGCCCACCAGGAAGAGGAATTAAACAAAGGCTCAGTGTGCCCTGCTGGAAACAGATTAGGTCCTGAAGCAATCCTGCGGTTTTGTGCCCAGCTCACAAGAAAGCGAGTTGAAGAAAGGAGCTCAGGGGCACTGTACTTCACAAACCTGCAGAGTTATAAATGACAGCTATCCTCCAAAAATATATTGAAGTAAGCCTGTGAAGGGGACTTGAAAGCGGGGCTGAATTTCAGGAAAACGATTGCAGGGGGTAGACTGGAATTGCCCTGAAAGCATAGGAAAAGAGGCACAACGTCGACAATGATGCACTTGGCCAAAAAGGGCGTATGCGTTTTTTCCTGAATATATTCAGGAAAAAACGCATACGCCCTTTTTGGCCAACCAAGCAAGCCTGTAAAGGAAATCTGCACTACAATGAAATCTCACTGCCCGCCCCCCCGGGCAAAAGGGCCATCTGAAAAAAGTGTAAAATCCAGAAAGGTAGGACAGGATATGGAGAACAGGGAGCCTTGTTATGCTGATTGGCAGGATGTAAATTGCCAGCAGCCACCCTGGAGAAGTGTATGGTGTTTCCTGAAACACGTAAGAAACAAAGCAACACAGCCTATGGCACTTCCACTTATGGTCCTATAGCTTACGGAAATTAAAATCAAAAACAGACAGCCACCCCAATATTTGGGACGGCTGTGTTCACAAGAAGCTCGTCAACAGTATCAGGTAAATATCCCAGAAAGCAAAATATGGATAAATAAGTTGTGGCACGTACGTACAATGCAATATCACTCAGCAATGAAATCTGTGTCATCAGGCCCGTAGCGGCATAGTGAGTGGATGCAGGTACGGTGATTCTACGTGAACTACGTCACACAGAAAAAGAAACATCATAAGATATCACTAATACACGGAATGTAAACTTGACTACACATAAACTGAATTACAAAACAGAACAGGGTCTCAAATTTAGAAAACCAACTAGTGCTTGCTTATGGGGAAAGGTGCCTTGGGGTGCTGCATAAAACCAGAGACTGAAATTAGCACAGATAACTTTCCATAAGCCAAATATGTAATAGACAAGACCTACTCCTTGCTCAACGAAATGGACTAAACACCACATATTCAACGCCTAGGAATATACCTGACTAGGAAGAATCTTAAAACCCATGGATATATATGTCTCCGTAAGAGAATCAAGCATGTGTACAGCGGCCGAAATGCAGCAGTGAAAATCCGATGAATCCCATTATCAAAATAAATTTCGAAAACAAAACACAAAGACAGTGAAATAGAGAGCAATTCTTAAATAATTCACTCAGGGCATGTGATGCAACCGGGATTGACCACATCTACACCCAGAGCTGGTTGAGACATAAGGCTGGACACTTCTGGCTGATAGCACTGGTGAGTTTCGGTGAGCAAATGCAGACCCTTTGAAGTCATACTGCATGGTACCCATTCCATGGGTCCCAACTCTCCAGGTTCAAGGCATTCTTCCTCCAGCTAAAACATGCATGGGAAACCCAGAGTATCGTCCACCGTGTGATTGGGAAACGATTTAAAATGCATCTCAGTTTTCGTATCCTGGTCCTCGGGTTCACCATTCCAGATGCTTTACTAACACTCTCCCCGCTTGGAGAGTCAGTGCCTTTAACCTCCTGTTTGGCACAGCTTGCCATTTCTGTGCAAGATGAACAGGAATAGGGAGAACCAATGAGAGACTAGCTGTAGGTGTCTGCACGGGCAAATGTAACGCTCATTGCCCACCAGGAAGAGGAATTAAACAAAGGCTCAGTGTGCCCTGCTGGAAACAGATTAGGGCCTGAAGCAATCCTGCGGTTTTGTGCCCAGCTCACAAGAAAGCGAGTTGAAGAAAGGAGCTCAGGGGCACTGTACTTCACAAACCTGCAGAGTTATAAATGACAGCTATCCTCCAAAAATATATTGAAGTAAGCCTGCGAAGGGGACTTGAAAGCGGGGCAGAATTTCAGGAAAACGATTGCAGGGGGTAGACTGGAATTGCCCTGAAAGCATAGGAAAAGAGGCACAACGTCGACAATGATGCACTTGGCCAAAAAGGGCGTATGCGTTTTTTCCTGAATATATTCAGGAAAAAACGCATACGCCCTTTTTGCCCAACCAAGCAAGCCTGTAAAGGAAATCTGCACTACAATGAAATCTCACTGCCTCCCCGGGCAAAAGGGCCATCTGAAAAAAGTGTAAAATCCAGAAAGGTAGGACAGGATATGGAGAACAGGGAGCCTTGTTATGCTGATTGGCAGGATGTAAATTGCCAGCAGCCACCCTGGAGAAGTGTATGGTGTTTCCTGAAACACGTAAGAAACAAAGCAACACAGCCTATGGCACTTCCACTTATGGTCCTATAGCTTACGGAAATTAAAATCAAAAACAGACAGCCACCCCAATATTTGGGACGGCTGTGTTCACAAGAAGCTCGTCAACAGTATCAGGTAAATATCCCAGAAAGCAAAAAATGGATAAAGAAGTTGTGGCACGTACGTACAATGCAATATCACTCAGCAATGAAATCTGTGTCATCAGGCCCGTAGCGGCATAGTGAGTGGATGCAGGTACGGTGATTCTACGTGAACTACGTCACACAGAAAAAGAAACATCATAAGATATCACTAATACACGGAATGTAAACTTGACTACACATGAACTGAATTACAAAAAAGAACAGGGTCTCAAATTTAGAAAACCAACTAGTGCTTGCTTATGGGGAAAGGTGCCTTGGGGGGCTGCATAAAACCAGAGACTGAAATTAGCACAGATAACTTACCATAAGCCAAATATGTAATAGACAAGACCTACTCCTTGCTCAACGAAATGGACCCAACACCACATATTCAACGCCTAGGAATATACCTGACTAGGAAGAATCTTAAAACCCATGGATATATATGTCTCCGTAAGAGAATCAAGCGTGTGTACAGTGGCCGAAACGCAGCAGTGAAAATCCGATAAATCCCATTATCAAAATAAATTTCTAAAACAAAACACAAAGACAGTGAAATAGAGAGCAATTCTTAACTAATTCACTCAGGGCATGTGATGCAACCGGGATTGACCACATCTACACCCAGAGCTGGTTGAGACATAAGGCTGGACACTTCAGGCTGATAGCATTGGTGAGTTTCGGTGAACAAATGCAGACCCTTTGAAGTCATACTGCATGGTACCCATTCCATGGGTCCCAACTCTCCAGGTTCAAGGGATTCTTCCTCCAGCTAAAACATGCATGGGAAACCCAGAGTATCGTCCACCGTGTGATTGGGAAATGATTTAAAATGCATCTCAGTTTTCGTTTCCAGGTCCTCGGGTTCACCATTCCAGATGCTTTACTAACACTCTCCCCGCTTGGAGAGTCAGTGCCTTTAACCTCCTGTTTCGCACAGCTTGCAATTTCTGTGCAAGATGAACAGGAATAGGGAGAACCAATGAGAGACTAGCTGTAGGTGTCTGCACGGGCAAATGTAACGCTCATTGCCCACCAGGAAGATTAATTAAACAAAGGCTCAGTGTGCCCTGCTGGAAACAGATTAGGTCCTGAAGCAATCCTGCGGTTTTGTGCCCAGCTCACAAGAAAGCGAGTTGAAGAAAGGAGCTCAGGGGCACTGTACTTCACAAACCTGCAGAGTTATAAATGACAGCTATCCTCCAAAAATATATTGAAGTAAGTCTGCGAAGGGGACTTGAAAGCGGGGCTGAATTTCAGGAAAACGATTGCAGGGGGTAGACTGGAATTGCCCTGAAAGCATAGGAAAAGAGGCACAACGTCGACAATGATGCACTTGGCCAAAAAGGGCGTATGCGTTTTTTCCTGAATATATTCAGGAAAAAACGCATACGCCCTTTTTGGCCAACCAAGCAAGCCTGTAAAGGAAATCTGCACTACAATGAAATCTCACTGCCCCCCCCCCCCCGGGCAAAAGGGCCATCTGAAAAAAGTGTAAAATCCAGAAAGGTAGGACAGGATATGGAGAACAGGGAGCCTTGTTATGCTGATTGGCAGGATGTAAATTGCCAGCAGCCACCCTGGAGAAGTGTATGGTGTTTCCTGAAACACGTAAGAAACAAAGCAACACAGCCTATGGCACTTCCACTTATGGTCCTATAGCTTACGGAAATTAAAATCAAAAACAGACAGCCACCCCAATATTTGGGACGGCTGTGTTCACAAGAAGCTCGTCTACAGTATCAGGTAAATATCCCAGAAAGCAAAAAATGGATAAAGAAGTTGTGGCACGTACGTACAATGCAATATCACTCAGCAATGAAATCTGTGTCATCAGGCCCGTAGCGGCATAGTGAGTGGATGCAGGTACGGTGATTCTACGTGAACTACGTCACACAGAAAAAGAAACATCATAAGATATCACTAATACACGGAATGTAAACTTGACTACACATGAACTGAATTACAAAAAAGAACAGGGTCTCAAATTTAGAAAACCAACTAGTGCTTGCTTATGGGGAAAGGTGCCTTGGGGTGCTGCATAAAACCAGAGACTGAAATTAGCACAGATAACTTTCCATAAGCCAAATATGTAATAGACAAGACCTACTCCTTGCTCAATGAAATGGACCCAACACCACATATTCAACGCCTAGGAATATACCTGACTAGGAAGAATCTTAATACCCATGGATATATATGTCTCCGTAAGAGAATCAAGCGTGTGTACAGCGGCCGAAACGCAGCAGTGAAAATCCGATAAATCCCATTATCAAAATAAATTTCGAAAACAAAACACAAAGACAGTGAAATAGAGAGCAACTCTTAACTAATTCACTCAGGGCATGTGAGGCAACCGGGATTGACCACATCTACACCCAGAGCTGGTTGAGACATAAGGCTGGACACTTCAGGCTGATAGCATTGGTGAGTTTCGGTGAGCAAATGCAGACCCTTTGAAGTCATACTGCATGGTACCCATTCCATGGGTCCCAACTCTCCAGGTTCAAGGGATTCTTCCTCCAGCTCAAACATGCATGGGAAACCCAGAGTATCGTCCACCGTGTGATTGGGAAATTATTTAAAATGCATCTCAGTTTTCGTTTCCTGGTCCTCGGGTTCACCATTCCAGATGCTTTACTAACACTCTCCCCGCTTGGAGAGTCAGTGCCTTTAACCTCCTGTTTCGCACAGCTTGCAATTTCTGTGCAAGATGAACAGGAATAGGGAGAACCAATGAGAGACTAGCTGTAGGTGTCTGCACGGGCAAATGTAACGCTCATTGCCCACCAGGAAGAGGAATTAAACAAAGGCTCAGTGTGCCCTGCTGGAAACAGATTAGGTCCTGAAGCAATCCTGCGGTTTTGTGCCCAGCTCACAAGAAAGCGAGTTGAAGAAAGGAGCTCAGGGGCACTGTACTTCACAAACCTGCAGAGTTATAAATGACAGCTATCCTCCAAAAATATATTGAAGTAAGCCTGTGAAGGGGACTTGAAAGCGGGGCTGAATTTCAGGAAAACGATTGCAGGGGGTAGACTGGAATTGCCCTGAAAGCATAGGAAAAGAGGCACAACGTCGACAATGATGCACTTGGCCAAAAAGGGCGTATGCGTTTTTTCCTGAATATATTCAGGAAAAAACGCATACGCCCTTTTTGGCCAACCAAGCAAGCCTGTAAAGGAAATCTGCACTACAATGAAATCTCACTGCCCGCCCCCCCGGGCAAAAGGGCCATCTGAAAAAAGTGTAAAATCCAGAAAGGTAGGACAGGATATGGAGAACAGGGAGCCTTGTTATGCTGATTGGCAGGATGTAAATTGCCAGCAGCCACCCTGGAGAAGTGTATGGTGTTTCCTGAAACACGTAAGAAACAAAGCAACACAGCCTATGGCACTTCCACTTATGGTCCTATAGCTTACGGAAATTAAAATCAAAAACAGACAGCCACCCCAATATTTGGGACGGCTGTGTTCACAAGAAGCTCGTCTACAGTATCAGGTAAATATCCCAGAAAGCAAAAAATGGATAAAGAAGTTGTGGCACGTATGTGCAATGCAATATCACTCAGCAATGAAATCTGTGTCATCAGGCCCGTAGCGGCATAGTAAGTGGATGCAGGTACGGTGATTCTACGTGAACTACGTCACACAGAAAAAGAAACATCATAAGATATCACTAATACACGGAATGTAAACTTGACTACACATGAACTGAATTACAAAACAGAACAGGGTCTCAAATTTAGAAAACCAACTAGTGCTTGCTTATGGGGAAAGGTGCGTTGGGGTGCTGCATAAAACCAGAGACTGAAATTAGCACAGATAACATTCCATAAGCCAAATATGTAATAGACAAGACCTACTCCTTGCTCAACGAAATGGACTCAACACCACATATTCAACGCCTAGGAATATACCTGACTAGGAAGAATCTTAAAACCCATGGATATATATGTCTCCGTAAGAGAATCAAGCGTGTGTACAGCGGCGGAAATGCAGCAGTGAAAATCCGATAAATCCCATTATCAAAATAAATTTCGAAAACAAAACACAAAGACAGTGAAATAGAGAGCAATTCTTAAATAATTCACTCAGGGCATGTGATGCAACTGGGATTGACCACATCTACACCCAGAGCTGGTTGAGACATAAGGCTGGACACTTCAGGCTGATAGCACTGGTGAGTTTCGGTGAGCAAATGCAGACCCTTTGAAGTCATACTGCATGGTACCCATTCCATGGGTCCCAACTCTCCAGGTTCAAGGGATTCTTCCTCCAGCTAAAACATGCATGGGAAACCCAGAGTATCGTCCACCGTGTGATTGGGAAATGATTTAAAATGCATCTCAGTTTTCGTTTCCTGGTCCTCGGGTTCACCAATCCAGATGCTTTACTAACACTCTCCCCGCCTGGAGAGTCAGTGCCTTTAACCTCCTGTTTGGCACAGCTTGCCATTTCTGTGCAAGATGAACAGGAATAGGGAGAACCAATGAGAGACTAGCTGTAGGTGTCTGCACGGGCAAATGTAACGCTCATTGCCCACCAGGAAGAGGAATTAAACAAAGGCTCAGTGTGCCCTGCTGGAAACAGATTAGGGCCTGAAGCAATCCTGCGGTTTAGTGCCCAGCTCACAAGAAAGCGAGTTGAAGAAAGGAGCTCAGGGGCACTGTACTTCACAAACCTGCAGAGTTATAAATGACAGCTATCCTCCAAAAATATATTGAAGTAAGCCTGCGAAGGGGACTTGAAAGCGGGGCAGAATTTCAGGAAAACGATTGCAGGGGGTAGACTGGAATTGCCCTGAAAGCATAGGAAAAGAGGCACAACGTCGACAATGATGCACTTGGCCAAAAAGGGCATATGCGTTTTTTCCTGAATATATTCAGGAAAAAACGCATACGCCCTTTTTGGCCAACCAAGCAAGCCTGTAAAGGAAATCTGCACTACAATGAAATCTCACTGCCCCCCCGTGCAAAAGGGCCATCTGAAAAAAGTGTAAAATCCAGAAAGGTAGGACAGGATATGGAGAACAGGGAGCCTTGTTATGCTGATTGGCAGGATGTAAATTGCCAGCAGCCACCCTGGAGAAGTGTATGGTGTTTCCTGAAACAGGTAAGAAACAAAGCAACACAGCCTATGGCACTTCCACTTATGGTCCTATAGCTTACGGAAATTAAAATCAAAAACAGACAGCCACCCCAATATTTGGGACGGCTGTGTTCACAAGAAGCTCGTCAACAGTATCAGGTAAATATCCCAGAAAGCAAAATATGGATAAATAAGTTGTGGCACGTACGTACAATGCAATATCACTCAGCAATGAAATCTGTGTCATCAGGCCCGTTGCGGCATAGTGAGTGGATGCAGGTACGGTGATTCTACGTGAACTACGTCACACAGAAAAAGAAACATCATAAGATATCACTAATACACGGAATGTAAACTTGACTACACATAAACTGAATTACAAAACAGAACAGGGTCTCAAATTTAGAAAACCAACTAGTGCTTGCTTATGGGGAAAGGTGCCTTGGGGTGCTGCATAAAACCAGAGACTGAAATTAGCACAGATAACTTTCCATAAGCCAAATATGTAATAGACAAGACCTACTCCTTGCTCAACGAAATGGACTCAACACCACATATTCAATGCCTAGGAATATACCTGACTAGGAAGAATCTTAAAACCCATGGATTTATACGTCTCCGTAAGAGAATCAAGCGTGTGTACAGCGGCATAAACGCAGCAGTGAAAATCCGATAAATCCCATTATCAAAATAAATTTCAAAAACAAAACACAAAGACAGTGAAATAGAGAGCAATTCTTAAACAATTCACTCAGGGCATGTGATGCAACCGGGATT
Source organism: Phocoena phocoena (assembly GCF_963924675.1). Classification (NCBI taxonomy): domain Eukaryota; kingdom Metazoa; phylum Chordata; class Mammalia; order Artiodactyla; family Phocoenidae; genus Phocoena; species Phocoena phocoena. The sequence goes on from NW_027077675.1 coordinate 371,434, forward strand.
GACCACATCTACACCCAGAGCTGGTTGAGACATAAGGCTGGACACTTCAGGCTGAAAGCATTGGTGAGTTTTGGTGAGCAAATGCAGACCCTTTGAAGTCATACTGCATGGTACCCATTCCATGGGTCCCAACTCTCCAGGTTCAAGGGATTCTTCCTCCAGCTAAAACATGCATGGGAAACCCAGAGTATTGTCCACCGTGTGATTGGGAAACGATTTAAAATGCATCTCAGTTTTCGTATCCTGGTCCTCGGGTTCACCATTCCAGATGCTTTACTAACACTCTCCCCGCTTGGAGAGTCAGTGCCTTTAACCTCCTGTTTGGCACAGCTTGCCATTTCTGTGCAAGATGAACAGGAATAGGGAGAACCAATGAGAGACTAGCTGTAGGTGTCTGCACGGGCAAATGTAATGCTCATTTCCCACCAGGAAGAGGAATTAACCAAACGCTCAGCGTGCCCTGCTGGAAAGAGATTAGTCCCTGAAGCAATCCTGCGGTTTTGTGCCCAGCTCACAAGAAAGCGAGTTGAAGAAAGGAGCTCAGGGGCACTGTAATTCACAAACCTGCAGAGTTATAAATGACAGCTATCCTCCAAAAATATATTGAAGTAAGCCTGCAAAGGGGACTTGAAAGCGGGGCAGAAATTCAGGAAAACGATTGAAGGGTTAAACTGGAATTGCACTTAAAGAATAGGAAAAGAGGCAGAACGTCGATAATGATGCACTTGTCCAAAAAGTGCGGATGCTTTTTTCCCTAAATATATTCAGGAAAAACCGCATACGCACTTTTTGGCCAACCAAGAAGCTTGTAAATAAACCTGCACTACAATGAAATCTCAGTGCCCCCCAGGGCAAAAGGGCCATTTAAAAAAATTGTAAAATCCAGAAACGGAGGACAGGCAATGGAAAACAGGGATCCTTATTATGCTGATGCATATGATGTAAATTGCCGACAGCCATTCTGGAGAAGTGTTATGTGTTTCCTGAAACACGTAAGAAACAAAGCAACACAGCCTATGGCACTTCCACTTATGGTCCTACAGCTTAGGGAAATTAAAATCAAAAACACCCAGCCACCTCAAAGTTTGGGACCTCTCTGTTCACAAGAACCTCGTTTACAGTACCAGGTAAATATCTCAGAGAGCAAACAATGGATAAAGAAGTTGTGGTACGTATGTACAATGGAATATCACTCAGCAATGAAATCTGTGTCATCAGGCCCGTAGTGGCATAGTGAGTGGATACAGGTATGGTGATTCTACGTGAAATAAGTCACACATAAAAAGAAACATCATAAAATATCACTAATACACAGTATGTAAACTTGACTACACATGAACTGAATTACAAAACAGAACAGTCTCAAATTTAGAAAACCAACTTGTGCTTTCTTATGGAGAAAGGTGCGTTGGAGTGCTGCATAAAACCAGAGACTGAAATTAGCACAGATACCGTTCCATAAGCCAAATATGTAATAGAAAAGACCTACTCCTTGCTCAACGAAATGGACTCAACACCACATATTCAACGCCTAGGAATATACCTGACTAGGAAGAATCTTAAAACCCGTGGATATTTATGTCTCCGTAAGAGAATCAAGAGTGTGTACAGCGGCATTAACGCAGCAGTGAAAATCCGATAAATCCCAGTGTCAAAAAAAATTTCAAAAACAAAACACAATGACAGTGAAATAGAGAGCAATTCTTAAATAACACACAGGGCATGTGATGCAACCTGGTTTACCACATCTACACCCAGAGCTGGGTGAGAGATAAGGCTTGACCCTTTGGGCTGATAGCATTGGTGAGGTTCAGTGAGCAAATGCAGACCCTTTGATGTCATACTGCCTGGTACCCATTCCATGGTTCCCAACTCTCCAGGTTCAAGGGATTCTTCCTTCTGCTAAAATTTGCATGGGAAACCCAGAGTATGCTCCACCGTGTGACTGGGAAACCTTTTTACATGCATGTCTGTTTTCGTCCCCTGGTACTCAGGTTCACCATTCCAGACCCTTTTCTTACACTCTCCCCATTTGGAGAGTCAGTGCCTTTAACCTCCTGTTTGGCACTGTTTGCAATTTCTGCGCAAGATGAACAGGAATAGGGAGAACCAATGGGAGACTATCTGTAGGTGTGTGCACGGGCAAATATTTTTTTTAACATCTTTATTGGGGTATAATTGCTTTACAATGGTGTGTTAGTTTTTGCTTTATAACAAAGTGAATCAGCTATACATATACATATGCTCCCTGTGTCTTCCCTCTTGTGTCTCCCTCCCTCCCTCTCTCCCCCTTCCACCCCTCCAGGCTGTCCCAACGCCCCGAGCTAATATCCCTGTGCCTTGCGGCTGCTTCCCCCTTGCTATCTACCTTACTACATTTGTTAGTGTGTATATGTCCATGACTCTCTCTCGCCCTGTCAAAACTCACCATTCCCCCTCCCCATATCCTCAATTCCGTTCTCCAGTAGGTCTGCGCCTCTATTCCTGTCTTATCCCTAGGTTCTTCATGACATTTTTTTCCTTTAAATTCCATATATATGTGTTAGCATACGCTATTTGTCTTTTTCTTTCTGACTTACTTCACTCTGTATGACAGACTCTAGGTCTATCCATCTCATTACAAATAACTCAGTTTCATTTCTTTTTAAGGCTGAGTAATATTCCATTGTGTATATGTGCCACATCTTCTTTATCCATTCGTCCGATGATGGGCGCTTAGGTTCTTTCCATCTCCGGGCTATTGTAAATAGAGCTGCAATGAACATTTTGGTACATGACTCTTTTTGAATTTTGGTTTTCTCAGGGTATATGCCCAGTATGCACGGGCAATTTTAACACTCATTTCCCAACAGGAAAAGGAATTAACCAAAGGCTCAGCATGCCGTGCTGGAACAAGATTAGGGCCTGAAGCAATCCTGCGGTTTTGTGGCCAGCTCACAAGAAAGCGAGTTGAGGAAAGGAGCTCAGGGGCACTGTCATTCACATACCTGCAGACTTATAAATGACAGAAATCGTACAAAAATATATTGAATTAAGGCTGCGAAGAGGACTTGAAAGTGGGGCAGAATTGCTGGAATCCGATTTCAGGAGGTAGACGTGAATTGCTCTGAAAGCATAAGAGAAGTGGCAGAACCTCGTCAATGAAGCACTTGGCCAAAAAGGGCATATGCATTTTTTCCAGGGCCATCATTCACGGGAGTAGGAGGCTCCCAGCATGCTCCAGTGGCCAACAGAGGGCCCACGTCGCCAAGGCGATGTGAGCTAGCCAGGCAGGAGTGACCTGACATCAGAGGGCCCACCTCACAGAATGGTAGGGAACCCAGCCAGGATCAGACTCTCCCCAGAGGGCCCACATCACCAAGGTGATGGGAACCAGGCAGGAGTGTCCTCACACCCGTGGGGCCACATCATCAAAAGTTGAGGTACCCAGCACATGTGGCCTCAAACCAGAGGACCCACATCACCATGGGTTTCGGAGTGAGGCAGGCAGGATTAACCTCACAACACATGTCCCATTGTATACAAAAGGTGTGGAAACCAGCAGTTGGATCTTCCTAGCAGGCGGCCCAGAGCACTGAGGCTATGAGATCCAGGCCGGCATGAACTCACAACAGAGGGCCCTCATTGTGATTCTGTAAGCAACCCAGCCGTTGTGACCTCAGAGCAGAAGGCCCACATCCCCATGGGGAAGGGAAACAAGCAGGAGTGTCATCGCAAGAGTGGGCACACATGAAAAAATGTGGGGAGCCCAGCAATTAGTGCCTGATGCCAGAGGGCCCTCATCACCGAGGGGCGGTGGCTCCCAGCCAGCTCCGACTGCTACCAGAGGGGCGACGTCACCAATGCGGAGTGCGACAACCAGGCAGGAGTGACCTCAGAGCAGAGGGTCAACCTCACAGAAGTGTGAAGAACTAAAGAGGATCAGATTCTCACCAGAGGGCCCACATCACCAAGGGAATGGGAACCAGGCAGGAGTGTCCTCACACTAGTGGGGCCACATCACCGAAAAGTGAGGGACCCAGCACACGTGGCCTCAAACCAGAGGACACACATCACAAGGGAGCTGGGATTGAGGCAGGCAGGAGGAGCCTCAAAACAGAGGGACCATAGAATTAAAGAGGTGAAGAATCCCGCAGTTGGAACCTCCCAGCAGGCGGCCAGGAGCAGCGAGACTATGGGATCCAGGCCGGAGTGATCTCACACCAGAGGGCCGTCATCATGAAACTGTGAGCAACCTAGGCGTTGGGATCTCAGAGCAGAAGGCCCACATTCCCATGGGGTTGGGAACCTGTCAGAAGTGTACTCGCACCACAGGGCACACATCAGAGAATTTAGGGAACCCAGGAGTTAGGGCCTGACGCCTGAGGGCCCTCATTACCAAGGGGAGGAGACTCCAATCAGGCACCAACACCCAACTGAGGTCCCACGTCGCCAAGGTGACGTGTGACAGCCAGGTAGGAGTGACCTCACCGCAGAGGGCCTACCTCACAGAAGGGTGAGGAACACAGCCAGGATAAGACTCTCACCAGAGGGCCCACATCACCAAGGTGATCAGAACCAGGCAGGAGAGTCTTCACACCAGTGTGGCCACATCATAGAAAGGTGAGGAACCCAGCACATGTGGCCTAAACCAGAAGACCCACATCTCCAAGGGGCTCGGAATGAGGCAGGCAGGAGTAGCCTCACAACACAGGGCCCATAGAATAAAAAAGCTGAGGAATCCAGCAATGGGAACCTCCCAGCAGGCGGCCAAGAGCACCAAGTCTATGCGATTCAGGCCGCAGTAAACTCACAGCAGAGGGTCCACATCATGAAACTGCGAGCAACCCAGCCATTTGGACCTCAGAGCAGAAGGTCCACATCCCCAAGGTGTTGGGAGCATGGCAGGAGTGTCCTCGCACCACTTAGCACATATCAGAAAATGTGGGTACCCAGCAGTTAGGGCCTGACACCAGAGGGCCCTCATCACTGAGGGGAGGAGGCTCCCAGCATGTTCCAACTACCACAAGAGGGCCCACGTCGCCAAGGCGGGGTGTGCCAGCCAGGCAGGAGTGACCTCACAGCAGACGGCCCACCTCAAAGAAGTGTGAGGAACCCAACCAGGATCAGACTCTCACCAGAGGGCCCATATCACCAAGGGGACGGGAACCAGGCACGAGTGTCCTCACACCAGTGGGGCCACATTACTAAAAGATGAGGAAACTGGCACATGTGGCCACAAACCAGAGGACCTACATCACCAAGGGGCTGGGAGTGACACAGGCAGGAGGAGCCTCCCAACACAGGGCCCAAAGAATAAAAAAGGTGAGGAACCCAGCAGTAGGAACTTCCCAGCAGGCGGCCCAGAGTACAGAGGCTATGGGATCTAGGAATGAGTGAACTAACACCAGAGAGCTAACATCAGGAAACTGTGAGCAACCCAGTCGTTGGAACCTCAGAGCAGAAGGCCCATATCGCCATGGGGATGGGAACATTTCACGAGTGTCCTGGCATCACTGGGCTCACATCAGAAAACCTGGGGAGCCCAGCAGTTAGAGCCTGACGCCAGAGGGACCTCATCACCGAGGACAGGAGTCTCCAAAAGGATCCAACTGCCACCAGAGGGCCGACGTCACCAAGGCAATGGGAGCAAGCCAGGCAGGAGTTACCTCAGAGCACAGGGCCCACCTCACAGAACGGTAAGGAACCCAGCCAGGATCAGACTCTCACCAGAGGGGCCACATCACCAAGGGGCTGGGAAACAGGCACGAGTGTCCTCACACCATTGGGGCCACATCATCGAAAGGTGAGGGACCCAGCACACGTGGCCTCACACCAGAGGACACACATCACAACGGGGCTGGGATTGAGGCAGGCAGGAGGAGCCTCAAAACAGAGGGCCCATAGAATAAAAAAGGTGAGGAATCCCGCAGTTGGAACCTCCCAGCAGGCGCCCAGGAGCAGCAAGCCTATGGGATCTAGGCCGGAATGAACGCACATCAGAGGGCCCTCATCATGAAACTGTGAGCACCCCAGCCGTTGGGACCTCAGAGCAGAAGGCCCAAATTCCCATGGGGTTGGGAACCTGACAGGAGTGTACTCGCACCACACGTCGCACATCTGCAAATTTTGGGAGCCCAGGAGTTAGGGTCTGACGCAAGAGGGCCCTCATTACCGAGGGACGGAGACTCGCAGCAGACACCAACTCCCAACTGAGGGCCCACGTCACCAAGGTGATGTGTGCCAGCCAGGCAGGAGTGACCTCACCGCAGAGGGCCTACCTCACAGAAGGGTGAGGAAACCAGCCAGGATAAGACTCTCACCAGAGGGCCCACATCACCAAGGGGATCGGAACCAGGCAGGAGGGTCCTCACACCAGTGTGGCCACATTATAGAAAGGTGAGGAACCCAGAACATGTGGCCTAAAACAGGGGACCCACATCTCCAAGGGGCTAGGAGTGAGGCAAGCAGGAGTATCCTCACAAAACAGAGCCCACAGAATAAAAGTTGTGAGGAATCCAGCAGTTGGAACCGGCCAGTAGGCCGCCCAGAGCACAGAGTCTATGGGATCCAGGCCACAGCAAACTCACAGCAGAGGTCCCACATCATGAAACTGTGAGCAACCCAGCGGATGGGACCTCAGAGCAGAAGGCCCACATCCCTATGGGGATGGGAACCTGACAGGAGTGTCCTCGGCCCACTTCCACGAATCAGAAAATGTGGGAACCCAGCAGTTAGGACCTGAGGCCAGAGGACCCTCATCACCGAGGGGAGGAGGCTCCCAGCAGGCTCTAACTGCCACCATAAGGCCGATGTCACCAAGGCGGGGTGTGCCAACCAGGCAGGAGTGACCTCAGAGCAGAAAGCCCACCTCACAGAAGTGTGAGGAACCCAACAAGGATCAGACTGTCACCAGAGGGCCAACATCACCAAGGGAATGGGAACCAGGCAGGAGTGTCCTCACACCAGTGGGGCTACATCACCATAATTTGAGGGACCCAGCACACGTGGCCTCAAACCTGAGGACACACATCACCAAGGGGCTGGGAGTGAGGCAGGCCAGAGGATCCTCAAAACAGAGGGACCATAGAATAAAAAAGGTGAGGAATCCCACAGTTGGAACCTCCGGCAGGCAGCCAGGAGCAGCGAGGCTATGGGATCTAGGCAGGAGTGAACTCACACCAGAGGGCCCTCATCATGAAACTGTGAGCAACACAGCCGTTGGGACCTCAGAGCAGAAGGCTCACATCCCCATGGGGATGGGAACCTGGCAGGAGTGTCCTTGCACCACTTAGCACGAATCAGAAAATGTGGGAACCCAGCAGTTAGGGCCTGAGGCCAGAGGGCCCTCATCACTGAGGGGAGGAGGCTCCCAGCAGGCTCCAACTGCCACCATATGGCCGACGTTGCCAAGGCGGGGTGTGCCAGCCAGGCAGGAGTGACCTCAGAGCAGAGGGCCCACCTCACAGAAGGGTGAGGAACCTAACCAGGATCAGACTCTCACCAGAGGGCCAACATCACCAAGGTGATGGGAACCAGGCAAGACTGTCCTAACAGCAGTGGGGCCAACATCACCAAGGGAATGGGAACCAGGCAAGAGTGTCCTCACACCAGTGTGGCCACATTATAGAAAGGTGAGGAACACAGCACATGTGGCCTCAAACAAGGGGACACACATCACGAAGGGGCTGGGAGTGAGGCATGCAGGAGGAGACGCACAACCGAGGGCCCATAGAATAAAAAAGGTGAGGAATCGAGAAGTTGGAAACTCCAAGCTGGAGGCCCAGAGCACTGACACTATGGGATACAGGCCAGAGTGAACACACAGCAAAGGGCCCACATCATGAAACTGTGAGCAACCCAGCAGTTGGGACCACAGAACAGAAGTCCCACATGCCCATGGGGATGGGAACCTGGCAGGAGTGACTCGCACCACTGGGCACACATCAGAAAATGTGTGGAGCCCAGCACTTAGGGCCTGACACCAGAAGGCCCTCATCACTGAGGGGAGGAGGCCCCAGCACACTCCAACTGCCACCAGAGGGTCCACATCGCCAAGGCGACGTGCGCCAGCCAGGCAGGATTGACCTCACAGCAGAGGGCCCACATCATGAAAGTGTGAGCAACCCAGCCGTTAGGACCTCAGAACAGAAGGCCCACACGCTCATGAGGATGGGAACCTGGCAGGAGTGCCCTCGTACCACTTAGCACGTATCAGAAAATGTGGGAACCCCGCCATTAGGGTCTGACGCCAGAGGGCCTCATCACCGCGGGAAGGAGGCTCCCAGCAGGCTCCAACTGCCACCAGGGTGCCGAAGTCAACAAGGCGGGTTGTGCCAGCCAGGCAGGAGTGACCTCAGAGAAGAGGGCTCACCTCACGGATGTGTGAGGAACCCAACCAGGATCAGAGTCTCACCAGAGGGCCCACATCACCAAGGGGATGGGAACCAGGCAGGAGTGTCCACACACCAGTGGGGCCACATCATCAAAAGATGAGGAACCCATCACATATGGCCTCAAACCTGAGGACATACATCACCATGTGGCTGGGAGTGAGGCAGGTATCTGGAGGGGCACATTTAACTCTAATTTCCCACCAGGAAGAGGAATTAACCAAAGGCTCAGAGTGCCCTGCTGGACCCTGATTATGGCCTGAAGCAAACCTGCAGTTTTGTGGCCAGCTTACAAGGAAGCGAGTTAAGAAAGGAGCTCAGGGGCACTGTAATTCACAAACCTGCAGAGATAAATGACAGCTATTGGCAAAAATATATCGAAGTAAGTCTGCAAAGAGGACTTGAAAACGAGGCAGAATTGCAGGAATCATATTTCAAGAGGTAGATTGGAATTGCATTTAAAGCATATGAAAAGCGGCAGATCTTTGACAGTGATGCACATGGACAAAAAGTGCGTATACATTTTTCCTGAATATATTCAGGAAAAAACGCATATGAACATTTTGGCCAACCAAGCACTCCAGCAATGGAAATCCACACTACAATGAAGTCACATTTCCCATTCGTCAAAAAGGCCATCTGAATAAAGTGTAAAAACCAGAAACACAGGACAGGCCATGGAGAACAGGGAGCCGTGTTATGCTGATGGGCGGGATGTAAATTGCCAACAGACACTCTGGAGATGTTCATGGTGTATCCTGAAACATCTAAAAAACAAAGCTACAGAGCCTAGGGCACTTCCACTTTTGGCCCTATAGCTTAGGAAAATTAAAATCAACAAGACACAGCCAACACAAAATTTAGGGCTGCTGTGTTTACAAGAACCTCGAGTCCAGTACAAATTAAATATCCCAGAAAGAAAAAAATGGATAAAGAAGTTGTGCTACTTACGTACAACGGAATATCACTCAGCAGTGAAATCAATGTCATCAGGCCTGTAGCAGCAAATTGAGTGGATTTAATTATGATGATTCTAAGAGAAATATATCACACAAAGAAAGATAATTATCATAAGATATCACTAATAGAGGGAGTGTAAACTTGGCTACACATAAACTGAATTACAAAACCGAACAGAGTCTCACATTTAGATAAAAACCTTATGCTTGCTTAAGGGGAAAGTTGAGTTGGGCTGCTGTATAAAAACAGATTGAAATTAGCACACATACCATTCCATAAGCCAAATACGTAATAAACAAGACCTACTCTTTGCTCAACGAAATAGACTCATCCATGGTGTATCACCTCACACCTATTAGAATGGGCATCATCAGAAAATCTACAAACAACAAATGCTGGAAACGGTGTGGAGATAAGGAATCCTCTTCCACTATTGTTGGGAACGTAAATTGATACAGTCTCTGTGGAGAACATTATGGAGTTTCTTATAAAACTAAGAATAGAATTACCATATGATACAGCAATCCCTCTACTGGGCATATACCCAGACAAAACCATAAATCAAAAAGAGACATTCACCACAATGTTCATTGCATCACTATTTACACTATCCAGGAAATGGAAGCAACCTAAATGCCCACAGACAGACGAATGCATAAAGATGTGGTACATATATAAAATGGAATATTACTAAGCCATAAAAAGGAATGAAATTGGGACATTTGTAGAGACGTTGATGGATCTAGAGACTGTCATACAGAGTGAAGTAAGTCAGAAAGAGAAAAACAAATCTTGTATATTAATGCATATATGTGGAACCTAGAAAAATTGTACAGATGAACCGTTTTGCAAGGCAGAAATAGAGCAATACATGTATACAACAAACGTATGGACAACAAGGGGGGAAAGCTGTTGGGGATGGTGGTGGGAGGAGTTGAGATATTGGGATTGGTATGTATACATTTATATGTATAAAGTAGATAACCAAAAACAACCTGCTGTATAAAAATATAAAATTAAATTCAAAATAAAAAAATAAAATTAAAAAAAGTAAAACAGAAAAATATTCTTCCCTTCACATACATGTATTTATATGAATAAATTATTTCCATGCTTATATCTGTAAATACACAAAAGAGGAATAAAATCTACCTTGAACCAAAAACGAAAAAAAGATAAAAAAGAACAGAACCCACCAGTTACACAGAGGAAAACCGTTTCAGGGCACTTGCTCCAATTGCAAACAATTCTGAAGTTGGTCAGTGGTGGGGAATCATCTCCCATTCAGCCAGCATGCTCCTCGCAACAAGCGTCCTCACTGCAAAGCTGGTGGACCGTGCCGAGGTATCTGTGAGTAAACGTGGGCCGAGCCCCAGGCCAGCTGCTGCTGAAATGTTCCCACCCTTCCAAGGCTAAACACCTGAATATGTACAAGGACTTGAAAACCTAGAGGAAGGGCCATGGAGCCACATGAGGGACAGCATGCCAGCCGACTTGGTGCCTGCAGGCCAGCCAGGATGGTCCTGGCCCTGGGTGCTCTTCTGGAAGCTCTCCATTTCCCTGCCTGAGATACCCCTGCTGTCCCGGCCCCCACTGCTTTCTTCCTTCCTCACCTGTGCCCAGGGAGAAATTCCAGCGGCAGGTGTGGGTGACACATCCTCTTCTTTAGCAGGTAGCATCTTGGCAACTGCTGCAGAAAGTCCAGCAGAGCCCCACTCACACTGGGACACCCACAAAGCCGTGGCCTCTCACTCCCTCCCACCAGCCCAGCCCCGAGACTGCTGACAGGGCAGAGAAAATGGCGTCAGGCACAGCTGCAGGGGCTCTTGCTGCCTGGAGCGGTGTTTATATTGATCTCAACCCAGGCACACCTGGGGAGGGCTGGCCGGCACGGTCAGGCTTCCCAAGCCAGCCAATAATCACCCCTCAGGGGCTCACAGTTGCTGAAAATGGAACTTGCTGAATTGGCCAGGTCCAAGGAACAGGTGTGGGCTCCTGAGAGTCAGGATAGACAAGGGGCTGCAGCTCTGGCTTGTTTTCTAATTATATTATCTGGCCCATGAGTGGGAGACAACTTCAAGAAAACCCTCTCCTAATGAGAGGAACCCAGGAGTCAGGGAGAGGAGGGGTGGGTGGTGGTTGGAGACAGAGGCCTGGTGCCCCGGGTGCAGTGGAAGTCTCTGGAAGACCAGGTGGAGGAGGCCGCACAGAGTGATGCCCAGGGTCACAGACCTGTCAGAGCTGCTGTTTGTTAGTTCAAGTCCTGCTCTGAGGTGCTCTGTGTCAGATCTGAGCGACAGGTGAGCTGGGAGTGCTCTGCAATGAGGGCTATGTGCACGGTTCCTGTGTGCCCAGCCCTGCCAAGGTACCTGCAAGGGTAGCTCTGTATCCTGGGAGGGGCCTGACCACGGGAGCCCCATGGACTGCAGAGGACCTGCCCAGGGAATCCCATATCCTGGGAGGGGCCTGAACACGAGAGCCCCGTGGGCTGGGGTGGGGGTAGGGTACCTGCCCAGGTGAGCTCCATATCCTGGGATTGGCCTGACCTCGAGAGCCCCATGGGCTGCTGGAGTCCTGGTAAAGGATGTCAGGACAGTCAGTGAAGCCACTGAGGATATACCTCCAGTAGTTCCTAAATCCTACACCCTGCTGGTCATTCTACCAACCACCAGGACTTGGTATTCTGTATTAGTCTTCACTGATGCCTTCTTTTGTATTCCATTAGTCCCAGAGTCACAAGAAATTTTGGCTTGTGAGTGACAGGACTCAACATACAACTAAAACAATACTTCCAGGCTGTCTTGCCCCAAGGGTTCAAAAATTCCCACACCATCTTTGGGGAAAGCTCAGCTAAAGACCTAAAAGTTCTACCTCTGGAAAAGGAAACACTCCTTCAATATTCAGACGACATTCTGATCGCCAGCCCTACTAAGGAGGCCTCAGAACTACCAAGCCAATAAAGGATAGAAGTTGTCCACGAAAAAGCTCAAGTATCACAGACTACGGTGACCTGCCTGGGCTTCATTCTCACAGAAGGTCGGAGAAGCCCATCCCAGGAAAGGGAAGAAACAATTTACAGCCTTACCCCTTTCTGAAACTAGAAGACAGCTTAGGGGTTCCTGGGGAAGCCAGGGTTTCCTGCCTCTGGATCCCTAACTACAGTCTACTAGCTGGGCCTCTATATGAAACACTGAAAGGAAAAGATGATGATCCTTTTGAATAGAATCCAGAAGTGGCCTTTCAAGAATGGAAAGAGCAGTCAATTCAGACCCTTGCCCTGGAACTCCCTAATTTAGCTAAACCCTTTGACCTTTACATTCCTGGTGAAAGGTGAATCGCCATTGGAGTATTAGTGCAAAAACTGGGACCACTTGAAATGGAACAATGCAAGAATGCCATCCAGGTAGGATAAACTATGGTCACCAAGGGGCTTGGCCCACCGCCACATCTGGCCAAGATACTGGTGGTATCTGAAAACCTGGAAATCAGCAGCCCAAAAGGCCACCTCCCTTCTAAGGGAAACGGACCCCACGTGGTGATCCTAACCCCCAACCATGCCCTGAAGTTGCAGGGTTTGCTCCGTGGGCACACTGACCTCGATTGAGGAGGCCCTCCAACTCCAACCTCCAGAGAGATAACCGGGGGCAACGGGGCACCATGACGACTCGTGTGACCATCACTTGACCTGGAGTTTCTCTCATAAAACAACAAGAGTGTGTCCCAAAAGAGTAGACTACTGCTTGCAGTACTTACTGTACCCAGAGGGGAGCTAATAATCTTGGCGGGGGAACCGTATATCATGCTGTCACCATAGAAAAGCCTACAGACACCCTGATGATGGTGGCCAATAAGACCGGCTGGACTCCTGTTTACTTCCAAAGGCTCTTGACTCAGTGACCATCATGATCCTTCATCACCACTGACCCTGGACTGTCTGGGAGCTGAGCGGGCAGGATCCTGACACCTGGTGCTGTTTTTACGTTAATTCAGGGGCCTAATGGAAGAAAGCGCAGACTGTTGGTCAGAGCATCTAGGCTGGCAGAAACGGTCAGTCAGAGCATCTAGGCTGGCAGAAACGGTCAGCCTAAGGTGGCCGAACAAATGTGGGGCGGAGTGAAACTGGACCTCACAGCGCCACTGCACATCTCCTTTCTGGACCCTTAAAGGTCATTAGAATCTATAACACTTCCAATACTGGTGCTCAGGTGGACGAGCAGGGAGGCAGGAGGCCTGGGGACAATCAACGTCACCTGGAGGCTGCTGGGGAGAAGTTCTGACCCTCGCCCACGGGTATGAAGCCTCCTAACTCAGCACTCAGCAGTTACAGAAGAAGGGTCTGCACCCGCAGCACTCCAAGAATGAGGAAAGGGACAAAAGGCAGAAGAGAAGTTTGTCCCAGGCAAAGCCCCTTAAAAATGCCTGGGAGATAAAAATAGAATCTGGGCAATAAAATAAAGTCTAACCATTTTTATCCTTTGTGCTTTGTCTAATTTCAGGTGCTCCTAGTGTCCCGCATACAGAGGTTCCACACCCGGCACTTCAGACCAGATTTCCTAGAGCAGAATGGCTCGATGACACTTCAGCTCCTGGGGCCCAGTTCAGACTCCGTGACATAGAGCCTGAGCTGCAGCCAACCAGGTCCTCGAGAGCTCAGCCCCCTCCCTCCCAGTGACTCTGACAGGATCTCTACACAGCAGCCCAGCCCACAGCCCACAGGGTAGCACATGCTCTCACCTCTCCATTCTCTGATCAAAATATAAAGTTTCCTTTGCTTTTGAACCAAACTCAGTCTCGATCTATTGGCTCCAATGACACTGGGCAGGGGGACACTTGTTGGCGTCCACTCTGGAGGATCAGTAACAGAAATTGAGAACATTGTAACTTCAATGAACAGATGTGTGAGCCAAACTGTAATTAACATAGAACAGTGTATAAGGCTCGGGTAAAATAAGATGTTTCTAACACTTCCATTTGATATTTCCATCACTTTCTTATAAGCAAGTTCAGTGAAAAGGTTTGTCTTCTTTGTCAGGTCAATATTAGAGAAACAAAGTGATTTCTTTCCAAGGATGTACATCTAATAATCTTGGTTAAAGCTTCAATCTTGTTTTAAATGCTTTTGCATTGAAAATGATACCTCTCTTTCAGCTCCCCCATTTCTGAGAAGCATAAAATCTTATAATTTATTATTACCAAAGGGAAATGGTAGGAGGAGGGATAAATTAACAGTTTGGGATTAACACATACACACTGCTATGTATGAAATCATCAGCAAGGAACTACTGTATAGCACAGGGAACTACACTCAATATTTTGCAATAACCTATAAGGGGAAATGATCTGAAAAAGAATAGATATTTTTATTGACATCATCCATCAATGACAGTAAAAATGGAATCTAAGGGAAGACAGTGGTGAGTGCTTCTGACCCTGAAGACTTCAATCATCTAAAGTTTGGACTCTGCCTACTTCCCAAGGCCCTTAATGAACATATGTGTAGCCGTAGCTTAAAAAATTCCCCAGTTTGGGTTGCGGAGAGACACTGATATTTAAAATCCCCTGGTGTTCTCCTCACATGAATGGGACCCTTCCTACACCTAAAACATGCCTGTCACACCCAGAGGATGGTATACCGTCTGATCGGGAAAAGTTTGGAAAAGGCATCTCATCTCCTCATCTCTTGGTGCTAGGGTTCACCACTCCAGCGTCTTTACTAACAGTCTCCCCACTTGGAGATGTCAGCACTGTCAACATCCTGTTGCATACAGTTTGGAATTTGTCCAGAGGATGAAGCAGAAGGAGGAGGAACAATGAGAGACAAGTCCTAGGTGTTCGGACAGGCACATGCCACTCTAATTTCCAATCAGGAAGACGAATTGACCAAAGGCTAGGGTTGCCCATGGAAACAGAATAGGGCTTGAGGAATCCTGATGCTTTGTGGCCAGTTCCCATAAACACAAGTTGGAAAATGGAACTCAGGGGCACTAAAATTCACGAAACTGCAGAATTGAAAATATCTATCACTGAAAAATGTCTTGAGGAAAGTCAGAGAAAAGGACTTGTAAGCAACGGAGAATGGCAGGAAAGGGATTGGAAGAGGTAGAAAGGACTCGCCATTAAGCACAAGAAAAGGGGCTGAACATTGCCAACATTGCAGTTGGCCAAAAAGGGTGTATGCGTCTTTTTCTGTATATATTCAAGAAAAGGGCATACACTTTTTTAGCCAACCAAACAGGTGGGCACTGGAAATCAATACTACAAAACATATCACTTTGCATCAGTCAGAAGAGCCGTCCTCATAAAGTGTAAACACCAGAAATGCAGGACAGGGCAAGGAGAAAAGGGAGCCCTGTGAGTCTTATAGTGGAAATGTATATTGCCAACGGTCACTCTGGATAAGTCTATTGTGTTTACTAAAGCATCTAAAAAATGAGCTACCGAGCACAGGGCACTTGCACTCATGGACGTATATCTTGGGAAAAACAAAAATCGAGAGGACACAGGCACCCCAATGTTTACCACCTCTCTGTTTAAAAGATCCTCGACTAGGATATAACTTAAAGTATCTGCAGAGAAAAAACGGACAGAGATGTGGTGCTTATGTAGAGTGGAATATTACTCAGCCTGGAAATCAAAGAAATACGGCCAGTTATAACAACTCAAGAGGAGTTACGTGTGATCATTCGAAGTCACATAATTCAAAAAGAAAAAGACATAAGATATCACTAATACATGGAATGTTAACATGGCTACACATGAACTGAATTACAAAAGAGAAGAGGGTTTCAAATTAAGAAAACCAACTTATGCTTCCTTAAGGGGAAAGGTGAGTTGGGGTGCTGCATAAAACCAGAGATTGAAATTAGCACAGATACCATTCCATAAGCCAAATATGTAATAGTCAAGACCTACTCCTTGCTCAACGAAATGGACTCCACACGCCATATTCAATGCCTAAGAATATACCGGATTAGTAAGAATCTTAAAACCCATGGACTTATATGTCTCCGTAACAGAATCAAGCGCGTGTACAGCGGCATAAACGAAGCAGTGAAAATCCGATAAATCCCATTATTAAAATAAATTTCAAAAACAAAACACAATGACAGTGAAATAGGAAGCAATTCTTAAATAATTCACTCACGGCATGTGATGCAACCTGGATTTACCACATCTACACCCAGAGCTGGTTGAGACATAAGGCTGGACACTTCAGGCTGATAGCATTGGTGAGTTTCGGTGAACAAATGCAGATCCTTTGAAGTCATACTGCATGGTACACAATCCAAGGGTCCCAACTCTCCAGGTTCAAGGGATTCTTTCTTCAGCTAAAACATGCGTGGGAAACGGCGAGTATGGTCCACCGTGTGATTAGGAAACGATTTAAAATGCATCTCAGTTTTCGTATCCTGGTCCTCGGGTTCAGCATTCCAGACGGTTTACTAACACTCTCCCCGCTTGGAGAGTCAGTGCCTTTAACCTCCTGTTTGGCACAGCTCGCAATTTCTGCGCAAGATGAACAGGAATAGGGAGAACCAATGAGAGACTAGCTATAGGTGTCTGCACGGACAAATGTAAGGCTCATTTCCCACCAGGAAGAGGAATTAACCAAAGGCTCAGCGTGCCCTGCCAGAAACAGATTAGGGCCTGAAGCAATCCTGCGGTTTTGTGCCCAGCTCACAAGAAAGCGAGTTGAAGAAAGGAGCTCAGGGGCACTGTACTTCACAAACCTGCAGAGTTATAAATGACAGCTATCCTCCAAAAATATATTGAAGTAAGCCTGCGAAGGGGACTTGAAAGCGGGGCAGAATTTCAGGAAAACGATTGCAGGGGGTAGACTGGAATTGCCCTGAAAGCATAGGAAAAGAGGCACAACGTCGACAATGATGCACTTGGCCAAAAAGGGCTTATGCGTTTTTTCCTGAATATATTCAGGAAAAAACGCATAAGCCCTTTTTGGCCAACCAAGCAAGCCTGTAAAGGAAATCTGCACTACAATGAAGTCTCAATGCCCCCCGGGCAAGAGGGCCATCTGAAAAAAGTGTAAAATCCAGAAAGGTAGGACAGGATATGGAGAACAGGGAGCCTTGTTTTGCTGATTGGCAGGATGTAAATTGCCAACAGCCACCCTGGAGAAGTGTATGGTGTTTCCTGAAACACGAAAGAAATAAAGCAACACAGCCTATGGCAATTGCACTTATGGTCCTATTCCTTAGGGAAATTAAAATCAAAAACACAGAGCCACCCCAAAGTTTGGGACGGCTGTGTTCCAAAGAAGCTCGTCTACAGGACCAGGTAAATATCCCAGAAAGCAAAAAATGGATAAAGAAGTTGTGGCACGTACGTGCAATGCAATATCACTCAGCAATGAAATCTGTGTCATCAGGCCCGTAGCGGCATAGTGAGTGGATGCAGGTACGGTGATTCTACGTGAACTACGTCACACAGAAAAAGAAACATCATAAGATATCACTAATACACGGAATGTAAACTTGACTACACATGAACTGAATTACAAAACAGAACAGGGTCTCAAATTTAGAAAACCAACTAGTGCTTGCTTATGGGGAAAGGTGCCTTGGGGTGCTGCATAAAACCAGAGACTGAAATTAGCACAGATAACTTTCCATAAGCCAAATATATAATAGACAAGACCTACTCCTTGCTCAACGAAATGGACCCAACACCACATATTCAACGCCTAGGAATATACCTGACTAGGAAGAATCTTAAAACCCATGGATATATATGTCTCCGTAAGAGAATCAAGCGTGTGTACAGCGGCCGAAACGCAGCAGTGAAAATCCGATAAATCCCATTATCAAAATAAATTTCGAAAACAAAACACAAAGACAGTGAAATAGAGAGCAATTCTTAAATAATTCACTCAGGGCATGTGATGCAACCGGGATTGACCACATCTACACCCAGAGCTGGTTGAGACATAAGGCTGGACACTTCAGGCTGATAGCACTGGTGAGTTTCGGTGAGCAAATGCAGACCCTTTGAAGTCATACTGCATGGTACCCATTCCATGGGTCCCAACTCTCTAGGTTCAAGGCATTCTTCCTCCAGCTAAAACATGCATGGGAAACCCAGAGTATCGTCCACCGTGTGATTGGGAAACGATTTAAAATGCATCTCAGTTTTCGTATCCTGGTCCTCGGGTTCACCATTCCAGATGCTTTACTAACACTCTCCCCGCTTGGAGAGTCAGTGCCTTTAACCTCCTGTTTGGCACAGCTTGCCATTTCTGTGCAAGATGAACAGGAATAGGGAGAACCAATGAGAGACTAGCTGTAGGTGTCTGCACGGGCAAATGTAACGCTCATTGCCCACCAGGAAGAGGAATTAAACAAAGGCTCAGTGTGCCCTGCTGGAAACAGATTAGGGCCTGAAGCAATCCTGCGGTTTTGTGCCCAGCTCACAAGAAAGCGAGTTGAAGAAAGGAGCTCAGGGGCACTGTACTTCACAAACCTGCAGAGTTATAAATGACAGCTATCCTCCAAAAATATATTGAAGTAAGCCTGTGAAGGGGACTTGAAAGCGGGGCTGAATTTCAGGAAAACGATTGCAGGGGGTAGACTGGAATTGCCCTGAAAGCATAGGAAAAGAGGCACAACGTCGACAATGATGCACTTGGCCAAAAATGGCGTATGCGTTTTTTCCTGAATATATTTAGGAAAAAACGCATACGCCCTTTTTGGCCAACCAAGCAAGCCTGTAAAGGAAATCTGCACTACAATGAAATCTCACTGCCCCCCCGGGCAAAAGGGCCATCTGAAAAAAGTGTAAAATCCAGAAAGGTAGGACAGGATATGGAGAACAGGGAGCCTTGTTATGCTGATTGGCAGGATGTAAATTGCCAGCAGCCACCCTGGAGAAGTGTATGGTGTTTCCTGAAACACGTAAGAAACAAAGCAACACAGCCTATGGCACTTCCACTTATGGTCCTATAGCTTACGGAAATTAAAATAAAAAACAGACAGCCACCCCAATATTTGGGACGGCTGTGTTCCCAAGAAGCTCGTCTACAGTATCAGGTAAATATCCCAGAAAGCAAAAAATGGATAAAGAAGTTGTGGCACGTACGTACAATGCAATATCACTCAGCAATGAAATCTGTGTCATCAGGCCCGTAGCGGCATAGTGAGTGGATGCAGGTACGGTGATTCTACGTGAACTACGTCACACAGAAAAAGAAACATCATAAGATATCACTAATACACGGAATGTAAACTTGACTACACATGAACTGAATTACAAAAAAGAACAGGGTCTCAAATTTAGAAAACCAACTAGTGCTTGCTTATGGGGAAAGGTGCCTTGGGGTGCTGCATAAAACCAGAGACTGAAATTAGCACAGATAACTTTCCATAAGCCAAATATGTAATAGACAAGACCTACTCCTTGCTCAACGAAATGGACCCAACACCACATATTCAACGCCTAGGAATATACCTGACTAGGAAGAATCTTAAAACCCATGGATATATATGTCTCCGTAAGAGAATCAAGCGTGTGTACAGCGGCCGAAACGCAGCAGTGAAAATCCGATAAATCCCATTATCAAAATAAATTTCGAAAACAAAACACAAAGACAGTGAAATAGAGAGCAATTCTTAAATAATTCACTCAGGGCATGTGATGCAACCGGGATTGACCACATCTACACCCAGAGCTGGTTGAGACATAAGGCTGGACACTTCTGGCTGATAGCACTGGTGAGTTTCGGTGAGCAAATGCAGACCCTTTGAAGTCATACTGCATGGTACCCATTCCATGGGTCCCAACTCTCCAGGTTCAAGGCATTCTTCCTCCAGCTAAAACATGCATGGGAAACCCAGAGTATCGTCCACCGTGTGATTGGGAAACGATTTAAAATGCATCTCAGTTTTCGTATCCTGGTCCTCGGGTTCACCATTCCAGATGCTTTACTAACACTCTCCCCGCTTGGAGAGTCAGTGCCTTTAACCTCCTGTTTGGCACAGCTTGCCATTTCTGTGCAAGATGAACAGGAATAGGGAGAACCAATGAGAGACTAGCTGTAGGTGTCTGCACGGGCAAATGTAACGCTCATTGCCCACCAGGAAGAGGAATTAAACAAAGGCTCAGTGTGCCCTGCTGGAAACAGATTAGGGCCTGAAGCAATCCTGCGGTTTTGTGCCCAGCTCACAAGAAAGCGAGTTGAAGAAAGGAGCTCAGGGGCACTGTACTTCACAAACCTGCAGAGTTATAAATGACAGCTATCCTCCAAAAATATATTGAAGTAAGCCTGCGAAGGGGACTTGAAAGCGGGGCTGAATTTCAGGAAAACGATTGCAGGGGGTAGACTGGAATTGCCCTGAAAGCATAGGAAAAGAGGCAGAACGTCGACAATGTTGCACTTGGCCAAAAAGGGCGTATGCGTTTTTTCCTGAATATATTCAGGAAAAAACGCATACGCCCTTTTTGGCCAACCAAGCAAGCCTGTAAAGGAAATCTGCACTACAATGAAATCTCACTGCCCCCCCGGGCAAAAGGGCCATCTGAAAAAACTGTAAAATCCAGAAAGGTAGGACAGGATATGGAGAACAGGGAGCCTTGTTATGCTGATTGGCAGGATGTAAATTGCCAGCAGCCACCCTGGAGAAGTGTATGGTGTTTCCTGAAACACGTAAGAAACAAAGCAACACAGCCTATGGCACTTCCACTTATGGTCCTATAGCTTACGGAAATTAAAATCAAAAACAGACAGCCACCCCAATATTTGGGACGGCTGTGTTCACAAGAAGCTCGTCTACAGTATCAGGTAAATATCCCAGAAAGCAAAAAATGGATAAAGAAGTTGTGGCACGTACGTACAATGCAATATCACTCAGCAATGAAATCTGTGTCATCAGGCCCGTAGCGGCATAGTGAGTGGATGCAGGTACGGTGATTCTACGTGAACTACGTCACACAGAAAAAGAAACATCATAAGATATCACTAATACACGGAATGTAAACTTGACTACACATGAACTGAATTACAAAAAAGAACAGGGTCTCAAATTTAGAAAACCAACTAGTGCTTGCTTATGGGGAAAGGTGCCTTGGGGTGCTGCATAAAACCAGAGACTGAAATTAGCACAGATAACTTTCCATAAGCCAAATATGTAATAGACAAGACCTACTCCTTGCTCAATGAAATGGACCCAACACCACATATTCAACGCCTAGGAATATACCTGACTAGGAAGAATCTTAAAACCCATGGATATATATGTCTCCGTAAGAGAATCAAGCGTGTGTACAGCGGCCGAAACGCAGCAGTGAAAATCCGATAAATCCCATTATCAAAATAAATTTCGAAAACAAAACACAAAGACAGTGAAATAGAGAGCAATTCTTAACTAATTCACTCAGGGCATGTGATGCAACTGGGATTGACCACATCTACACCCAGAGCTGGTTGAGACATAAGGCTGGACACTTCAGGCTGATAGCATTGGTGAGTTTCGGTGAGCAAATGCAGACCCTTTGAAGTCATACTGCATGGTACCCATTCCATGGGTCCCAACTCTCCAGGTTCAAGGGATTCTTCCTCCAGCTAAAACATGCATGGGAAACCCAGAGTATCGTCCACCGTGTGATTGGGAAATGATTTAAAATGCATCTCAGTTTTCGTTTCCTGGTCCTCGGGTTCACCATTCCAGATGCTTTACTAACACTCTCCCCGCTTGGAGAGTCAGTGCCTTTAACCTCCTGTTTGGCACAGCTTGCAATTTCTGTGCAAGATGAACAGGAATAGGGAGAACCAATGAGAGACTAGCTGTAGGTGTCTGCACGGGCAAATGAAACGCTCATTGCCCACCAGGAAGAGGAATTAAACAAAGGCTCAGTGTGCCCTGCTGGAAACAGATTAGGGCCTGAAGCAACCCTGCGGTTTTGTGCCCAGCTCACAAGAAAGCGAGTTGAAGAAAGGAGCTCAGGGGCACTGTACTTCATAAACCTGCAGAGTTATAAATGACAGCTATCCTCCAAAAATATATTGAAGTAAGCCTGCGAAGGGGACTTGAAAGCGGGGCTGAATTTCAGGAAAACGATTGCAGGGGGTAGACTGGAATTGCCCTGAAAGCATAGGAAAAGAGGCACAACGTCGACAATGATGCACTTGGCCAAAAAGGGCGTATGCGTTTTTTCCTGAATATATTCAGGAAAAAACGCATACGCCCTTTTTGGCCAACCAAGCAAGCCTGTAAAGGAAATCTGCACTACAATGAAATCTCACTGCCCCCCCGGGCAAAAGGGCCATCTGAATAAAGTGTAAAATCCAGAAAGGTAGGACAGGATATGGAGAACAGGGAGCCTTGTTATGCTGATTGGCAGGATGTAAATTGCCAGCAGCCACCCTGGAGAAGTGTATGGTGTTTCCTGAAACACGTAAGAAACAAAGCAACACAGCCTATGGCACTTCCACTTATGGTCCTATAGCTTACGGAAATTAAAACCAAAAACAGACAGCCACCCCAATATTTGGGACGGCTGTGTTCACAAGAAGCTCGTCTACAGTATCAGGTAAATACCCCAGAAAGCAAAAAATGGATAAAGAAGTTGTGGCACGTACGTACAATGCAATATCACTCAGCAATGAAATCTGTGTCATCAGGCCCGTAGCGGCATAGTGAGTGGATGCAGGTACGGTGATTCTACGTGAACTACGTCACACAGAAAAAGAAACATCATAAGATATCACTAATACACGGAATGTAAACTTGACTACACATGAACTGAATTACAAAACAGAACAGGGTCTCAAATTTAGAAAACCAACTAGTGCTTGCTTATAGGGAAAGGTGCGTTGGGGTGCTGCATAAAACCAGAGACTGAAATTAGCACAGATAACATTCCATAAGCCAAATATGTAATAGACAAGACCTACTCCTTGCTCAACGAAATGGACCCAACACCACATATTCAACGCCTAGGAATATACCTGACTAGGAAGAATCTTAAAACCCATGGATATATATGTCTCCGTAAGAGAATCAAGCGTGTGTACAGCGGCGGAAATGCAGCAGTGAAAATCCGATAAATCCCATTATCAAAATAAATTTCGAAAACAAAACACAAAGACAGTGAAATAGAGAGCAATTCTTAAATAATTCACTCAGGGCATGTGATGCAACCGGGATTGACCACATCTACACCCAGAGCTGGTTGAGACATAAGGCTGGACACTTCAGGCTGATAGCACTGGTGAGTTTCGGTGAGCAAATGCAGACCCTTTGAAGTCATACTGCATGGTACCCATTCCATGGGTCCCAACTCTCCAGGTTCAAGGCATTCTTCCTCCAGCTAAAACATGCATGGGAAACCCAGAGTATCGTCCACCGTGTGATTGGGAAACGATTTAAAATGCATCTCAGTTTTCGTATCCTGATCCTCGGGTTCACCATTCCAGATGCTTTACTAACACTCTCCCCGCTTGGAGAGTCAGTGCCTTTAACCTCCTGTTTGGCACAGCTTGCCATTTCTGTGCAAGATGAACAGGAATAGGGAGAACCAATGAGAGACTAGCTGTAGGTGTCTGCACGGGCAAATGTAACGCTCATTGCCCACCAGGAAGAGGAATTAAACAAAGGCTCAGTGTGCCCTGCTGGAAACAGATTAGGGCCTGAAGCAACCCTGCGGTTTTGTGCCCAGCTCACAAGAAAGCGAGTTGAAGAAAGGAGCTCAGGGGCACTGTACTTCACAAACCTGCAGAGTTATAAATGACAGCTATCATCCAAAAATATATTGAAGTAAGCCTGCGAAGGGGACTTGAAAGCGGGGCTGAATTTCAGGAAAACGATTGCAGGGGGTAGACTGGAATTGCCCTGAAAGCATAGGAAAAGAGGCACAACGTCGACAATGATGCACTTGGTCAAAAAGGGCGTATGCGTTTTTTCCTGAATATATTCAGGAAAAAACGCATACGCCCTTTTTGGCCAACCAAGCAAGCCTGTAAAGGAAATCTGCACTACAATGAAATCTCACTGCCCCCCCGGGCAAAAGGGCCATCTGAAAAAAGTGTAAAATCCAGAAAGGTAGGACAGGATATGGAGAACAGGGAGCCTTGTTATGCTGATTGGCAGGATGTAAATTGCCAGCAGCCACCCTGGAGAAGTGTATGGTGTTTCCTGAAACACGTAAGAAACAAAGCAACACAGCCTATGGCACTTCCACTTATGGTCCTATAGCTTACGGAAATTAAAATCAAAAACAGACAGCCACCCCAATATTTGGGACGGCTGTGTTCACAAGAAGCTCGTCTACAGTATCAGGTAAATATCCCAGAAAGCAAAAAATGGATAAAGAAGTTGTGGCACGTACGTGCAATGCAATATCACTCAGCAATGAAATCTGTGTCATCAGGCCCGTAGCGGCATAGTGAGTGGATGCAGGTACGGTGATTCTACGTGAACTACGTCACACAGAAAAAGAAACATCATAAGATATCACTAATACACGGAATGTAAACTTGACTACACATGAACTGAATTACAAAAAAGAACAGGGTCTCAAATTTAGAAAACCAACTAGTGCTTGCTTATGGGGAAAGGTGCCTTGGGGTGCTGCATAAAACCAGAGACTGAAATTAGCACAGATAACATTCCATAAGCCAAATATGTAATAGACAAGACCTACTCCTTGCTCAACGAAATGGACCCAACACCACATATTCAACGCCTAGGAATATACCTGACTAGGAAGAATCTTAAAACCCATGGATATATATGTCTCCATAAGAGAATCAAGCGTGTGTACAGCGGCCGAAACGCAGCAGTGAAAATCCGATAAATCCCATTATCAAAATAAATTTCGAAAACAAAACACAAAGACAGTGAAATAGAGAGCAATTCTTAACTAATTCACTCAGGGCATGTGATGCAACCGGGATTGACCACATCTACACCCAGAGCTGGTTGAGACATAAGGCTTGACACTTCAGGCTGATAGCATTGGTGAGTTTCGGTGAGTAAATGCAGACCCTTTGAAGTCATACTGCATGGTACCCATTCCATGGGTCCCAACTCTCCAGGTTCAAGGGATTCTTCCTCCAGCTAAAACATGCATGGGAAACCCAGAGTATCGTCCACCGTGTGATTGGGAAATGATTTAAAATGCATCTCAGTTTTCGTTTCCTGGTCCTCGGGTTCACCATTCCAGATGCTTTACTAACACTCTCCCCGCTTGGAGAGTCAGTGCCTTTAACCTCCTGTTTGGCACAGCTTGCCATTTCTGTGCAAGATGAACAGGAATAGGGAGAACCAATGAGAGACTAGCTGTAGGTGTCTGCACGGGCAAATGTAACGCTCATTGCCCACCAGGAAGAGGAATTAAACAAAGGCTCAGTGTGCCCTGCTGGAAACAGATTAGGGCCTGAAGCAATCCTGCGGTTTAGTGCCCAGCTCACAAGAAAGCGAGTTGAAGAAAGGAGCTCAGGGGCACTGTACTTCACAAACCTGCAGAGTTATAAATGACAGCTATCCTCCAAAAATATATTGAAGTAAGCCTGCGAAGGGGACTTGAAAGCGGGGCTGAATTTCAGGAAAACAATTGCAGGGGGTAGACTGGAATTGCCCTGAAAGCATAGGAAAAGAGGCACAACGTCGACAATGATGCACTTGGCCAAAAAGGGCGTATGCGTTTTTTCCTGAATATATTCAGGAAAAAACGCATACGCCCTTTTTGGCCAACCAAGCAAGCCTGTAAAGGAAATCTGCACTACAATGAAATCTCACTGCCCCCCCGGGCAAAAGGGCCATCTGAAAAAAGTGTAAAATCCAGAAAGGTAGGACAGGATATGGAGAACAGGGAGCCTTGTTATGCTGATTGGCAGGATGTAAATTGCCAGCAGCCACCCTGGAGAAGTGTATGGTGTTTCCTGAAACACGTAAGAAACAAAGCAACACAGCCTATGGCACTTCCACTTATGGTCCTATAACTTACGGAAATTAAAATCAAAAACAGACAGCCACCCCAATATTTGGGACGGCTGTGTTCACAAGAAGCTCGTCTACAGTATCAGGTAAATATCCCAGAAAGCAAAAAATGGATAAAGAAGTTGTGGCACGTACGTGCAATGCAATATCACTCAGCAATGAAATCTGTGTCATCAGGCCCGTAGCGGCATAGTAAGTGGATGCAGGTACGGTGATTCTACGTGAACTACGTCACACAGAAAAAGAAACATCATAAGATATCACTAATACACGGAATGTAAACTTCACTACACATGAACTGAATTACAAAACAGAACAGTGTCTCAAATTTAGAAAACCAACTAGTGCTTGCTTATGGGGAAAGGTGCGTTGGGGTGCTGCATAAAACCAGAGACTGAAATTAGCACAGATAACATTCCATAAGCCAAATATGTAATAGACAAGACCTACTCCTTGCTCAACGAAATGGACTCAACACCACATATTCAACGCCTAGAAATATACCTGACTAGGAAGAATCTTAAAACCCATGGATATATATGTCTCCATAAGAGAATCAAGCGTGTGTACAGCGGTCGAAACGCAGCAGGGAAAATCCGATAAATCCCATTATCAAAATAAATTTCGAAAACAAAACACAAAGACAGTGAAATAGAGAGCAATTCTTAACTAATTCACTCAGGGCATGTGATGCAACCGGGATTGACCACATCTACACCCAGAGCTGGTTGAGACATAAGGCTGGACACTTCAGGCTGATAGCATTGGTGAGTTTCGGTGAGCAAATGCAGACCCTTTGAAGTCATACTGCATGGTACCCATTCCATGGGTCCCAACTCTCCAGGTTCAAGGGATTCTTCCTCTAGCTAAAACATGCATGGGAAACCCAGAGTATCGTCCACCGTGTGATTGGGAAATGAATAAAAATGCATCTCAGATTTCGTTTCCTGGTCCTCGGGTTCACCATTCCAGATGCTTTACTAACACTCTCCCCGCTTGGAGAGTCAGTGCCTTTAACCTCCTGTTTGGCACAGCTTGCCATTTCTGTGCAAGATGAACAGGAATAGGGAGAACCAATGAGAGACTAGCTGTAGGTGTCTGCACGGGCAAATGTAACGCTCATTGCCCACCAGGAAGAGGAATTAAACAAAGGCTCAGTGTGCCCTGCTGGAAACAGATTAGGGCCTGAAGCAATCCTGCGGTTTTGTGCCCAGCTCACAAGAAAGCGAGTTGAAGAAAGGAGCTCAGGGGCACTGTACTTCACAAACCTGCAGAGTTATAAATGACAGCTATCCTCCAAAAATATATTGAAGTAAGCCTGCGAAGGGGACTTGAAAGCGGGGCTGAATTTCAGGAAAACGATTGCAGGGGGTAGACTGGAATTGCCCTGAAAGCATAGGAAAAGAGGCACAACGTCGACAATGATGCACTTGGCCAAAAAGGGCGTATGCGTTTTTTCCTGAATATATTCAGGAAAAAACGCATACGCCCTTTTTGGCCAACCAAGCAAGCCTGTAAAGGAAATCTGCACTACAATGAAATCTCACTGCCCCCCCGGGGCAAAAGGGCCATCTGAAAAAAGTGTAAAATCCAGAAAGGTAGGACAGGATATGGAGAACAGGGAGCCTTGTTATGCTGATTGGCAGGATGTAAATTGCCAGCAGCCACCCTGGAGAAGTGTATGGTGTTTCCTGAAACACGTAAGAAACAAAGCAACACAGCCTATGGCACTTCCACTTATGGTCCTATAGCTTATGGAAATTAAAATCAAAAACAGACAGCCACCCCAATATTTGGGACGGCTGTGTTCACAAGAAGCTCGTCTACAGTATCAGGTAAATATCCCAGAAAGCAAAAAATGGATAAAGAAGTTGTGGCACGTACGTACAATGCAATATCACTCAGCAATGAAATCTGTGTCATCAGGCCCGTAGCGGCATAGTGAGTGGATGCAGGTACGGTGATTCTACGTGAACTACGTCACACAGAAAAAGAAACATCATAAGATATCACTAATACACGGAATGTAAACTTGACTACACATGAACTGAATTACAAAAAAGAACAGGGTCTCAAATTTAGAAAACCAACTAGTGCTTGCTTATGGGGAAAGGTGCCTTGGGGTGCTGCATAAAACCAGAGACTGAAATTAGCACAGATAACTTTCCATAAGCCAAATATGTAATAGACAAGACCTACTCCTTGCTCAATGAAATGGACCCAACACCACATATTCAACGCCTAGGAATATACCTGACTAGGAAGAATCTTAAAACCCATGGATATATATGTCTCCGTAAGAGAATCAAGCGTGTGTACAGCGGCCGAAACGCAGCAGTGAAAATCCGATAAATCCCATTATCAAAATAAATTTCGAAAACAAAACACAAAGACAGTGAAATAGAGAGCAATTCTTAACTAATTCACTCAGGGCATGTGATGCAACCGGGATTGACCACATCTACACCCAGAGCTGGTTGAGACATAAGGCTGGACACTTCAGGCTGATAGCATTGGTGAGTTTCGGTGAGCAAATGCAGACCCTTTGAAGTCATACTGCATGGTACCCATTCCATGGGTCCCAACTCTCCAGGTTCAAGGGTTTCTTCCTCCAGCTAAAACATGCATGGGAAACCCAGAGTATCGTCCACCGTGTGATTGGGAAACGATTTAAAATGCATCTCAGTTTTCGTATCCTGGTCCTCGGGTTCACCATTCCAGATGCTTTACTAACACTCTCCCCGCTTGGAGAGTCAGTGCCTTTAACCTCCTGTTTGGCACAGCTTGCAATTTCTGTGCAAGATGAACAGGAATAGGGAGAACCAATGAGAGACTAGCTGTAGGTGTCTGCACGGGCAAATGTAACGCTCATTGCCCACCAGGAAGAGGAATTAAACAAAGGCTCAGTGTGCCCTGCTGGAAACAGATTAGGGCCTGAAGCAACCCTGCGGTTTTGTGCCCAGCTCACAAGAAAGCGAGTTGAAGAAAGGAGCTCAGGGGCACTGTACTTCACAAACCTGCAGAGTTATAAATGACAGCTATCCTCCAAAAATATATTGAAGTAAGCCTGCGAAGGGGACTTGAAAGCGGGGCTGAATTTCAGGAAAACGATTGCAGGGGGTAGACTGGAATTGCCCTGAAAGCATAGGAAAATTGGCACAACGTCGACAATGATGCACTTGGTCAAAAAGGGCGTATGCGTTTTTTCCTGAATATATTCAGGAAAAAACGCATACGCCCTTTTTGGCCAACCAAGCAAGCCTGTAAAGGAAATCTGCACTACAATGAAATCTCACTGCCCCCCCGGGCAAAAGGGCCATCTGAAAAAAGTGTAAAATCCAGAAAGGTAGGACAGGATATGGAGAACAGGGAGCCTTGTTATGCTGATTGGCAGGATGTAAATTGCCAGCAGCCACCCTGGAGAAGTGTATGGTGTTTCCTGAAACACGTAAGAAACAAAGCAACACAGCCTATGGCACTTCCACTTATGGTCCTATAGCTTACGGAAATTAAAATCAAAAACAGACAGCCACCCCAATATTTGGGACGGCTGTGTTCACAAGAAGCTCGTCTACAGTATCAGGTAAATATCCCAGAAAGCAAAAAATGGATAAAGAAGTTGTGGCACGTACGTGCAATGCAATATCACTCAGCAATGAAATCTGTGTCATCAGGCCCGTAGCGGCATAGTAAGTGGATGCAGGTGCGGTGATTCTACGTGAACTACGTCACACAGAAAAAGAAACATCATAAGATATCACTAATACACGGAATGTAAACTTCACTACACATGAACTGAATTACAAAACAGAACAGGGTCTCAAATTTAGAAAACCAACTAGTGCTTGCTTATGGGGAAAGGTGCGTTGGGGTGCTGCATAAAACCAGAGACTGAAATTAGCACAGATAACATTCCATAAGCCAAATATGTAATAGACAAGACCTACTCCTTGCTCAACGAAATGGACTCAACACCACATATTCAACGCCTAGGAATATACCTGACTAGGAAGAATCTTAAAACCCATGGATATATATGTCTCCATAAGAGAATCAAGCGTGTGTACAGCGGCGGAAACGCAGCAGTGAAAATCCGATAAATCCCATTATCAAAATAAATTTCGAAAACAAAACACAAAGACAGTGAAATAGAGAGCAATTCTTAAATAATTCACTCAGGGCATGTGATGCAACCGGGATTGACCACATCTACACCCAGAGCTGCTTGAGACATAAGGCTGGACACTTCTGGCTGCTAGCACTGGTGAGGTTCGGTGAGCAAATGCAGACCCTTTGAAGTCATACTGCATGGTACCCATTCCATGGGTCCCAACTCTCCAGGTTCAAGGCATTCTTCCTCCAGCTAAAACATGCATGGGAAACCCAGAGTATCGTCCACCGTGTGATTGGGAAACGATTTAAAATGCATCTCAGTTTTCGTATCCTGGTCCTCGGGTTCACCATTCCAGATGCTTTACTAACACTCTCCCCGCTTGGAGAGTCAGTGCCTTTAACCTCCTGTTTGGCACAGCTTGCCATTTCTGTGCAAGATGAAAAGGAATAGGGAGAACCAATGAGAGACTAGCTGTAGGTGTCTGCACGGGCAAATGTAACGCTCATTGCCCACCAGGAAGAGGAATTAAACAAAGGCTCAGTGTGCCCTGCTGGAAACAGATTAGGGCCTGAAGCAATCCTGCGGTTTTGTGCCCAGCTCACAAGAAAGCGAGTTGAAGAAAGGAGCTCAGGGGCACTGTACTTCACAAACCTGCAGAGTTATAAATGACAGCTATCCTCCAAAAATATATTGAAGTAAGCCTGCGAAGGGGACTTGAAAGCGGGGCTGAATTTCAGGAAAACGATTGCAGGGGGTAGACTGGAATTGCCCTGAAAGCATAGGAAAAGAGGCACAACGTCGACAATGATGCACTTGGCCAAAAAGGGCGTATGCGTTTTTTCCTGAATATATTCAGGAAAAAACGCATACGCCCTTTTTGGCCAACCAAGCAAGCCTGTAAAGGAAATCTGCACTACAATGAAATCTCACTGCCCCCCCGGGGCAAAAGGGCCATCTGAAAAAAGTGTAAAATCCAGAAAGGTAGGACAGGATATGGAGAACAGGGAGCCTTGTTATGCTGATTGGCAGGATGTAAATTGCCAGCAGCCACCCTGGAGAAGTGTATGGTGTTTCCTGAAACACGTAAGAAACAAAGCCACACAGCCTATGGCACTTCCACTTATGGTCCTATAGCTTACGGAAATTAAAATCAAAAACAGACAGCCACCCCAATATTTGGGACGGCTGTGTTCACAAGAAGCTCGTCTACAGTATCAGGTAAATATCCCAGAAAGCAAAAAATGGATAAAGAAGTTGTGGCACGTACGTGCAATGCAATATCACTCAGCAATGAAATCTGTGTCATCAGGCCCGTAGCGGCATAGTAAGTGGATGCAGGTGCGGTGATTCTACGTGAACTACGTCACACAGAAAAAGAAACATCATAAGATATCACTAATACACGGAATGTAAACTTCACTACACATGAACTGAATTACAAAACAGAAAAGGGTCTCAAATTTAGAAAACCAACTAGTGCTTGCTTATGGGGAAAGGTGCGTTGGGGTGCTGCATAAAACCAGAGACTGAAATTAGCACAGATAACATTCCATAAGCCAAATATGTAATAGACAAGACCTACTCCTTGCTCAACGAAATGGACTCAACACCACATATTCAACGCCTAGGAATATACCTGACTAGGAAGAATCTTAAAACCCATGGATATATATGTCTCCGTAAGAGAATCAAGCGTGTGTACAGCGGCGGAAATGCAGCAGTGAAAATCCGATAAATCCCATTATCAAAATAAATTTCGAAAACAAAACACAAAGACAGTGAAATAGAGAGCAATTCGTAAATAATTCACTCAGGGCATGTGATGCAACCGGGATTGACCACATCTACACCCAGAGCTGCTTGAGACATAAGGCTGGACACTTCTGGCTGCTAGCACTGGTGAGTTTCGGTGAGCAAATGCAGACCCTTTGAAGTCATACTGCATGGTACCCATTCCATGGGTCCCAACTCTCCAGGTTCAAGGCATTCTTCCTCCAGCTAAAACATGCATGGGAAACCCAGAGTATCGTCCACCGTGTGATTGGGAAACGATTTAAAATGCATCTCAGTTTTCGTATCCTGGTCCTCGGGTTCACCATTCCAGATGCTTTACTAACACTCTCCCCGCTTGGAGAGTCAGTGCCTTTAACCTCCTGTTTGGCACAGCTTGCCATTTCTGTGCAAGATGAACAGGAATAGGGAGAACCAATGAGAGACTAGCTGTAGGTGTCTGCACGGGCAAATGTAACGCTCATTGCCCACCAGGAAGAGGAATTAAACAAAGGCTCAGTGTGCCCTGCTGGAAACAGATTAGGGCCTGAAGCAATCCTGCGGTTTTGTGCCCAGCTCACAAGAAAGCGAGTTGAAGAAAGGAGCTCAGGGGCACTGTACTTCACAAACCTGCAGAGTTATAAATGACAGCTATCCTCCAAAAATATATTGAAGTTAGCCTGCGAAGGGGACTTGAAAGCGGGGCTGAATTTCAGGAAAACGATTGCAGGGGGTAGACTGGAATTGCCCTGAAAGCATAGGAAAAGAGGCACAACGTCGACAATGATGCACTTGGCCAAAAAGGGCGTATGCGTTTTTTCCTGAATATATTCAGGAAAAAACGCATACGCCCTTTTTGGCCAACCAAGCAAGCCTGTAAAGGAAATCTGCACTACAATGAAATCTCACTGCCCCCCCCGGGCAAAAGGGCCATCTGAAAAAAGTGTAAAATCCAGAAAGGTAGGACAGGATATGGAGAACAGGGAGCCTTGTTATGCTGATTGGCAGGATGTAAATTGCCAGCAGCCACCCTGGAGAAGTGTATGGTGTTTCCTGAAACACGTAAGAAACAAAGCAACACAGCCTATGGCACTTCCACTTATGGTCCTATAGCTTACGGAAATTAAAATCAAAAACAGACAGCCACCCCAATATTTGGGACGGCTGTGTTCACAAGAAGCTCGTCTACAGTATCAGGTAAATATCCCAGAAAGCAAAAAATGGATAAAGAAGTTGTGGCACGTACGTACAATGCAATATCACTCAGCAATGAAATCTGTGTCATCAGGCCCGTAGCGGCATAGTGAGTGGATGCAGGTACGGTGATTCTACGTGAACTACGTCACACAGAAAAAGAAACATCATAAGATATCACTAATACACGGAATGTAAACTTGACTACACATGAACTGAATTACAAAAAAGAACAGGGTCTCAAATTTAGAAAACCAACTAATGCTTGCTTATGGGGAAAGGTGCCTTCGGGTGCTGCATAAAACCAGAGACTGAAATTAGCACAGATAACTTTCCATAAGCCAAATATGTAATAGACAAGACCTACTCCTTGCTCAATGAAATGGACCCAACACCACATATTCAACGCCTAGGAATATACCTGACTAGGAAGAATCTTAAAACCCATGGATATATATGTCTCCGTAAGAGAATCAAGCGTGTGTACAGCGGCCGAAACGCAGCAGTGAAAATCCAATAAATCCCATTATCAAAATAAATTTCGAAAACAAAACACAAAGACAGTGAAATAGAGAGCAATTCTTAACTAATTCACTCAGGGCATGTGATGCAACCGGGATTGACCACATCTACACCCAGAGCTGGTTGAGACATAAGGCTGGACACTTCAGGCTGATAGCATTGGTGAGTTTCGGTGAGCAAATGCAGACCCTTTGAAGTCATACTGCATGGTACCCATTCCATGGGTCCCAACTCTCCAGGTTCAAGGGATTCTTCCTCCAGCTAAAACATGCATGGGAAACCCAGAGTATCGTCCACCGTGTGATTGGGAAACGATTTAAAATGCATCTCAGTTTTCGTATCCTGGTCCTCGGGTTCACCATTCCAGATGCTTTACTAACACTCTCCCCGCTTGGAGAGTCAGTGCCTTTAACCTCCTCTTTGGCACAGCTTGCAATTTCTGTGCAAGATGAACAGGAATAGGGAGAACCAATGAGAGACTAGCTGTAGGTGTCTGCACGGGCAAATGTAACGCTCATTGCCCACCAGGAAGAGGAATTAAACAAAGGCTCAGTGTGCCCTGCTGGAAACAGATTAGGGCCTGAAGCAATCCTGCGGTTTTGTGCCCAGCTCACAAGAAAGCGAGTTGAAGAAAGGAGCTCAGGGGCACTGTACTTCACAAACCTGCAGAGTTATAAATGACAGCTATCCTCCAAAAATATATTGAAGTAAGCCTGCGAAGGGGACTTGAAAGCGGGGCTGAATTTCAGGAAAACGATTGCAGGGGGTAGACTGGAATTGCCCTGAAAGCATAGGAAAAGAGGCACAACGTCGACAATGATGCACTTGGCCAAAAAGGGCGTATGCGTTTTTTCCTGAATATATTCAGGAAAAAACGCATACGCCCTTTTTGGCCAACCAAGCAAGCCTGTAAAGGAAATCTGCACTACAATGAAATCTCACTGCCCCCCCCCGGGCAAAAGGGCCATCTGAAAAAAGTGTAAAATCCAGAAAGGTAGGACAGGATATGGAGAACAGGGAGCCTTGTTATGCTGATTGGCAGGATGTAAATTGCCAGCAGCCACCCTGGAGAAGTGTATGGTGTTTCCTGAAACACGTAAGAAACAAAGCAACACAGCCTATGGCACTTCCACTTATGGTCCTATAGCTTACGGAAATTAAAATCAAAAACAGACAGCCACCCCAATATTTGGGACGGCTGTGTTCACAAGAAGCTCGTCTACAGTATCAGGTAAATATCCCAGAAAGCAAAAAATGGATAAAGAAGTTGTGGCACGTACGTGCAATGCAATATCACTCAGCAATGAAATCTGTGTCATCAGGCCCGTAGCGGCATAGTGAGTGGATGCAGGTACGGTGATTCTACGTGAACTACGTCACACAGAAAAAGAAACATCATAAGATATCACTAATACACGGAATGTAAACTTGACTACACATGAACTGAATTACAAAACAGAACAGTGTCTCAAATTTAGAAAACCAACTAGTGCTTGCTTATGGGGAAAGGTGCCTTGGGGTGCTGCATAAAACCAGAGACTGAAATTAGCACAGATAACTTTCCATAAGCCAAATATGTAATAGACAAGACCTACTCCTTGCTCAACGAAATGGACCCAACACCACATATTCAACGCCTAGGAATATACCTGACTAGGAAGAATCTTAAAACCCATGGATATATATGTCTCCGTAAGAGAATCAAGCGTGTGTACAGCGGCCGAAACGCAGCAGTGAAAATCCGATAAATCCCATTATCAAAATAAATTTCGAAAACAAAACACAAAGACAGTGAAATAGAGAGCAATTCTTAACTAATTCACTCAGGGCATGTGATGCAACCGGGATTGACCACATCTACACCCAGAGCTGGTTGAGACATAAGGCTGGACACTTCAGGCTGATAGCATTGGTGAGTTTCGGTGAGCAAATGCAGACCCTTTGAAGTCATACTGCATGGTACCCATTCCATGGGTCCCAACTCTCCAGGTTCAAGGGATTCTTCCTCCAGCTAAAACATGCATGGGAAACCCAGAGTATCGTCCACCGTGTGATTGGGAAATGATTGAAAATGCATCTCAGTTTTCGTTTCCTGGTCCTCGGGTTCACCATTCCAGATGCTTTACTAACACTCTCCCCGCTTGGAGAGTCAGTGCCTTTAACCTCCTGTTTGGCACAGCTTGCAATTTCTGTGCAAGATGAACAGGAATAGGGAGAACCAATGAGAGACTAGCTGTAGGTGTCTGCACGGGCAAATGTAACGCTCATTGCCCACCAGGAAGAGGAATTAAACAAAGGCTCAGTGTGCCCTGCTGGAAACAGATTAGGGCCTGAAGCAATCCTGCGGTTTTGTGCCCAGCTCACAAGAAAGCGAGTTGAAGAAAGGAGCTCAGGGGCACTGTACTTCACAAACCTGCACAGTTATAAATGACAGCTATCCTCCGAAAATATATTGAAGTAAGTCTGCGAAGGGGACTTGAAAGCAGGGCTGAATTTCAGGAAAACGAGTGCAGGGGGTAGACTGGAATTGCCCTGAAAGCATAGGAACAGAGGCAGAACGTCGACAATGATGCACTTGGCCAAAAAGGGCGTATGCGTTTTTTCCTGAATATATTCAGGAAAAAACGCATACGCCCTTTTTGGCCAACCAAGCAAGCCTGTAAAGGAAATCTGCACTACAATGAAATCTCACTGCCCCCCCGGGCAAAAGGGCCATCTGAAAAAAGTGTAAAATCCAGAAAGGTAGGACAGGATATGGAGAACAGGGAGCCTTGTTATGCTGATTGGCAGGATGTAAATTGCCAGCAGCCACCCTGGAGAAGTGTATGGTGTTTCCTGAAACACGTAAGAAACAAAGCAACACAGCCTATGGCACTTCCACTTATGGTCCTATAGCTTACGGAAATTAAAATCAAAAACAGACAGCCACCCCAATATTTGGGACGGCTGTGTTCACAAGAAGCTCGTCTACAGTATCAGGTAAATATCCCAGAAAGCAAAAAATGGATAAAGAAGTTGTGGCACGTACGTGCAATGCAATATCACTCAGCAATGAAATCTGTGTCATCAGGCCCGTAGCGGCATAGTAAGTGGATGCAGGTACGGTGATTCTACGTGAACTACGTCACACAGAAAAAGAAACATCATAAGATATCACTAATACACGGAATGTAAACTTCACTACACATGAACTGAATTACAAAACAGAACAGGGTCTCAAATTTAGAAAACCAACTAGTGCTTGCTTATGGGGAAAGGTGCCTTGGGGGGCTGCATAAAACCAGAGACTGAAATTAGCACAGATAACATTCCATAAGCCAAATATGTAATAGACAAGACCTACTCCTTGCTCAACGAAATGGACTCAACACCACATATTCAACGCCTAGGAATATACCTGACTAGGAAGAATCTTAAAACCCGTGGATATTTATGTCTCCGTAAGAGAATCAAGAGTGTGTACAGCGGCATTAACGCAGCAGTGAAAATCCGATAAATCCCAGTGTCAAAAAAAATTTCAAAAAAAAAACACAATGACAGTGAAATAGAGAGCAATTCTTAAATAACTCACACAGGGCATGTGATGCAACCTGGTTTACCACATCTACACCCAGAGCTGGGTGAGAGATAAGGCTTGACCCTTTGGGCTGATAGCATTGGTGAGGTTCAGTGAGCAAATGCAGACCCTTTGATGTCATACTGCCTGGTACCCATTCCATGGTTCCCAACTCTCCAGGTTCAAGGGATTCTTCCTTCTGCTAAAATTTGCATGGGAAACCCAGAGTATGCTCCACCGTGTGACTGGGAAACCTTTTTACATGCATGTCTGTTTTCGTCCCCTGGTACTCAGGTTCACCATTCCAGACCCTTTTCTTACACTCTCCCCATTTGGAGAGTCAGTGCCTTTAACCTCCTGTTTGGCACTGTTTGCAATTTCTGCGCAAGATGAACAGGAATAAGGAGAACCAATGGGAGACTATCTGTAGGTGTGTGCACGGGCAAATATTTTTTTTAACATCTTTATTGGGGTATAATTGCTTTACAATGGTGTGTTAGTTTTTGCTTTATAACAAAGTGAATCAGCTATACATATACATATGCTCCCTGTGTCTTCCCTCTTGTGTCTCCCTCCCTCCCTCTCTCCCCCTTCCACCCCTCCAGGCTGTCCCAACGCCCCGAGCTAATATCCCTGTGCCTTGCGGCTGCTTCCCCCTTGCTATCTACCTTACTACATTTGTTAGTGTGTATATGTCCATGACTCTCTCTCGCCCTGTCAAAACTCACCATTCCCCCTCCCCATATCCTCAATTCCGTTCTCCAGTAGGTCTGCGCCTCTATTCCTGTCTTATCCCTAGGTTCTTCATGACATTTTTTTCCTTTAAATTCCATATATATGTGTTAGCATACGCTATTTGTCTTTTTCTTTCTGACTTACTTCACTCTGTATGACAGACTCTAGGTCTATCCATCTCATTACAAATAACTCAGTTTCATTTCTTTTTAAGGCTGAGTAATATTCCATTGTGTATATGTGCCACATCTTCTTTATCCATTCGTCCGATGATGGGCGCTTAGGTTCTTTCCATCTCCGGGCTATTGTAAATAGAGCTGCAATGAACATTTTGGTACATGACTCTTTTTGAATTTTGGTTTTCTCAGGGTATATGCCCAGTATGCACGGGCAATTTTAACACTCATTTCCCAACAGGAAAAGGAATTAACCAAAGGCTCAGCATGCCGTGCTGGAACAAGATTAGGGCCTGAAGCAATCCTGCGGTTTTGTGGCCAGCTCACAAGAAAGCGAGTTGAGGAAAGGAGCTCAGGGGCACTGTCATTCACATACCTGCAGACTTATAAATGACAGAAATCGTACAAAAATATATTGAATTAAGGCTGCGAAGAGGACTTGAAAGTGGGGCAGAATTGCTGGAATCCGATTTCAGGAGGTAGACGTGAATTGCTCTGAAAGCATAAGAGAAGTGGCAGAACCTCGTCAATGAAGCACTTGGCCAAAAAGGGCATATGCATTTTTTCCAGGGCCATCATTCACGGGAGTAGGAGGCTCCCAGCATGCTCCAGTGGCCAACAGAGGGCCCACGTCGCCAAGGCGATGTGAGCTAGCCAGGCAGGAGTGACCTGACATCAGAGGGCCCACCTCACAGAATGGTAGGGAACCCAGCCAGGATCAGACTCTCCCCAGAGGGCCCACATCACCAAGGTGATGGGAACCAGGCAGGAGTGTCCTCACACCCGTGGGGCCACATCATCAAAAGTTGAGGTACCCAGCACATGTGGCCTCAAACCAGAGGACCCACATCACCATGGGTTTCGGAGTGAGGCAGGCAGGATTAACCTCACAACACATGTCCCATTGTATACAAAAGGTGTGGAAACCAGCAGTTGGATCTTCCTAGCAGGCGGCCCAGAGCACTGAGGCTATGAGATCCAGGCCGGCATGAACTCACAACAGAGGGCCCTCATTGTGATTCTGTAAGCAACCCAGCCGTTGTGACCTCAGAGCAGAAGGCCCACATCCCCATGGGGAAGGGAAACAAGCAGGAGTGTCATCGCAAGAGTGGGCACACATGAAAAAATGTGGGGAGCCCAGCAATTAGTGCCTGATGCCAGAGGGCCCTCATCACCGAGGGGCGGTGGCTCCCAGCCAGCTCCGACTGCTACCAGAGGGGCGACGTCACCAATGCGGAGTGCGACAACCAGGCAGGAGTGACCTCAGAGCAGAGGGTCAACCTCACAGAAGTGTGAAGAACTAAAGAGGATCAGATTCTCACCAGAGGGCCCACATCACCAAGGGAATGGGAACCAGGCAGGAGTGTCCTCACACTAGTGGGGCCACATCACCGAAAAGTGAGGGACCCAGCACACGTGGCCTCAAACCAGAGGACACACATCACAAGGGAGCTGGGATTGAGGCAGGCAGGAGGAGCCTCAAAACAGAGGGACCATAGAATTAAAGAGGTGAAGAATCCCGCAGTTGGAACCTCCCAGCAGGCGGCCAGGAGCAGCGAGACTATGGGATCCAGGCCGGAGTGATCTCACACCAGAGGGCCGTCATCATGAAACTGTGAGCAACCTAGGCGTTGGGATCTCAGAGCAGAAGGCCCACATTCCCATGGGGTTGGGAACCTGTCAGAAGTGTACTCGCACCACAGGGCACACATCAGAGAATTTAGGGAACCCAGGAGTTAGGGCCTGACGCCTGAGGGCCCTCATTACCAAGGGGAGGAGACTCCAATCAGGCACCAACACCCAACTGAGGTCCCACGTCGCCAAGGTGACGTGTGACAGCCAGGTAGGAGTGACCTCACCGCAGAGGGCCTACCTCACAGAAGGGTGAGGAACACAGCCAGGATAAGACTCTCACCAGAGGGCCCACATCACCAAGGTGATCAGAACCAGGCAGGAGAGTCTTCACACCAGTGTGGCCACATCATAGAAAGGTGAGGAACCCAGCACATGTGGCCTAAACCAGAAGACCCACATCTCCAAGGGGCTCGGAATGAGGCAGGCAGGAGTAGCCTCACAACACAGGGCCCATAGAATAAAAAAGCTGAGGAATCCAGCAATGGGAACCTCCCAGCAGGCGGCCAAGAGCACCAAGTCTATGCGATTCAGGCCGCAGTAAACTCACAGCAGAGGGTCCACATCATGAAACTGCGAGCAACCCAGCCATTTGGACCTCAGAGCAGAAGGTCCACATCCCCAAGGTGTTGGGAACATGGCAGGAGTGTCCTCGCACCACTTAGCACATATCAGAAAATGTGGGTACCCAGCAGTTAGGGCCTGACACCAGAGGGCCCTCATCACTGAGGGGAGGAGGCTCCCAGCATGTTCCAACTACCACAAGAGGGCCCACGTCGCCAAGGCGGGGTGTGCCAGCCAGGCAGGAGTGACCTCACAGCAGACGGCCCACCTCAAAGAAGTGTGAGGAACCCAACCAGGATCAGACTCTCACCAGAGGGCCCATATCACCAAGGGGACGGGAACCAGGCACGAGTGTCCTCACACCAGTGGGGCCACATTACTAAAAGATGAGGAAACTGGCACATGTGGCCACAAACCAGAGGACCTACATCACCAAGGGGCTGGGAGTGACACAGGCAGGAGGAGCCTCCCAACACAGGGCCCAAAGAATAAAAAAGGTGAGGAACCCAGCAGTAGGAACTTCCCAGCAGGCGGCCCAGAGTACAGAGGCTATGGGATCTAGGAATGAGTGAACTAACACCAGAGAGCTAACATCAGGAAACTGTGAGCAACCCAGTCGTTGGAACCTCAGAGCAGAAGGCCCATATCGCCATGGGGATGGGAACATTTCACGAGTGTCCTGGCATCACTGGGCTCACATCAGAAAACCTGGGGAGCCCAGCAGTTAGAGCCTGACGCCAGAGGGACCTCATCACCGAGGACAGGAGTCTCCAAAAGGATCCAACTGCCACCAGAGGGCCGACGTCACCAAGGCAATGGGAGCAAGCCAGGCAGGAGTTACCTCAGAGCACAGGGCCCACCTCACAGAACGGTAAGGAACCCAGCCAGGATCAGACTCTCACCAGAGGGGCCACATCACCAAGGGGCTGGGAAACAGGCACGAGTGTCCTCACACCATTGGGGCCACATCATCGAAAGGTGAGGGACCCAGCACACGTGGCCTCACACCAGAGGACACACATCACAACGGGGCTGGGATTGAGGCAGGCAGGAGGAGCCTCAAAACAGAGGGCCCATAGAATAAAAAAGGTGAGGAATCCCGCAGTTGGAACCTCCCAGCAGGCGCCCAGGAGCAGCAAGCCTATGGGATCTAGGCCGGAATGAACGCACATCAGAGGGCCCTCATCATGAAACTGTGAGCACCCCAGCCGTTGGGACCTCAGAGCAGAAGGCCCAAATTCCCATGGGGTTGGGAACCTGACAGGAGTGTACTCGCACCACACGTCGCACATCTGCAAATTTTGGGAGCCCAGGAGTTAGGGTCTGACGCAAGAGGGCCCTCATTACCGAGGGACGGAGACTCGCAGCAGACACCAACTCCCAACTGAGGGCCCACGTCACCAAGGTGATGTGTGCCAGCCAGGCAGGAGTGACCTCACCGCAGAGGGCCTACCTCACAGAAGGGTGAGGAAACCAGCCAGGATAAGACTCTCACCAGAGGGCCCACATCACCAAGGGGATCGGAACCAGGCAGGAGGGTCCTCACACCAGTGTGGCCACATTATAGAAAGGTGAGGAACCCAGAACATGTGGCCTAAAACAGGGGACCCACATCTCCAAGGGGCTAGGAGTGAGGCAAGCAGGAGTATCCTCACAAAACAGAGCCCACAGAATAAAAGTTGTGAGGAATCCAGCAGTTGGAACCGGCCAGTAGGCCGCCCAGAGCACAGAGTCTATGGGATCCAGGCCACAGCAAACTCACAGCAGAGGTCCCACATCATGAAACTGTGAGCAACCCAGCGGATGGGACCTCAGAGCAGAAGGCCCACATCCCTATGGGGATGGGAACCTGACAGGAGTGTCCTCGGCCCACTTCCACGAATCAGAAAATGTGGGAACCCAGCAGTTAGGACCTGAGGCCAGAGGACCCTCATCACCGAGGGGAGGAGGCTCCCAGCAGGCTCTAACTGCCACCATAAGGCCGATGTCACCAAGGCGGGGTGTGCCAACCAGGCAGGAGTGACCTCAGAGCAGAAAGCCCACCTCACAGAAGTGTGAGGAACCCAACAAGGATCAGACTGTCACCAGAGGGCCAACATCACCAAGGGAATGGGAACCAGGCAGGAGTGTCCTCACACCAGTGGGGCTACATCACCATAATTTGAGGGACCCAGCACACGTGGCCTCAAACCTGAGGACACACATCACCAAGGGGCTGGGAGTGAGGCAGGCCAGAGGATCCTCAAAACAGAGGGACCATAGAATAAAAAAGGTGAGGAATCCCACAGTTGGAACCTCTGGCAGGCAGCCAGGAGCAGCGAGGCTATGGGATCTAGGCAGGAGTGAACTCACACCAGAGGGCCCTCATCATGAAACTGTGAGCAACACAGCCGTTGGGACCTCAGAGCAGAAGGCTCACATCCCCATGGGGATGGGAACCTGGCAGGAGTGTCCTTGCACCACTTAGCACGAATCAGAAAATGTGGGAACCCAGCAGTTAGGGCCTGAGGCCAGAGGGCCCTCATCACTGAGGGGAGGAGGCTCCCAGCAGGCTCCAACTGCCACCATATGGCCGACGTTGCCAAGGCGGGGTGTGCCAGCCAGGCAGGAGTGACCTCAGAGCAGAGGGCCCACCTCACAGAAGGGTG
This sequence comes from Phocoena phocoena, assembly GCF_963924675.1. NCBI lineage: Eukaryota > Metazoa > Chordata > Mammalia > Artiodactyla > Phocoenidae > Phocoena > Phocoena phocoena. Next base: position 414,626 of record NW_027077675.1, read on the forward strand.
AGGAACCTAACCAGGATCAGACTCTCACCAGAGGGCCAACATCACCAAGGTGATGGGAACCAGGCAAGACTGTCCTAACAGCAGTGGGGCCAACATCACCAAGGGAATGGGAACCAGGCAAGAGTGTCCTCACACCAGTGTGGCCACATTATAGAAAGGTGAGGAACACAGCACATGTGGCCTCAAACAAGGGGACACACATCACGAAGGGGCTGGGAGTGAGGCATGCAGGAGGAGACGCACAACCGAGGGCCCATAGAATAAAAAAGGTGAGGAATCGAGAAGTTGGAAACTCCAAGCTGGAGGCCCAGAGCACTGACACTATGGGATACAGGCCAGAGTGAACACACAGCAAAGGGCCCACATCATGAAACTGTGAGCAACCCAGCAGTTGGGACCACAGAACAGAAGTCCCACATGCCCATGGGGATGGGAACCTGGCAGGAGTGACTCGCACCACTGGGCACACATCAGAAAATGTGTGGAGCCCAGCACTTAGGGCCTGACACCAGAAGGCCCTCATCACTGAGGGGAGGAGGCCCCAGCACACTCCAACTGCCACCAGAGGGTCCACATCGCCAAGGCGACGTGCGCCAGCCAGGCAGGATTGACCTCACAGCAGAGGGCCCACATCATGAAAGTGTGAGCAACCCAGCCGTTAGGACCTCAGAACAGAAGGCCCACACGCTCATGAGGATGGGAACCTGGCAGGAGTGCCCTCGTACCACTTAGCACGTATCAGAAAATGTGGGAACCCCGCCATTAGGGTCTGACGCCAGAGGGCCTCATCACCGCGGGAAGGAGGCTCCCAGCAGGCTCCAACTGCCACCAGGGTGCCGAAGTCAACAAGGCGGGTTGTGCCAGCCAGGCAGGAGTGACCTCAGAGAAGAGGGCTCACCTCACGGATGTGTGAGGAACCCAACCAGGATCAGAGTCTCACCAGAGGGCCCACATCACCAAGGGGATGGGAACCAGGCAGGAGTGTCCACACACCAGTGGGGCCACATCATCAAAAGATGAGGAACCCATCACATATGGCCTCAAACCTGAGGACATACATCACCATGTGGCTGGGAGTGAGGCAGGTATCTGGAGGGGCACATTTAACTCTAATTTCCCACCAGGAAGAGGAATTAACCAAAGGCTCAGAGTGCCCTGCTGGACCCTGATTATGGCCTGAAGCAAACCTGCAGTTTTGTGGCCAGCTTACAAGGAAGCGAGTTAAGAAAGGAGCTCAGGGGCACTGTAATTCACAAACCTGCAGAGATAAATGACAGCTATTGGCAAAAATATATCGAAGTAAGTCTGCAAAGAGGACTTGAAAACGAGGCAGAATTGCAGGAATCATATTTCAAGAGGTAGATTGGAATTGCATTTAAAGCATATGAAAAGCGGCAGATCTTTGACAGTGATGCACATGGACAAAAAGTGCGTATACATTTTTCCTGAATATATTCAGGAAAAAACGCATATGAACATTTTGGCCAACCAAGCACTCCAGCAATGGAAATCCACACTACAATGAAGTCACATTTCCCATTCGTCAAAAAGGCCATCTGAATAAAGTGTAAAAACCAGAAACACAGGACAGGCCATGGAGAACAGGGAGCCGTGTTATGCTGATGGGCGGGATGTAAATTGCCAACAGACACTCTGGAGATGTTCATGGTGTATCCTGAAACATCTAAAAAACAAAGCTACAGAGCCTAGGGCACTTCCACTTTTGGCCCTATAGCTTAGGAAAATTAAAATCAACAAGACACAGCCAACACAAAATTTAGGGCTGCTGTGTTTACAAGAACCTCGAGTCCAGTACAAATTAAATATCCCAGAAAGAAAAAAATGGATAAAGAAGTTGTGCTACTTACGTACAACGGAATATCACTCAGCAGTGAAATCAATGTCATCAGGCCTGTAGCAGCAAATTGAGTGGATTTAATTATGATGATTCTAAGAGAAATATATCACACAAAGAAAGATAATTATCATAAGATATCACTAATAGAGGGAGTGTAAACTTGGCTACACATAAACTGAATTACAAAACCGAACAGAGTCTCACATTTAGATAAAAACCTTATGCTTGCTTAAGGGGAAAGTTGAGTTGGGCTGCTGTATAAAAACAGATTGAAATTAGCACACATACCATTCCATAAGCCAAATACGTAATAAACAAGACCTACTCTTTGCTCAACGAAATAGACTCATCCATGGTGTATCACCTCACACCTATTAGAATGGGCATCATCAGAAAATCTACAAACAACAAATGCTGGAAACGGTGTGGAGATAAGGAATCCTCTTCCACTATTGTTGGGAACGTAAATTGATACAGTCTCTGTGGAGAACATTATGGAGTTTCTTATAAAACTAAGAATAGAATTACCATATGATACAGCAATCCCTCTACTGGGCATATACCCAGACAAAACCATAAATCAAAAAGAGACATTCACCACAATGTTCATTGCATCACTATTTACACTATCCAGGAAATGGAAGCAACCTAAATGCCCACAGACAGACGAATGCATAAAGATGTGGTACATATATAAAATGGAATATTACTAAGCCATAAAAAGGAATGAAATTGGGACATTTGTAGAGACGTTGATGGATCTAGAGACTGTCATACAGAGTGAAGTAAGTCAGAAAGAGAAAAACAAATCTTGTATATTAATGCATATATGTGGAACCTAGAAAAATTGTACAGATGAACCGTTTTGCAAGGCAGAAATAGAGCAATACATGTATACAACAAACGTATGGACAACAAGGGGGGAAAGCTGTTGGGGATGGTGGTGGTAGGAGTTGAGATATTGGGATTGGTATGTATACATTTATATGTATAAAGTAGATAACCAAAAACAACCTGCTGTATAAAAATATAAAATTAAATTCAAAATAAAAAAATAAAATTAAAAAAAGTAAAACAGAAAAATATTCTTCCCTTCACATACATGTATTTATATGAATAAATTATTTCCATGCTTATATCTGTAAATACACAAAAGAGGAATAAAATCTACCTTGAACCAAAAACGAAAAAAAGATAAAAAAGAACAGAACCCACCAGTTACACAGAGGAAAACCGTTTCAGGGCACTTGCTCCAATTGCAAACAATTCTGAAGTTGGTCAGTGGTGGGGAATCATCTCCCATTCAGCCAGCATGCTCCTCGCAACAAGCGTCCTCACTGCAAAGCTGGTGGACCGTGCCGAGGTATCTGTGAGTAAACGTGGGCCGAGCCCCAGGCCAGCTGCTGCTGAAATGTTCCCACCCTTCCAAGGCTAAACACCTGAATATGTACAAGGACTTGAAAACCTAGAGGAAGGGCCATGGAGCCACATGAGGGACAGCATGCCAGCCGACTTGGTGCCTGCAGGCCAGCCAGGATGGTCCTGGCCCTGGGTGCTCTTCTGGAAGCTCTCCATTTCCCTGCCTGAGATACCCCTGCTGTCCCGGCCCCCACTGCTTTCTTCCTTCCTCACCTGTGCCCAGGGAGAAATTCCAGCGGCAGGTGTGGGTGACACATCCTCTTCTTTAGCAGGTAGCATCTTGGCAACTGCTGCAGAAAGTCCAGCAGAGCCCCACTCACACTGGGACACCCACAAAGCCGTGGCCTCTCACTCCCTCCCACCAGCCCAGCCCCGAGACTGCTGACAGGGCAGAGAAAATGGCGTCAGGCACAGCTGCAGGGGCTCTTGCTGCCTGGAGCGGTGTTTATATTGATCTCAACCCAGGCACACCTGGGGAGGGCTGGCCGGCACGGTCAGGCTTCCCAAGCCAGCCAATAATCACCCCTCAGGGGCTCACAGTTGCTGAAAATGGAACTTGCTGAATTGGCCAGGTCCAAGGAACAGGTGTGGGCTCCTGAGAGTCAGGATAGACAAGGGGCTGCAGCTCTGGCTTGTTTTCTAATTATATTATCTGGCCCATGAGTGGGAGACAACTTCAAGAAAACCCTCTCCTAATGAGAGGAACCCAGGAGTCAGGGAGAGGAGGGGTGGGTGGTGGTTGGAGACAGAGGCCTGGTGCCCCGGGTGCAGTGGAAGTCTCTGGAAGACCAGGTGGAGGAGGCCGCACAGAGTGATGCCCAGGGTCACAGACCTGTCAGAGCTGCTGTTTGTTAGTTCAAGTCCTGCTCTGAGGTGCTCTGTGTCAGATCTGAGCGACAGGTGAGCTGGGAGTGCTCTGCAATGAGGGCTATGTGCACGGTTCCTGTGTGCCCAGCCCTGCCAAGGTACCTGCAAGGGTAGCTCTGTATCCTGGGAGGGGCCTGACCACGGGAGCCCCATGGACTGCAGAGGACCTGCCCAGGGAATCCCATATCCTGGGAGGGGCCTGAACACGAGAGCCCCGTGGGCTGGGGTGGGGGTAGGGTACCTGCCCAGGTGAGCTCCATATCCTGGGATTGGCCTGACCTCGAGAGCCCCATGGGCTGCTGGAGTCCTGGTAAAGGATGTCAGGACAGTCAGTGAAGCCACTGAGGATATACCTCCAGTAGTTCCTAAATCCTACACCCTGCTGGTCATTCTACCAACCACCAGGACTTGGTATTCTGTATTAGTCTTCACTGATGCCTTCTTTTGTATTCCATTAGTCCCAGAGTCACAAGAAATTTTGGCTTGTGAGTGACAGGACTCAACATACAACTAAAACAATACTTCCAGGCTGTCTTGCCCCAAGGGTTCAAAAATTCCCACACCATCTTTGGGGAAAGCTCAGCTAAAGACCTAAAAGTTCTACCTCTGGAAAAGGAAACACTCCTTCAATATTCAGACGACATTCTGATCGCCAGCCCTACTAAGGAGGCCTCAGAACTACCAAGCCAATAAAGGATAGAAGTTGTCCACGAAAAAGCTCAAGTATCACAGACTACGGTGACCTGCCTGGGCTTCATTCTCACAGAAGGTCGGAGAAGCCCATCCCAGGAAAGGGAAGAAACAATTTACAGCCTTACCCCTTTCTGAAACTAGAAGACAGCTTAGGGGTTCCTGGGGAAGCCAGGGTTTCCTGCCTCTGGATCCCTAACTACAGTCTACTAGCTGGGCCTCTATATGAAACACTGAAAGGAAAAGATGATGATCCTTTTGAATAGAATCCAGAAGTGGCCTTTCAAGAATGGAAAGAGCAGTCAATTCAGACCCTTGCCCTGGAACTCCCTAATTTAGCTAAACCCTTTGACCTTTACATTCCTGGTGAAAGGTGAATCGCCATTGGAGTATTAGTGCAAAAACTGGGACCACTTGAAATGGAACAATGCAAGAATGCCATCCAGGTAGGATAAACTATGGTCACCAAGGGGCTTGGCCCACCGCCACATCTGGCCAAGATACTGGTGGTATCTGAAAACCTGGAAATCAGCAGCCCAAAAGGCCACCTCCCTTCTAAGGGAAACGGACCCCACGTGGTGATCCTAACCCCCAACCATGCCCTGAAGTTGCAGGGTTTGCTCCGTGGGCACACTGACCTCGATTGAGGAGGCCCTCCAACTCCAACCTCCAGAGAGATAACCGGGGGCAACGGGGCACCATGACGACTCGTGTGACCATCACTTGACCTGGAGTTTCTCTCATAAAACAACAAGAGTGTGTCCCAAAAGAGTAGACTACTGCTTGCAGTACTTACTGTACCCAGAGGGGAGCTAATAATCTTGGCGGGGGAACCGTATATCATGCTGTCACCATAGAAAAGCCTACAGACACCCTGATGATGGTGGCCAATAAGACCGGCTGGACTCCTGTTTACTTCCAAAGGCTCTTGACTCAGTGACCATCATGATCCTTCATCACCACTGACCCTGGACTGTCTGGGAGCTGAGCGGGCAGGATCCTGACACCTGGTGCTGTTTTTACGTTAATTCAGGGGCCTAATGGAAGAAAGCGCAGACTGTTGGTCAGAGCATCTAGGCTGGCAGAAACGGTCAGTCAGAGCATCTAGGCTGGCAGAAACGGTCAGCCTAAGGTGGCCGAACAAATGTGGGGCGGAGTGAAACTGGACCTCACAGCGCCACTGCACATCTCCTTTCTGGACCCTTAAAGGTCATTAGAATCTATAACACTTCCAATACTGGTGCTCAGGTGGACGAGCAGGGAGGCAGGAGGCCTGGGGACAATCAACGTCACCTGGAGGCTGCTGGGGAGAAGTTCTGACCCTCGCCCACGGGTATGAAGCCTCCTAACTCAGCACTCAGCAGTTACAGAAGAAGGGTCTGCACCCGCAGCACTCCAAGAATGAGGAAAGGGACAAAAGGCAGAAGAGAAGTTTGTCCCAGGCAAAGCCCCTTAAAAATGCCTGGGAGATAAAAATAGAATCTGGGCAATAAAATAAAGTCTAACCATTTTTATCCTTTGTGCTTTGTCTAATTTCAGGTGCTCCTAGTGTCCCGCATACAGAGGTTCCACACCCGGCACTTCAGACCAGATTTCCTAGAGCAGAATGGCTCGATGACACTTCAGCTCCTGGGGCCCAGTTCAGACTCCGTGACATAGAGCCTGAGCTGCAGCCAACCAGGTCCTCGAGAGCTCAGCCCCCTCCCTCCCAGTGACTCTGACAGGATCTCTACACAGCAGCCCAGCCCACAGCCCACAGGGTAGCACATGCTCTCACCTCTCCATTCTCTGATCAAAATATAAAGTTTCCTTTGCTTTTGAACCAAACTCAGTCTCGATCTATTGGCTCCAATGACACTGGGCAGGGGGACACTTGTTGGCGTCCACTCTGGAGGATCAGTAACAGAAATTGAGAACATTGTAACTTCAATGAACAGATGTGTGAGCCAAACTGTAATTAACATAGAACAGTGTATAAGGCTCGGGTAAAATAAGATGTTTCTAACACTTCCATTTGATATTTCCATCACTTTCTTATAAGCAAGTTCAGTGAAAAGGTTTGTCTTCTTTGTCAGGTCAATATTAGAGAAACAAAGTGATTTCTTTCCAAGGATGTACATCTAATAATCTTGGTTAAAGCTTCAATCTTGTTTTAAATGCTTTTGCATTGAAAATGATACCTCTCTTTCAGCTCCCCCATTTCTGAGAAGCATAAAATCTTATAATTTATTATTACCAAAGGGAAATGGTAGGAGGAGGGATAAATTAACAGTTTGGGATTAACACATACACACTGCTATGTATGAAATCATCAGCAAGGAACTACTGTATAGCACAGGGAACTACACTCAATATTTTGCAATAACCTATAAGGGGAAATGATCTGAAAAAGAATAGATATTTTTATTGACATCATCCATCAATGACAGTAAAAATGGAATCTAAGGGAAGACAGTGGTGAGTGCTTCTGACCCTGAAGACTTCAATCATCTAAAGTTTGGACTCTGCCTACTTCCCAAGGCCCTTAATGAACATATGTGTAGCCGTAGCTTAAAAAATTCCCCAGTTTGGGTTGCGGAGAGACACTGATATTTAAAATCCCCTGGTGTTCTCCTCACATGAATGGGACCCTTCCTACACCTAAAACATGCCTGTCACACCCAGAGGATGGTATACCGTCTGATCGGGAAAAGTTTGGAAAAGGCATCTCATCTCCTCATCTCTTGGTGCTAGGGTTCACCACTCCAGCGTCTTTACTAACAGTCTCCCCACTTGGAGATGTCAGCACTGTCAACATCCTGTTGCATACAGTTTGGAATTTGTCCAGAGGATGAAGCAGAAGGAGGAGGAACAATGAGAGACAAGTCCTAGGTGTTCGGACAGGCACATGCCACTCTAATTTCCAATCAGGAAGACGAATTGACCAAAGGCTAGGGTTGCCCATGGAAACAGAATAGGGCTTGAGGAATCCTGATGCTTTGTGGCCAGTTCCCATAAACACAAGTTGGAAAATGGAACTCAGGGGCACTAAAATTCACGAAACTGCAGAATTGAAAATATCTATCACTGAAAAATGTCTTGAGGAAAGTCAGAGAAAAGGACTTGTAAGCAACGGAGAATGGCAGGAAAGGGATTGGAAGAGGTAGAAAGGACTCGCCATTAAGCACAAGAAAAGGGGCTGAACATTGCCAACATTGCAGTTGGCCAAAAAGGGTGTATGCGTCTTTTTCTGTATATATTCAAGAAAAGGGCATACAGTTTTTTAGCCAACCAAACAGGTGGGCACTGGAAATCAATACTACAAAACATATCACTTTGCATCAGTCAGAAGAGCCGTCCTCATAAAGTGTAAACACCAGAAATGCAGGACAGGGCAAGGAGAAAAGGGAGCCCTGTGAGTCTTATAGTGGAAATGTATATTGCCAACGGTCACTCTGGATAAGTCTATTGTGTTTACTAAAGCATCTAAAAAATGAGCTACCGAGCACAGGGCACTTGCACTCATGGACGTATATCTTGGGAAAAACAAAAATCGAGAGGACACAGGCACCCCAATGTTTACCACCTCTCTGTTTAAAAGATCCTCGACTAGGATATAACTTAAAGTATCTGCAGAGAAAAAACGGACAGAGATGTGGTGCTTATGTAGAGTGGAATATTACTCAGCCTGGAAATCAAAGAAATACGGCCAGTTATAACAACTCAAGAGGAGTTACGTGTGATCATTCGAAGTCACATAATTCAAAAAGAAAAAGACATAAGATATCACTAATACATGGAATGTTAACATGGCTACACATGAACTGAATTACAAAAGAGAAGAGGGTTTCAAATTAAGAAAACCAACTTATGCTTCCTTAAGGGGAAAGGTGAGTTGGGGTGCTGCATAAAACCAGAGATTGAAATTAGCACAGATACCATTCCATAAGCCAAATATGTAATAGTCAAGACCTACTCCTTGCTCAACGAAATGGACTCCACACGCCATATTCAATGCCTAAGAATATACCGGATTAGTAAGAATCTTAAAACCCATGGACTTATATGTCTCCGTAACAGAATCAAGCGCGTGTACAGCGGCATAAACGAAGCAGTGAAAATCCGATAAATCCTATTATTAAAATAAATTTCAAAAACAAAACACAATGACAGTGAAATAGGAAGCAATTCTTAAATAATTCACTCACGGCATGTGATGCAACCTGGATTTACCACATCTACACCCAGAGCTGGTTGAGACATAAGGCTGGACACTTCAGGCTGATAGCATTGGTGAGTTTCGGTGAACAAATGCAGATCCTTTGAAGTCATACTGCATGGTACACAATCCAAGGGTCCCAACTCTCCAGGTTCAAGGGATTCTTTCTTCAGCTAAAACATGCGTGGGAAACGGCGAGTATGGTCCACCGTGTGATTAGGAAACGATTTAAAATGCATCTCAGTTTTCGTATCCTGGTCCTCGGGTTCAGCATTCCAGACGGTTTACTAACACTCTCCCCGCTTGGAGAGTCAGTGCCTTTAACCTCCTGTTTGGCACAGCTCGCAATTTCTGCGCAAGATGAACAGGAATAGGGAGAACCAATGAGAGACTAGCTATAGGTGTCTGCACGGACAAATGTAAGGCTCATTTCCCACCAGGAAGAGGAATTAACCAAAGGCTCAGCGTGCCCTGCCAGAAACAGATTAGGGCCTGAAGCAATCCTGCGGTTTTGTGCCCAGCTCACAAGAAAGCGAGTTGAAGAAAGCTCAGGGGCACTGTACTTCACAAACCTGCAGAGTTATAAATGACAGCTATCCTCCAAAAATATATTGAAGTAAGCCTGCGAAGGGGACTTGAAAGCGGGGCAGAATTTCAGGAAAACGATTGCAGGGGGTAGACTGGAATTGCCCTGAAAGCATAGGAAAAGAGGCACAACGTCGACAATGATGCACTTGGCCAAAAAGGGCTTATGCGTTTTTTCCTGAATATATTCAGGAAAAAACGCATAAGCCCTTTTTGGCCAACCAAGCAAGCCTGTAAAGGAAATCTGCACTACAATGAAGTCTCAATGCCCCCCGGGCAAGAGGGCCATCTGAAAAAAGTGTAAAATCCAGAAAGGTAGGACAGGATATGGAGAACAGGGAGCCTTGTTTTGCTGATTGGCAGGATGTAAATTGCCAACAGCCACCCTGGAGAAGTGTATGGTGTTTCCTGAAACACGAAAGAAATAAAGCAACACAGCCTATGGCAATTGCACTTATGGTCCTATTCCTTAGGGAAATTAAAATCAAAAACACAGAGCCACCCCAAAGTTTGGGACGGCTGTGTTCCAAAGAAGCTCGTCTACAGGACCAGGTAAATATCCCAGAAAGCAAAAAATGGATAAAGAAGTTGTGGCACGTACGTGCAATGCAATATCACTCAGCAATGAAATCTGTGTCATCAGGCCCGTAGCGGCATAGTGAGTGGATGCAGGTACGGTGATTCTACGTGAACTACGTCACACAGAAAAAGAAACATCATAAGATATCACTAATACACGGAATGTAAACTTGACTACACATGAACTGAATTACAAAACAGAACAGGGTCTCAAATTTAGAAAACCAACTAGTGCTTGCTTATGGGGAAAGGTGCCTTGGGGTGCTGCATAAAACCAGAGACTGAAATTAGCACAGATAACTTTCCATAAGCCAAATATATAATAGACAAGACCTACTCCTTGCTCAACGAAATGGACCCAACACCACATATTCAACGCCTAGGAATATACCTGACTAGGAAGAATCTTAAAACCCATGGATATATATGTCTCCGTAAGAGAATCAAGCGTGTGTACAGCGGCCGAAACGCAGCAGTGAAAATCCGATAAATCCCATTATCAAAATAAATTTCGAAAACAAAACACAAAGACAGTGAAATAGAGAGCAATTCTTAAATAATTCACTCAGGGCATGTGATGCAACCGGGATTGACCACATCTACACCCAGAGCTGGTTGAGACATAAGGCTGGACACTTCAGGCTGATAGCACTGGTGAGTTTCGGTGAGCAAATGCAGACCCTTTGAAGTCATACTGCATGGTACCCATTCCATGGGTCCCAACTCTCTAGGTTCAAGGCATTCTTCCTCCAGCTAAAACATGCATGGGAAACCCAGAGTATCGTCCACCGTGTGATTGGGAAACGATTTAAAATGCATCTCAGTTTTCGTATCCTGGTCCTCGGGTTCACCATTCCAGATGCTTTACTAACACTCTCCCCGCTTGGAGAGTCAGTGCCTTTAACCTCCTGTTTGGCACAGCTTGCCATTTCTGTGCAAGATGAACAGGAATAGGGAGAACCAATGAGAGACTAGCTGTAGGTGTCTGCACGGGCAAATGTAACGCTCATTGCCCACCAGGAAGAGGAATTAAACAAAGGCTCAGTGTGCCCTGCTGGAAACAGATTAGGGCCTGAAGCAATCCTGCGGTTTTGTGCCCAGCTCACAAGAAAGCGAGTTGAAGAAAGGAGCTCAGGGGCACTGTACTTCACAAACCTGCAGAGTTATAAATGACAGCTATCCTCCAAAAATATATTGAAGTAAGCCTGTGAAGGGGACTTGAAAGCGGGGCTGAATTTCAGGAAAACGATTGCAGGGGGTAGACTGGAATTGCCCTGAAAGCATAGGAAAAGAGGCACAACGTCGACAATGATGCACTTGGCCAAAAATGGCGTATGCGTTTTTTCCTGAATATATTTAGGAAAAAACGCATACGCCCTTTTTGGCCAACCAAGCAAGCCTGTAAAGGAAATCTGCACTACAATGAAATCTCACTGCCCCCCCGGGCAAAAGGGCCATCTGAAAAAAGTGTAAAATCCAGAAAGGTAGGACAGGATATGGAGAACAGGGAGCCTTGTTATGCTGATTGGCAGGATGTAAATTGCCAGCAGCCACCCTGGAGAAGTGTATGGTGTTTCCTGAAACACGTAAGAAACAAAGCAACACAGCCTATGGCACTTCCACTTATGGTCCTATAGCTTACGGAAATTAAAATAAAAAACAGACAGCCACCCCAATATTTGGGACGGCTGTGTTCCCAAGAAGCTCGTCTACAGTATCAGGTAAATATCCCAGAAAGCAAAAAATGGATAAAGAAGTTGTGGCACGTACGTACAATGCAATATCACTCAGCAATGAAATCTGTGTCATCAGGCCCGTAGCGGCATAGTGAGTGGATGCAGGTACGGTGATTCTACGTGAACTACGTCACACAGAAAAAGAAACATCATAAGATATCACTAATACACGGAATGTAAACTTGACTACACATGAACTGAATTACAAAAAAGAACAGGGTCTCAAATTTAGAAAACCAACTAGTGCTTGCTTATGGGGAAAGGTGCCTTGGGGTGCTGCATAAAACCAGAGACTGAAATTAGCACAGATAACTTTCCATAAGCCAAATATGTAATAGACAAGACCTACTCCTTGCTCAACGAAATGGACCCAACACCACATATTCAACGCCTAGGAATATACCTGACTAGGAAGAATCTTAAAACCCATGGATATATATGTCTCCGTAAGAGAATCAAGCGTGTGTACAGCGGCCGAAACGCAGCAGTGAAAATCCGATAAATCCCATTATCAAAATAAATTTCGAAAACAAAACACAAAGACAGTGAAATAGAGAGCAATTCTTAAATAATTCACTCAGGGCATGTGATGCAACCGGGATTGACCACATCTACACCCAGAGCTGGTTGAGACATAAGGCTGGACACTTCTGGCTGATAGCACTGGTGAGTTTCGGTGAGCAAATGCAGACCCTTTGAAGTCATACTGCATGGTACCCATTCCATGGGTCCCAACTCTCCAGGTTCAAGGCATTCTTCCTCCAGCTAAAACATGCATGGGAAACCCAGAGTATCGTCCACCGTGTGATTGGGAAACGATTTAAAATGCATCTCAGTTTTCGTATCCTGGTCCTCGGGTTCACCATTCCAGATGCTTTACTAACACTGTCCCCGCTTGGAGAGTCAGTGCCTTTAACCTCCTGTTTGGCACAGCTTGCCATTTCTGTGCAAGATGAACAGGAATAGGGAGAACCAATGAGACACTAGCTGTAGGTGTCTGCACGGGCAAATGTAACGCTCATTGCCCACCAGGAAGAGGAATTAAACAAAGGCTCAGTGTGCCCTGCTGGAAACAGATTAGGGCCTGAAGCAATCCTGCGGTTTTGTGCCCAGCTCACAAGAAAGCGAGTTGAAGAAAGGAGCTCAGGGGCACTGTACTTCACAAACCTGCAGAGTTATAAATGACAGCTATCCTCCAAAAATATATTGAAGTAAGCCTGCGAAGGGGACTTGAAAGCGGGGCTGAATTTCAGGAAAACGATTGCAGGGGGTAGACTGGAATTGCCCTGAAAGCATAGGAAAAGAGGCAGAACGTCGACAATGTTGCACTTGGCCAAAAAGGGCGTATGCGTTTTTTCCTGAATATATTCAGGAAAAAACGCATACGCCCTTTTTGGCCAACCAAGCAAGCCTGTAAAGGAAATCTGCACTACAATGAAATCTCACTGCCCCCCCGGGCAAAAGGGCCATCTGAAAAAACTGTAAAATACAGAAAGGTAGGACAGGATATGGAGAACAGGGAGCCTTGTTATGCTGATTGGCAGGATGTAAATTGCCAGCAGCCACCCTGGAGAAGTGTATGGTGTTTTCTGAAACACGTAAGAAACAAAGCAACACAGCCTATGGCACTTCCACTTATGGTCCTATAGCTTACGGAAATTAAAATCAAAAACAGACAGCCACCCCAATATTTGGGACGGCTGTGTTCACAAGAAGCTCGTCTACAGTATCAGGTAAATATCCCAGAAAGCAAAAAATGGATAAAGAAGTTGTGGCACGTACGTACAATGCAATATCACTCAGCAATGAAATCTGTGTCATCAGGCCCGTAGCGGCATAGTGAGTGGATGCAGGTACGGTGATTCTACGTGAACTACGTCACACAGAAAAAGAAACATCATAAGATATCACTAATACACGGAATGTAAACTTGACTACACATGAACTGAATTACAGAAAAGAACAGGGTCTCAAATTTAGAAAACCAACTAGTGCTTGCTTATGGGGAAAGGTGCCTTGGGGTGCTGCATAAAACCAGAGACTGAAATTAGCACAGATAACTTTCCATAAGCCAAATATGTAATAGACAAGACCTACTCCTTGCTCAAAGAAATGGACCCAACACCACATATTCAACGCCTAGGAATATACCTGACTAGGAAGAATCTTAAAACCCATGGATATATATGTCTCCGTAAGAGAATCAAGCGTGTGTACAGCGGCCGAAACGCAGCAGTGAAAATCCGATAAATCCCATTATCAAAATAAATTTCGAAAACAAAACACAAAGACAGTGAAATAGAGAGCAATTCTTAACTAATTCACTCAGGGCATGTGATGCAACCGGGATTGACCACATCTACACCCAGAGCTGGTTGAGACATAAGGCTGGACACTTCAGGCTGATAGCATTGGTGAGTTTCGGTGAGCAAATGCAGACCCTTTGAAGTCATACTGCATGGTACCCATTCCATGGGTCCCAACTCTCCAGGTTCAAGGGATTCTTCCTCCAGCTAAAACATGCATGGGAAACCCAGAGTATCGTCCACCGTGTGATTGGGAAATGATTTAAAATGCATCTCAGTTTTCGTTTCCTGGTCCTCGGGTTCACCATTCCAGATGCTTTACTAACACTCTCCCCGCTTGGAGAGTCAGTGCCTTTAACCTCCTGTTTCGCACAGCTTGCAATTTCTGTGCAAGATGAACAGGAATAGGGAGAACCAATGAGAGACTAGCTGTAGGTGTCTGCACGGGCAAATGTAACGCTCATTGCCCACCAGGAAGAGGAATTAAACAAAGGCTCAGTGTGCCCTGCTGGAAACAGATTAGAGCCTGAAGCAATCCTGCGGTTTTGTGCCCAGCTCACAAGAAAGCGAGTTGAAGAAAGGAGCTCAGGGGCACTGTACTTCACAAACCTGCAGAGTTATAAATGACAGCTATCCTCCAAAAATATATTGAAGTAAGCCTGTGAAGGGGACTTGAAAGCGGGGCTGAATTTCAGGAAAACGATTGCAGGGGGTAGACTGGAATTGCCCTGAAAGCATAGGAAAAGAGGCACAACGTCGACAATGATGAACTTGGCCAAAAAGGGCGTATGCGTTTTTTCCTGAATATATTCAGGAAAAAACGCATACGCCCTTTTTGGCCAACCAAGCAAGCCTGTAAAGGAAATCTGCACTACAATGAAATCTCACTGCCCCCCCGGGCAAAAGGGCCATCTGAAAAAAGTGTAAAATCCAGAAAGGTAGGACAGGATATGGAGAACAGGGAGCCTTGTTATGCTGATTGGCAGGATGTAAATTGCCAGCAGCCACCCTGGAGAAGTGTATGGTGTTTCCTGAAACACGTAAGAAACAAAGCAACACAGCCTATGGCACTTCCACTTATGGTCCTATAGCTTACGGAAATTAAAATCAAAAACAGACAGCCACCCCAATATTTGGGACGGCTGTGTTCACAAGAAGCTCGTCTACAGTATCAGGTAAATATCACAGAAAGCAAAAAATGGATAAAGAAGTGGTGGCACGTACGTACAATGCAATATCACTCAGCAATGAAATCTGTGTCATCAGGCCCGTAGAGGCATAGTGAGTGGATGCAGGTACGGTGATTCTACGTGAACTACGTCACACAGAAAAAGAAACATCATAAGATATCACTAATACACGGAATGTAAACTTGACTACACATGAACTGAATTACAAAAAAGAACAGGGTCTCAAATTTAGAAAACCAACTAGTGCTTGCTTATGGGGAAAGGTGCCTTGGGGTGCTGCATAAAACCAGAGACTGAAATTAGCACAGATAACTTTCCATAAGCCAAATATGTAATAGACAAGACCTACTCCTTGCTCAATGAAATGGACCCAACACCACATATTCAACGCCTAGGAATATACCTGACTAGGAAGAATCTTAAAACCCATGGATATATATGTCTCCGTAAGAGAATCAAGCGTGTGTACAGCGGCCGAAACGCAGCAGTGAAAATCCGATAAATCCCATTATCAAAATAAATTTCGAAAACAAAACACAAAGACAGTGAAATAGAGAGCAATTCTTAACTAATTCACTCAGGGCATGTGATGCAACTGGGATTGACCACATCTACACCCAGAGCTGGTTGAGACATAAGGCTGGACACTTCAGGCTGATAGCATTGGTGAGTTTCGGTGAGCAAATGCAGACCCTTTGAAGTCATACTGCATGGTACCCATTCCATGGGTCCCAACTCTCCAGGTTCAAGGGATTCTTCCTCCAGCTAAAACATGCATGGGAAACCCAGAGTATCGTCCACCGTGTGATGGGGAAATGATTTAAAATGCATCTCAGTTTTCGTTTCCTGGTCCTCGGGTTCACCATTCCAGATGCTTTACTAACACTCTCCCCGCTTGGAGAGTCAGTGCCTTTAACCTCCTGTTTGGCACAGCTTGCCATTTCTGTGCAAGATGAACAGGAATAGGGAGAACCAATGAGAGACTAGCTGTAGGTGTCTGCACGGGCAAATGAAACGCTCATTGCCCACCAGGAAGAGGAATTAAACAAAGGCTCAGTGTGCCCTGCTGGAAACAGATTAGGGCCTGAAGCAATCCTGCGGTTTTGTGCCCAGCTCACAAGAAAGCGAGTTGAAGAAAGGAGCTCAGGGGCACTGTACTTCATAAACCTGCAGAGTTATAAATGACAGCTATCCTCCAAAAATATATTGAAGTAAGCCTGCGAAGGGGACTTGAAAGCGGGGCTGAATTTCAGGAAAACGATAGCAGGGGGTAGACTGGAATTGCCCTGAAAGCATAGGAAAAGAGGCACAACGTCGACAATGATGCACTTGGCCAAAAAGGGCGTATGCGTTTTTTCCTGAATATATTCAGGAAAAAACGCATACGCCCTTTTTGGCCAACCAAGCAAGCCTGTAAAGGAAATCTGCACTACAATGAAATCTCACTGCCCCCCCGGGCAAAAGGGCCATCTGAATAAAGTGTAAAATCCAGAAAGGTAGGACAGGATATGGAGAACAGGGAGCCTTGTTATGCTGATTGGCAGGATGTAAATTGCCAGCAGCCACCCTGGAGAAGTGTATGGTGTTTCCTGAAACACGTAAGAAACAAAGCAACACAGCCTTTGGCACTTCCACTTATGGTCCTATAGCTTACGGAAATTAAAACCAAAAACAGACAGCCACCCCAATATTTGGGACGGCTGTGTTCACAAGAAGCTCGTCTACAGTATCAGGTAAATACCCCAGAAAGCAAAAAATGGATAAAGAAGTTGTGGCACGTACGTACAATGCAATATCACTCAGCAATGAAATCTGTGTCATCAGGCCCGTAGCGGCATAGTGAGTGGATGCAGGTACGGTGATTCTACGTGAACTACGTCACACAGAAAAAGAAACATCATAAGATATCACTAATACACGGAATGTAAACTTGACTACACATGAACTGAATTACAAAAAAGAACAGGGTCTCAAATTTAGAAAACCAACTAGTGCTTGCTTATGGGGAAAGGTGCGTTGGGGTGCTGCATAAAACCAGAGACTGAAATTAGCACAGATAACATTCCATAAGCCAAATATGTAATAGACAAGACCTACTCCTTGCTCAACGAAATGGACCCAACACCACATATTCAACGCCTAGGAATATACCTGACTAGGAAGAATCTTAAAACCCATGGATATATATGTCTCCGTAAGAGAAACAAGCGTGTGTACAGCGGCGGAATTGCAGCAGTGAAAATCCGATAAATCCCATTATCAAAATAAATTTCGAAAACAAAACACAAAGACAGTGAAATAGAGAGCAATTCTTAACTAATTCACTCAGGGCATGTGATGCAACCGGGATTGACCACATCTACACCCAGAGCTGGTTGAGACATAAGGCTGGACACTTCAGGCTGATAGCACTGGTGAGTTTCGGTGAGCAAATGCAGACCCTTTGAAGTCATACTGCATGGTACCCATTCCATGGGTCCCAACTCTCCAGGTTCAAGGCATTCTTCCTCCAGCTAAAACATGCATGGGAAACCCACAGTATGGTCCACCGTGTGATTGGGAAACGATTTACAATGCATCTCAGTTTTCGTATCCTGGTCCTCGGGTTCACCATTCCAGATGCTTTACTAACACTCTCCCTGCTTGGAGAGTCAGTGCCTTTAACCTCCTGTTGGGCACAGCTTGCAATTTCTGTGCAAGATGAACAGGAATAGGGAGAACCAATGAGAGACTAGCTGTAGGTGTCTGCACGGGCAAATGTAACGCTCATTGCCCACCAGGAAGAGGAATTAACCAAAGGCTCAGCATGCCCTGCCGGAAACAGATTAGGGCCTGAAGCAATCCTGCGGTTTTGTGCCCAGCTCACAAGAAAGCGAGTTGAAGAAAGGAGCTCAGGGGCACTGTATTTCACAAACCTGCAGAGTTATAAATGACAGCTATCCTCCAAAAATATATTGAAGTAAGCCTGCGAAGGGGACTTGAAAGCGGGGCTGAATTTCAGGAAAACGATTGCAGGGGGTAGACTGGAATTGCCCTGAAAGCATAGGAAAAGAGGCACAACGTCGACAATGATGCACTTGGTCAAAAAGTGCGTATGCGTTTTTTCCTGAATATATTCAGGAAAAAACGCATACGCCCTTTTTGGCCAACCAAGCAAGCCTGTAAAGGAAATCTGCACTACAATGAAATCTCACTGCCCCCCCGGGCAAAAGGGCCATCTGAAAAAAGTGTAAAATCCAGAAAGGTAGGACAGGATATGGAGAACAGGGAGCCTTGTTATGCTGATTGGCAGGATGTAAATTGCCAGCAGCCACCCTGGAGAAGTGTATGGTGTTTCCTGAAACACGTAAGAAACAAAGCAACACAGCCTATGGCACTTCCACTTATGGTCCTATAGCTTACGGAAATTAAAATCAAAAACAGACAGCCACCCCAATATTTGGGACGGCTGTGTTCACAAGAAGCTCGTCTACAGTATCAGGTAAATATCCCAGAAAGAAAAAATGGATAAAGAAGTTGTGGCACGTACGTACAATGCAATATCACTCAGCAATGAAATCTGTGTCATCAGGCCTGTAGCGGCATAGTGAGTGGATGCAGGTACGGTGATTCTACGTGAACTACGTCACACAGAAAAAGAAACATCATAAGATATCACTAATACACGGAATGTAAACTTGACTACACATGAACTGAATTACAAAAAAGAACAGGGTCTCAAATTTAGAAAACCAACTAATGCTTGCTTATGGGGAAAGGTGCCTTGGGGTGCTGCATAAAACCAGAGACTGAAATTAGCACAGATAACTTTCCATAAGCCAAATATGTAATAGACAAGACCTACTCCTTGCTCAACGAAATGGACCCAACACCACATATTCAACGCCTAGGAATATACCTGACTAGGAAGAATCTTAAAACCCATGGATATATATGTCTCCGTAAGAGAATCAAGCGTGTGTACAGCGGCCGAAACGCAGCAGTGAAAATCCGATAAATCCCATTATCAAAATAAATTTCGAAAACAAAACACAAAGACAGTGAAATAGAGAGCAATTCTTAACTAATTCACTCAGGGCATGTGATGCAACCGGGATTGACCACATCTACACCCAGAGCTGGTTGAGACATAAGGCTTGACACTTCAGGCTGATAGCATTGGTGAGTTTCGGTGAGCAAATGCAGACCCTTTGAAGTCATACTGCATGGTATCCATTCCATGGGTCCCAACTCTCCAGGTTCAAGGGATTCTTCCTCCAGCTAAAACATGCATGGGAAACCCAGAGTATCGTCCACCGTGTGATTGGGAAATGATTTAAAATGCATCTCAGTTTTCGTTTCCTGGTCGTCGGGTTCACCATTCCAGATGCTTTACTAACACTCTCCCCGCTTGGAGAGTCAGTGCCTTTAACCTCCTGTTTGGCACAGCTTGCCATTTCTGTGCAAGATGAACAGGAATAGGGAGAACCAATGAGAGACTAGCTGTAGGTGTCTGCACGGGCAAATGTAACGCTCATTGCCCACCAGGAAGAGGAATTAAACAAAGGCTCAGTGTGCCCTGCTGGAAACAGATTAGGGCCTGAAGCAATCCTGCGGTTTTGTGCCCAGCTCACAAGAAAGCGAGTTGAAGAAAGGAGCTCAGGGGCACTGTACTTCACAAACCTGCAGAGTTATAAATGACAGCTATCCTCCAAAAATATATTGAAGTAAGCCTGCGAAGGGGACTTGAAAGCGGGGCTGAATTTCAGGAAAACAATTGCAGGGGGTAGACTGGAATTGCCCTGAAAGCATAGGAAAAGAGGCACAACGTCGACAATGATGCACTTGGCCAAAAAGGGCGTATGCGTTTTTTCCTGAATATATTCAGGAAAAAACGCATACGCCCTTTTTGGCCAACCAAGCAAGCCTGTAAAGGAAATCTGCACTACAATGAAATCTCACTGCCCCCCCGGGCAAAAGGGCCATCTGAAAAAAGTGTAAAATCCAGAAAGGTAGGACAGGATATGGAGAACAGGGAGCCTTGTTATGCTGATTGGCAGGATGTAAATTGCCAGCAGCCACCCTGGAGAAGTGTATGGTGTTTCCTGAAACACGTAAGAAACAAAGCAACACAGCCTATGGCACTTCCACTTATGGTCCTATAACTTACGGAAATTAAAATCAAAAACAGACA
This sequence comes from Phocoena phocoena, assembly GCF_963924675.1. NCBI lineage: Eukaryota > Metazoa > Chordata > Mammalia > Artiodactyla > Phocoenidae > Phocoena > Phocoena phocoena. The sequence goes on from NW_027077675.1 coordinate 435,227, forward strand.
GCCACCCCAATATTTGGGACGGCTGTGTTCACAAGAAGCTCGTCTACAGTATCAGGTAAATATCCCAGAAAGCAAAAAATGGATAAAGAAGTTGTGGCACGTACGTGCAATGCAATATCACTCAGCAATGAAATCTGTGTCATCAGGCCCGTAGCGGCATAGTAAGTGGATGCAGGTACGGTGATTCTACGTGAACTACGTCACACAGAAAAAGAAACATCATAAGATATCACTAATACACGGAATGTAAACTTCACTACACATGAACTGAATTACAAAAAAGAACAGGGTCTCAAATTTAGAAAACCAACTAGTGCTTGCTTATGGGGAAAGGTGCGTTGGAGTGCTGCATAAAACCAGAGACTGAAATTAGCACAGATAACATTCCATAAGCCAAATATGTAATAGACAAGACCTACTCCTTGCTCAACGAAATGGACTCAACACCACATATTCAACGCCTAGGAATATACCTGACTAGGAAGAATCTTAAAACCCATGGATATATATGTCTCCGTAAGAGAATCAAGCGTGTGTACAGCGGCGGAAATGCAGCAGTGAAAATCCGATAAATCCCATTATCAAAATAAATTTCGAAAACAAAACACAAAGACAGTGAAATAGAGAGCAATTCTTAAATAATTCACTCAGGGCATGTGATGCAACCAGGATTAACCACATCTACACCCAGAGCTGGTTGAGACATAAGGCTGGACACTTCTGGCTGATAGCACTGGTGAGTTTCGGTGAGCAAATGCAGACCCTTTGAAGTCATACTGCATGGTACCCATTCCATGGGTCCCAACTCTCCAGGTTCAAGGCATTCTTCCTCCAGCTAAAACATGCATGGGAAACCCAGAGTATCGTCCACCGTGTGATTGGGAAACGATTTAAAATGCATCTCAGTTTTCGTATCCTGATCCTCGGGTTCACCATTCCAGATGCTTTACTAACACTCTCCCCGCTTGGAGAGTCAGTGCCTTTAACCTCCTGCTTGGCACAGCTTGCCATTTCTGTGCAAGATGAACAGGAATAGGGAGAACCAATGAGAGACTAGCTGTAGGTGTCTGCACGGGCAAATGTAACGCTCATTGCCCACCAGGAAGAGGAATTAAACAAAGGCTCAGTGTGCCCTGCTGGAAACAGATTAGGGCCTGAAGCAACCCTGCGGTTTTGTGCCCAGCTCACAAGAAAGCGAGTTGAAGAAAGGAGCTCAGGGGCACTGTACTTCACAAACCTGCAGAGTTATAAATGACAGCTATCCTCCAAAAATATATTGAAGTAAGCCTGCGAAGGGGACTTGAAAGCGGGGCTGAATTTCAGCAAAACAATTGCAGGGGGTAGACTGGAATTGCCCTGAAAGCATAGGAAAAGAGGCACAACGTCGACAATGATGCACTTGGTCAAAAAGGGCGTATGCGTTTTTTCCTGAATATATTCAGGAAAAAACGCATACGCCCTTTTTGGCCAACCAAGCAAGCCTGTAAAGGAAATCTGCACTACAATGAAATCTCACTGCCCCCCGGGCAAAAGGGCCATCTGAAAAAAGTGTAAAATCCAGAAAGGTAGGACAGGATATGGAGAACAGGGAGCCTTGTTATGCTGATTGGCAGGATGTAAATTGCCAGCAGCCACCCTGGAGAAGTGTATGGTGTTTCCTGAAACACGTAAGAAACAAAGCAACACAGCCTATGGCACTTCCACTTATGGTCCTATAGCTTACGGAAATTAAAATCAAAAACAGACAGCCACCCCAATATTTGGGACGGCTGTGTTCACAAGAAGCTCGTCTACAGTATCAGGTAAATATCCCAGAAAGCAAAAAATGGATAAAGAAGTTGTGGCACGTACGTGCAATGCAATATCACTCAGCAATGAAATCTGTGTCATCAGGCCCGTAGCGGCATAGTGAGTGGATGCAGGTACGGTGATTCTACGTGAACTACGTCACACAGAAAAAGAAACATCATAAGATATCACTAATACACGGAATGTAAACTTGACTACACATGAACTGAATTACAAAAAAGAACAGGGTCTCAAATTTAGAAAACCAACTAGTGCTTGCTTATGGGGAAAGGTGCCTTGGGGTGCTGCATAAAACCAGAGACTGAAATTAGCACAGATAACTTTCCATAAGCCAAATATGTAATAGACAAGACCTACTCCTTGCTCAACGAAATGGACCCAACACCACATATTCAACGCCTAGGAATATACCTGACTAGGAAGAATCTTAAAACCCATGGATATATATGTCTCCATAAGAGAATCAAGCGTGTGTACAGCGGCCGAAACGCAGCAGTGAAAATCCGATAAATCCCATTATCAAAATAAATTTCGAAAACAAAACACAAAGACAGTGAAATAGAGAGCAATTCTTAACTAATTCACTCAGGGCATGTGATGCAACCGGGATTGACCACATCTACACCCAGAGCTGGTTGAGACATAAGGCTGGACACTTCAGGCTGATAGCATTGGTGAGTTTCGGTGAGCAAATGCAGACCCTTTGAAGTCATACTGCATGGTACCCATTCCATGGGTCCCAACTCTCCAGGTTCAAGGGATTCTTCCTCCAGCTAAAACATGCATGGGAAACCCAGAGTATCGTCCACCGTGTGATTGGGAAATGATTTAAAATGCATCTCAGTTTTCGTTTCCTGGTCCTCGGGTTCACCATTCCAGATGCTTTACTAACACTCTCCCCGCTTGGAGAGTCAGTGCCTTTAACCTCCTGTTTGGCACAGCTTGCCATTTCTGTGCAAGATGAACAGGAATAGGGAGAAACAATGAGAGACTAGCTGTAGGTGTCTGCACGGGCAAATGTAACGCTCATTGCCCACCAGGAAGAGGAATTAAACAAAGGCTCAGTGTGCCCTGCTGGAAACAGATTAGGGCCTGAAGCAATCCTGCGGTTTTGTGCCCAGCTCACAAGAAAGCGAGTTGAAGAAAGGAGCTCAGGGGCACTGTACTTCACAAACCTGCAGAGTTATAAATGACAGCTATCCTCCAAAAATATATTGAAGTAAGCCTGCGAAGGGGACTTGAAAGCGGGGCTGAATTTCAGGAAAACGATTGCAGGGGGTAGACTGGAATTGCCCTGAAAGCATAGGAAAAGAGGCACAACGTCGACAATGATGCACTTGGCCAAAAAGGGCGTATGCGTTTTTTCCTGAATATATTCAGGAAAAAACGCATACGCCCTTTTTGGCCAACCAAGCAAGCCTGTAAAGGAAATCTGCACTACAATGAAATCTCACTGCCCCCCCGGGGCAAAAGGGCCATCTGAAAAAAGTGTAAAATCCAGAAAGGTAGGACAGGATATGGAGAACAGGGAGCCTTGTTATGCTGATTGGCAGGATGTAAATTGCCAGCAGCCACCCTGGAGAAGTGTATGGTGTTTCCTGAAACACGTAAGAAACAAAGCAACACAGCCTATGGCACTTCCACTTATGGTCCTATAGCTTACGGAAATTAAAATCAAAAACAGACAGCCACCCCAATATTTGGGACGGCTGTGTTCACAAGAAGCTCGTCTACAGTATCAGGTAAATATCCCAGAAAGCAAAAAATGGATAAAGAATTTGTGGCACGTACGTACAATGCAATATCACTCAGCAATGAAATCTGTGTCATCAGGCCCGTAGCGGCATAGTGAGTGGATGCAGGTACGGTGATTCTACGTGAACTACGTCACACAGAAAAAGAAACATCATAAGATATCACTAATACACGGAATGTAAACTTCACTACACATGAACTGAATTACAAAAAAGAACAGGGTCTCAAATTTAGAAAACCAACTAGTGCTTGCTTATGGGGAAAGGTGCCTTGGGGTGCTGCATAAAACCAGAGACTGAAATTAGCACAGATAACTTTCCATAAGCCAAATATGTAATAGACAAGACCTACTCCTTGCTCAATGAAATGGACCCAACACCACATATTCAACGCCTAGGAATATACCTGACTAGGAAGAATCTTAAAACCCATGGATATATATGTCTCCGTAAGAGAATCAAGCGTGTGTACAGCGGCCGAAACGCAGCAGTGAAAATCCGATAAATCCCATTATCAAAATAAATTTCGAAAACAAAACACAAAGACAGTGAAATAGAGAGCAATTCTTAACTAATTCACTCAGGGCATGTGATGCAACCGGGATTGACCACATCTACACCCAAAGCTGGTTGAGACATAAGGCTGGACACTTCAGGCTGATAGCATTGGTGAGTTTCGGTGAGCAAATGCAGACCCTTTGAAGTCATACTGCATGGTACCCATTCCATGGGTCCCAACTCTCCAGGTTCAAGGGATTCTTCCTCCAGCTAAAACATGCATGGGAAACCCAGAGTATCGTCCACCGTGTGATTGGGAAATGATTTAAAATGCATCTCAGTTTTCGTTTCCTGGTCCTCGGGTTCACCATTCCAGATGCTTTACTAACACTCTCCCCGCTTGGAGAGTCAGTGCCTTTAACCTCCTGTTTGGCACAGCTTGCAATTTCTGTGCAAGATGAACAGGAATAGGGAGAACCAATGAGAGACTAGCTGTAGGTGTCTGCACGGGCAAATGTAACGCTCATTGCCCACCAGGAAGAGGAATTAAACAAAGGCTCAGTGTGCCCTGCTGGAAACAGATTAGGGCCTGAAGCAATCCTGCGGTTTTGTGCCCAGCTCACAAGAAAGCGAGTTGAAGAAAGGAGCTCAGGGGCACTGTACTTCACAAACCTGCAGAGTGATAAATGACAGCTATCCTCCAAAAATATATTGAAGTAAGCCTGCGAAGGGGACTTGAAAGCGGGGCTGAATTTCAGGAAAACGATTGCAGGGGGTAGACTGGAATTGCCCTGAAAGCATAGGAAAAGAGGCACAACGTCGACAATGATGCACTTGGCCAAAAAGGGCGTATGCGTTTTTTCCTGAATATATTCAGGAAAAAACGCATACGCCCTTTTTGGTCAACCAAGCAAGCCTGTAAAGGAAATCTGCACTACAATGAAATCTCACTGCCCCCCCGGGCAAAAGGGCCATCTGAAAAAAGTGTAAAATCCAGAAAGGTAGGACAGGATATGGAGAACAGGGAGCCTTGTTATGCTGATTGGCAGGATGTAAATTGCCAGCAGCCACCCTGGAGAAGTGTATGGTGTTTCCTGAAACACGTAAGAAACAAAGCAACACAGCCTATGGCACTTCCACTTATGGTCCTATAGCTTACGGAAATTAAAATCAAAAACAGACAGCCACCCCAATATTTGGGACGGCTGTGTTCACAAGAAGCTCGTCTACAGTATCAGGTAAATATCCCAGAAAGCAAAAAATGGATAAAGAAGTTGTGGCACGTACGTGCAATGCAATATCACTCAGCAATGAAATCTGTGTCATCAGGCCCGTAGCGGCATAGTGAGTGGATGCAGGTACGGTGATTCTACGTGAACTACGTCACACAGAAAAAGAAACATCATAAGATATCACTAATACACGGAATGTAAACTTGACTACACATGAACTGAATTACAAAACAGAACAGTGTCTCAAATTTAGAAAACCAACTAGTGCTTGCTTATGGGGAAAGGTGCGTTGGGGTGCTGCATAAAACCAGAGACTGAAATTAGCACAGATAACATTCCATAAGCCAAATATGTAATAGACAAGACCTACTCCTTGCTCAACGAAATGGACTCAACACCACATATTCAACGCCTAGGAATATACCTGACTAGGAAGAATCTTAAAACCCATGGATATATATGTCTCCGTAAGAGAATCAAGCGTGTGTACAGCGGCGGAAATGCAGCAGTGAAAATCCGATAAATCCCATTATCAAAATAAATTTCGAAAACAAAACACAAAGACAGTGAAATAGAGAGCAATTCTTAACTAATTCACTCAGGGCATGTGATGCAACCGGGATTGACCACATCTACACCCAGAGCTGGTTGAGACATAAGGCTGGACACTTCAGGCTGATAGCATTGGTGAGTTTCGGTGAGCAAATGCAGACCCTTTGAAGTCATACTGCATGGTACCCATTCCATGGGTCCCAACTCTCCAGGTTCAAGGGATTCTTCCTCCAGCTAAAACATGCATGGGAAACCCAGAGTATCGTCCACCGTGTGATTGGGAAATGATTTAAAATGCATCTCAGTTTTCGTTTCCTGGTCCTCGGGTTCACCATTCCAGATGCTTTACTAACACTCTCCCCGCTTGGAGAGTCAGTGCCTTTAACCTCCTGTTTGGCACAGCTTGCAATTTCTGTGCAAGATGAACAGGAATAGGGAGAACCAATGAGAGACTAGCTGTAGGTGTCTGCACGGGCAAATGTAATGCTCATTGCCCACCAGGAAGAGGAATTAAACAAAGGCTCAGTGTGCCCTGCTGGAAACAGATTAGGGCCTGAAGCAATCCTGCGGTTTTGTGCCCAGCTCACAAGAAAGCGAGTTGAAGAAAGGAGCTCAGGGGCACTGTACTTCACAAACCTGCACAGTTATAAATGACAGCTATCCTCCGAAAATATATTGAAGTAAGTCTGCGAAGGGGACTTGAAAGCAGGGCTGAATTTCAGGAAAACGAGTGCAGGGGGTAGACTGGAATTGCCCTGAAAGCATAGGAAAAGAGGCAGAACGTCGACAATGATGCACTTGGCCAAAAAGGGCGTATGCGTTTTTTCCTGAATATATTCAGGAAAAAACGCATACGCCCTTTTTGGCCAACCAAGCAAGCCTGTAAAGGAAATCTGCACTACAATGAAATCTCACTGCCCCCCCGGGCAAAAGGGCCATCTGAAAAAAGTGTAAAATCCAGAAAGGTAGGACAGGATATGGAGAACAGGGAGCCTTGTTATGCTGATTGGCAGGATGTAAATTGCCAGCAGCCACCCTGGAGAAGTGTATGGTGTTTCCTGAAACACGTAAGAAACAAAGCAACACAGCCTATGGCACTTCCACTTATGGTCCTATAGCTTACGGAAATTAAAATCAAAAACAGACAGCCACCCCAATATTTGGGACGGCTGTGTTCACAAGAAGCTCGTCTACAGTATCAGGTAAATATCCCAGAAAGCAAAAAATGGATAAAGAAGTTGTGGCACGTACGTGCAATGCAATATCACTCAGCAATGAAATCTGTGTCATCAGGCCCGTAGCGGCATAGTAAGTGGATGCAGGTACGGTGATTCTACGTGAACTACGTCACACAGAAAAAGAAACATCATAAGATATCACTAATACACGGAATGTAAACTTCAATACACATGAACTGAATTACAAAACAGAACAGGGTCTCAAATTTAGAAAACCAACTAGTGCTTGCTTATGGGGAAAGGTGCGTTGGGGTGCTGCATAAAACCAGAGACTGAAATTAGCACAGATAACATTCCATAAGCCAAATATGTAATAGACAAGACCTACTCCTTGCTCAACGAAATGGACTCAACACCACATATTCAACGCCTAGTAATATACCTGACTAGGAAGAATCTTAAAACACATGGATATATATGTCTCCATAAGAGAATCAAGCGTGTGTACAGCGGCGGAAACGCAGCAGTGAAAATCCGATAAATCCCATTATCAAAATAAATTTCGAAAACAAAACACAAAGACAGTGAAATAGAGAGCAATTCTTAAATAATTCACTCAGGGCATGTGATGCAACCGGGATTGACCACATCTACACCCAGAGCTGGTTGAGACATAAGGCTGGACACTTCTGGCTGCTAGCACTGGTGAGTTTCGGTGAGCAAATGCAGACCCTTTGAAGTCATACTGCATGGTACCCATTCCATGGGTCCCAACTCTCCAGGTTCAAGGCATTCTTCCTCCAGCTAAAACATGCATGGGAAACCCAGAGTATCGTCCACCGTGTGATTGGGAAACGATTTAAAATGCATCTCAGTTTTCGTATCCTGGTCCTCGGGTTCACCATTCCAGATGCTTTACTAACACTCTCCCCGCTTGGAGAGTCAGTGCCTTTAACCTCCTGTTTGGCACAGCTTGCAATTTCTGTGCAAGATGAACAGGAATAGGGAGAACCAATGAGAGACTAGCTGTAGGTGTCTGCACGGGCAAATGTAACGCTCATTGCCCACCAGGAAGAGGAATTAAACAAAGGCTCAGTGTGCCCTGCTGGAAACAGATTAGGGCCTGAAGCAACCCTGCGGTTTTGTGCCCAGCTCACAAGAAAGCGAGTTGAAGAAAGGAGCTCAGGGGCACTGTACTTCACAAACCTGCAGAGTTATAAATGACAGCTATCCTCCAAAAATATATTGAAGTAAGCCTGCGAAGGGGACTTGAAAGCGGGGCTGAATTTCAGGAAAACGATTGCAGGGGGTAGACTGGAATTGCCCTGAAAGCATAGGAAAATTGGCACAACGTCGACAATGATGCACTTGGTCAAAAAGGGCGTATGCGTTTTTTCCTGAATATATTCAGGAAAAAACGCATACGCCCTTTTTGGCCAACCAAGCAAGCCTGTAAAGGAAATCTGCACTACAATGAAATCTCACTGCCCCCCCGGGCAAAAGGGCCATCTGAAAAAAGTGTAAAATCCAGAAAGGTAGGACAGGATATGGAGAACAGGGAGCCTTGTTATGCTGATTGGCAGGATGTAAATTGCCAGCAGCCACCCTGGAGAAGTGTATGGTGTTTCCTGAAACACGTAAGAAACAAAGCAACACAGCCTATGGCACTTCCACTTATGGTCCTATAGCTTACGGAAATTAAAATCAAAAACAGACAGCCACCCCAATATTTGGGACGGCTGTGTTCACAAGAAGCTCGTCTACAGTATCAGGTAAATATCCCAGAAAGCAAAAAATGGATAAAGAAGTTGTGGCACGTACGTGCAATGCAATATCACTCAGCAATGAAATCTGTGTCATCAGGCCCGTAGCGGCATAGTAAGTGGATGCAGGTGCGGTGATTCTACGTGAACTACGTCACACAGAAAAAGAAACATCATAAGATATCACTAATACACGGAATGTAAACTTCACTACACATGAACTGAATTACAAAACAGAAAAGGGTCTCAAATTTAGAAAACCAACTAGTGCTTGCTTATGGGGAAAGGTGCGTTGGGGTGCTGCATAAAACCAGAGACTGAAATTAGCACAGATAACATTCCATAAGCCAAATATGTAATAGACAAGACCTACTCCTTGCTCAACGAAATGGACCCAACACCACATATTCAACGCCTAGGAATATACCTGACTAGGAAGAATCTTAAAACCCATGGATATATATGTCTCCGTAAGAGAATCAAGCGTGTGTACAGCGGCGGAAATGCAGCAGTGAAAATCCGATAAATCCCATTATCAAAATAAATTTCGAAAACAAAACACAAAGACAGTGAAATAGAGAGCAATTCTTAAATAATTCACTCAGGGCATGTGATGCAACCGGGATTGACCACATCTACACCCAGAGCTGGTTGAGACATAAGGTTGGACACTTCAGGCTGATAGCATTGGTGAGTTTCGGTGAGCAAATGCAGACCCTTTGAAGTCATACTGCATGGTACCCATTCCATGGGTCCCAACTCTCCAGGTTCAAGGGATTCTTCCTCCAGCTAAAACATGCATGGGAAACCCAGAGTATCGTCCACCGTGTGATTGGGAAATGATTTAAAATGCATCTCAGTTTTCGTTTCCTGGTCCTCGGGTTCACCATTCCAGATGCTTTACTAACACTCTCCCCGCTTGGAGAGTCAGTGCCTTTAACCTCCTGTTTGGCACAGCTTGCAATTTCTGTGCAAGATGAACAGGAATAGGGAGAACCAATGAGAGACTAGCTGTAGGTGTCTGCACGGGCAAATGTAACGCTCATTGCCCACCAGGAAGAGGAATTAAACAAAGGCTCAGTGTGCCCTGCTGGAAACAGATTAGGGCCTGAAGCAATCCTGCGGTTTTGTGCCCAGCTCACAAGAAAGCGAGTTGAAGAAAGGAGCTCAGGGGCACTGTACTTCACAAACCTGCACAGTTATAAATGACAGCTATCCTCCGAAAATATATTGAAGTAAGTCTGCGAAGGGGACTTGAAAGCAGGGCTGAATTTCAGGAAAACGAGTGCAGGGGGTAGACTGGAATTGCCCTGAAAGCATAGGAAAAGAGGCAGAACGTCGACAATGATGCACTTGGCCAAAAAGGGCGTATGCGTTTTTTCCTGAATATATTCAGGAAAAAACGCATACGCCCTTTTTGGCCAACCAAGCAAGCCTGTAAAGGAAATCTGCACTACAATGAAATCTCACTGCCCCCCGGGCAAAAGGGCCATCTGAAAAAAGTGTAAAATCCAGAAAGGTAGGACAGGATATGGAGAACAGGGAGCCTTGTTATGCTGATTGGCAGGATGTAAATTGCCAGCAGCCACCCTGGAGAAGTGTATGGTGTTTCCTGAAACACGTAAGAAACAAAGCAACACAGCCTATGGCACTTCCACTTATGGTCCTATAGCTTACGGAAATTAAAATCAAAACAGACAGCCACCCCAATATTTGGGACGGCTGTGTTCACAAGAAGCTCGTCTACAGTATCAGGTAAATATCCCAGAAAGCAAAAAATGGATAAAGAAGTTGTGGCACGTACGTGCAATGCAATATCACTCAGCAATGAAATCTGTGTCATCAGGCCCGTAGCGGCATAGTAAGTGGATGCAGGTACGGTGATTCTACGTGAACTACGTCACACAGAAAAAGAAACATCATAAGATATCACTAATACACGGAATGTAAACTTCACTACACATGAACTGAATTACAAAACAGAACAGGGTCTCAAATTTAGAAAACCAACTAGTGCTTGCTTATGGGGAAAGGTGCGTTGGGGTGCTGCATAAAACCAGAGACTGAAATTAGCACAGATAACATTCCATAAGCCAAATATGTAATAGACAAGACCTACTCCTTGCTCAACGAAATGGACTCAACACCACATATTCAACGCCTAGGAATATACCTGACTAGGAAGAATCTTAAAACCCATGGATATATATGTCTCCATAAGAGAATCAAGCGTGTGTACAGCGGCGGAAACGCAGCAGTGAAAATCCGATAAATCCCATTATCAAAATAAATTTCGAAAACAAAACACAAAGACAGTGAAATAGAGAGCAATTCTTAAATAATTCACTCAGGGCATGTGATGCAACCGGGATTGACCACATCTACACCCAGAGCTGCTTGAGACATAAGGCTGGACACTTCTGGCTGCTAGCACTGGTGAGTTTCGGTGAGCAAATGCAGACCCTTTGAAGTCATACTGCATGGTACCCATTCCATGGGTCCCAACTCTCCAGGTTCAAGGCATTCTTCCTCCAGCTAAAACATGCATGGGAAACCCAGAGTATCGTCCACCGTGTGATTGGGAAACGATTTAAAATGCATCTCAGTTTTCGTATCCTGGTCCTCGGGTTCACCATTCCAGATGCTTTACTAACACTCTCCCCGCTTGGAGAGTCAGTGCCTTTAACCTCCTGTTTGGCACAGCTTGCCATTTCTGTGCAAGATGAACAGGAATAGGGAGAACCAATGAGAGACTAGCTGTAGGTGTCTGCACGGGCAAATGTAACGCTCATTGCCCACCAGGAAGAGGAATTAAACAAAGGCTCAGTGTGCCCTGCTGGAAACAGATTAGGGCCTGAAGCAATCCTGCGGTTTTGTGCCCAGCTCACAAGAAAGCGAGTTGAAGAAAGGAGCTCAGGGGCACTGTACTTCACAAACCTGCAGAGTTATAAATGACAGCTATCCTCCAAAAATATATTGAAGTAAGCCTGCGAAGGGGACTTGAAAGCGGGGCTGAATTTCAGGAAAACGATTGCAGGGGGTAGACTGGAATTGCCCTGAAAGCATAGGAAAAGAGGCACAACGTCGACAATGATGCACTTGGCCAAAAAGGGCGTATGCGTTTTTTCCTGAATATATTCAGGAAAAAACGCATACGCCCTTTTTGGCCAACCAAGCAAGCCTGTAAAGGAAATCTGCACTACAATGAAATCTCACTGCCCCCCCGGGGCAAAAGGGCCATCTGAAAAAAGTGTAAAATCCAGAAAGGTAGGACAGGATATGGAGAACAGGGAGCCTTGTTATGCTGATTGGCAGGATGTAAATTGCCAGCAGCCACCCTGGAGAAGTGTATGGTGTTTCCTGAAACACGTAAGAAACAAAGCAACACAGCCTATGGCACTTCCACTTATGGTCCTATAGCTTACGGAAATTAAAATCAAAAACAGACAGCCACCCCAATATTTGGGACGGCTGTGTTCACAAGAAGCTCGTCTACAGTATCAGGTAAATGTCCCAGAAAGCAAAAAATGGATAAAGAAGTTGTGGCACGTACGTGCAATGCAATATCACTCAGCAATGAAATCTGTGTCATCAGGCCCGTAGCGGCATAGTAAGTGGATGCAGGTGCGGTGATTCTACGTGAACTACGTCACACAGAAAAAGAAACATCATAAGATATCACTAATACACGGAATGTAAACTTCACTACACATGAACTGAATTACAAAACAGAAAAGGGTCTCAAATTTAGAAAACCAACTAGTGCTTGCTTATGGGGAAAGGTGCGTTGGGGTGCTGCATAAAACCAGAGACTGAAATTAGCACAGATAACATTCCATAAGCCAAATATGTAATAGACAAGACCTACTCCTTGCTCAACGAAATGGACCCAACACCACATATTCAACGCCTAGGAATATACCTGACTAGGAAGAATCTTAAAACCCATGGATATATATGTCTCCGTAAGAGAATCAAGCGTGTGTACAGCAGCGGAAATGCAGCAGTGAAAATCCGATAAATCCCATTATCAAAATAAATTTCGAAAACAAAACACAAAGACAGTGAAATAGAGAGCAATTCGTAAATAATTCACTCAGGGCATGTGATGCAACCGGGATTGACCACATCTACACCCAGAGCTGGTTGAGACATAAGGCTGGACACTTCTGGCTGATAGCACTGGTGAGTTTCGGTGAGCAAATGCAGACCCTTTGAAGTCATACTGCATGGTACCCATTCCATGGGTCCCAACTCTCCAGGTTCAAGGCATTCTTCCTCCAGCTAAAACATGCATGGGAAACCCAGAGTATCGTCCACCGTGTGATTGGGAAACGATTTAAAATGCATCTCAGTTTTCGTATCCTGGTCCTCGGGTTCACCATTCCAGATGCTTTACTAACACTCTCCCCGCTTGGAGAGTCAGTGCCTTTAACCTCCTGTTTGGCACAGCTTGCCATTTCTGTGCAAGATGAACAGGAATAGGGAGAACCAATGAGAGACTAGCTGTAGGTGTCTGCACGGGCAAATGTAACGCTCATTGCCCACCAGGAAGAGGAATTAAACAAAGGCTCAGTGTGCCCTGCTGGAAACAGATTAGGGCCTGAAGCAATCCTGCGGTTTTGTGCCCAGCTCACAAGAAAGCGAGTTGAAGAAAGGAGCTCAGGGGCACTGTACTTCACAAACCTGCAGAGTTATAAATGACAGCTATCCTCCAAAAATATATTGAAGTAAGCCTGCGAAGGGGACTTGAAAGCGGGGCTGAATTTCAGGAAAACGATTGCAGGGGGTAGACTGCAATTGCCCTGAAAGCATAGGAAAAGAGGCACAACGTCGACAATGATGCACTTGGCCAAAAAGGGCGTATGCGTTTTTTCCTGAATATATTCAGGAAAAAACGCATACGCCCTTTTTGGCCAACCAAGCAAGCCTGTAAAGGAAATCTGCACTACAATGAAATCTCACTGCCCCCCCGGGCAAAAGGGCCATCTGAAAAAAGTGTAAAATCCAGAAAGGTAGGACAGGATATGGAGAACAGGGAGCCTTGTTATGCTGATTGGCAGGATGTAAATTGCCAGCAGCCACCCTGGAGAAGTGTATGGTGTTTCCTGAAACACGTAAGAAACAAAGCAACACAGCCTATGGCACTTCCACTTATGGTCCTATAGCTTACGGAAATTAAAATCAAAAACAGACAGCCACCCCAATATTTGGGACGGCTGTGTTCACAAGAAGCTCGTCTACAGTATCAGGTAAATATCCCAGAAAGCAAAAAATGGATAAAGAAGTTGTGGCACGTACGTACAATGCAATATCACTCAGCAATGAAATCTGTGTCATCAGGCCCGTAGCGGCATAGTGAGTGGATGCAGGTACGGTGATTCTACGTGAACTACGTCACACAGAAAAAGAAACATCATAAGATATCACTAATACACGGAATGTAAACTTGACTACACATGAACTGAATTACAAAAAAGAACAGGGTCTCAAATTTAGAAAACCAACTAGTGCTTGCTTATGGGGAAAGGTGCCTTGGGGTGCTGCATAAAACCAGAGACTGAAATTAGCACAGATAACTTTCCATAAGCCAAATATGTAATAGACAAGACCTACTCCTTGCTCAATGAAATGGACCCAACACCACATATTCAACGCCTAGGAATATACCTGACTAGGAAGAATCTTAAAACCCATGGATATATATGTCTCCGTAAGAGAATCAAGCGTGTGTACAGCGGCCGAAACGCAGCAGTGAAAATCCGATAAATCCCATTATCAAAATAAATTTCGAAAACAAAACACAAAGACAGTGAAATAGAGAGCAATTCTTAACTAATTCACTCAGGGCATGTGATGCAACCGGGATTGACCACATCTACACCCAGAGCTGGTTGAGACATAAGGCTGGACACTTCAGGCTGATAGCATTGGTGAGTTTCGGTGAGCAAATGCAGACCCTTTGAAGTCATACTGCATGGTACCCATTCCATGGGTCCCAACTCTCCAGGTTCAAGGGATTCTTCCTCCAGCTAAAACATGCATGGGAAACCCAGAGTATCGTCCACCGTGTGATTGGGAAACGATTTAAAATGCATCTCAGTTTTCGTATCCTGGTCCTCGGGTTCACCATTCCAGATGCTTTACTAACACTCTCCCCGCTTGGAGAGTCAGTGCCTTTAACCTCCTGTTTGGCACAGCTTGCCATTTCTGTGCAAGATGAACAGGAATAGGGAGAACCAATGAGAGACTAGCTGTAGGTGTCTGCACGGGCAAATGTAACGCTCATTGTCCACCAGGAAGAGGAATTAAACAAAGGCTCAGTGTGCCCTGCTGGAAACAGATTAGGGCCTGAAGCAATCCTGCGGTTTTGTGCCCAGCTCACAAGAAAGCGAGTTGAAGAAAGGAGCTCAGGGGCACTGTACTTCACAAACCTGCAGAGTTATAAATGACAGCTATCCTCCAAAAATATATTGAAGTAAGCCTGCGAAGGGGACTTGAAAGCGGGGCTGAATTTCAGGAAAACGATTGCAGGGGGTAGACTGGAATTGCCCTGAAAGCATAGGAAAAGAGGCACAACGTCGACAATGATGCACTTGGCCAAAAAGTGCGTATGCGTTTTTTCCTGAATATATTCAGGAAAAAACGCATACGCCCTTTTTGGCCAACCAAGCAAGCCTGTAAAGGAAATCTGCACTACAATGAAATCTCACTGCCCCCCCGGGCAAAAGGGCCATCTGAAAAAAGTGTAAAATCCAGAAAGGTAGGACAGGATATGGAGAACAGGGAGCCTTGTTATGCTGATTGGCAGGATGTAAATTGCCAGCAGCCACCCTGGAGAAGTGTATGGTGTTTCCTGAAACACGTAAGAAACAAAGCAACACAGCCTATGGCACTTCCACTTATGGTCCTATAGCTTACGGAAATTAAAATCAAAAACAGACAGCCACCCCAATATTTGGGACGGCTGTGTTCACAAGAAGCTCGTCTACAGTATCAGGTAAATATCCCAGAAAGCAAAAAATGGATAAAGAAGTTGTGGCACGTACGTGCAATGCAATATCACTCAGCAATGAAATCTGTGTCATCAGGCCCGTAGCGGCATAGTGAGTGGATGCAGGTACGGTGATTCTACGTGAACTACGTCACACAGAAAAAGAAACATCATAAGATATCACTAATACACGGAATGTAAACTTGACTACACATGAACTGAATTACAAAACAGAACAGTGTCTCAAATTTAGAAAACCAACTAGTGCTTGCTTATGGGGAAAGGTGCCTTGGGGTGCTGCATAAAACCAGAGACTGAAATTAGCACAGATAACTTTCCATAAGCCAAATATGTAATAGACAAGACCTACTCCTTGCTCAACGAAATGGACCCAACACCACATATTCAACGCCTAGGAATATACCTGACTAGGAAGAATCTTAAAACCCATGGATATATATGTCTCCGTAAGAGAATCAAGCGTGTGTACAGCGGCCGAAACGCAGCAGTGAAAATCCGATAAATCCCATTATCAAAATAAATTTCGAAAACAAAACACAAAGACAGTGAAATAGAGAGCAATTCTTAACTAATTCACTCAGGGCATGTGATGCAACCGGGATTGACCACATCTACACCCAGAGCTGGTTGAGACATAAGGCTGGATACTTCAGGCTGATAGCATTGGTGAGTTTCGGTGAGCAAATGCAGACCCTTTGAAGTCATACTGCATGGTACCCATTCCATGGGTCCCAACTCTCCAGGTTCAAGGGATTCTTCCTCCAGCTAAAACATGCATGGGAAACCCAGAGTATCGTCCACCGTGTGATTGGGAAATGATTTAAAATGCATCTCAGTTTTCGTTTCCTGGTCCTCGGGTTCACCATTCCAGATGCTTTACTAACACTCTCCCCGCTTGGAGAGTCAGTGCCTTTAACCTCCTGTTTGGCACAGCTTGCAATTTCTGTGCAAGATGAACAGGAATAGGGAGAACCAATGAGAGACTAGCTGTAGGTGTCTGCACGGGCAAATGTAACGCTCATTGCCCACCAGGAAGAGGAATTAAACAAAGGCTCAGTGTGCCCTGCTGGAAACAGATTAGGGCCTGAAGCAATCCTGCGGTTTTGTGCCCAGCTCACAAGAAAGCGAGTTGAAGAAAGGAGCTCAGGGGCACTGTACTTCACAAACCTGCAGAGTTATAAATGACAGCTATCCTCCGAAAATATATTGAAGTAAGTCTGCGAAGGGGACTTGAAAGCAGGGCTGAATTTCAGGAAAACGATTGCAGGGGGTAGACTGGAATTGTCCTGAAAGCATAGGAAAAGAGGCAGAACGTCGACAATGATGCACTTGGCCAAAAAGGGCGTATGCGTTTTTTCCTGAATATATTCAGGAAAAAACGCATACGCCCTTTTTGGCCAACCAAGCAAGCCTGTAAAGGAAATCTGCACTACAATGAAATCTCACTGCCCCCCCGGGCAAAAGGGCCATCTGAAAAAAGTGTAAAATCCAGAAAGGTAGGACAGGATATGGAGAACAGGGAGCCTTGTTATGCTGATTGGCAGGATGTAAATTGCCAGCAGCCACCCTGGAGAAGTGTATGGTGTTTCCTGAAACACGTAAGAAACAAAGCAACACAGCCTATGGCACTTCCACTTATGGTCCTATAGCTTACGGAAATTAAAATCAAAAACAGACAGCCACCCCAATATTTGGGACGGCTGTGTTCACAAGAAGCTCGTCTACAGTATCAGGTAAATATCCCAGAAAGCAAAAAATGGATAAAGAAGTTGTGGCACGTACGTGCAATGCAATATCACTCAGCAATGAAATCTGTGTCATCAGGCCCGTAGCGGCATAGTAAGTGGATGCAGGTACGGTGATTCTACGTGAACTACGTCACACAGAAAAAGAAACATCATAAGATATCACTAATACACGGAATGTAAACTTCACTACACATGAACTGAATTACAAAACAGAACAGGGTCTCAAATTTAGAAAACCAACTAGTGCTTGCTTATGGGGAAAGGTGCGTTAGGGTGCTGCATAAAACCAGAGACTGAAATTAGCACAGATAACATTCCATAAGCCAAATATGTAATAGACAAGACCTACTCCTTGCTCAACGAAATGGACTCAACACCACATATTCAACGCCTAGGAATATACCTGACTAGGAAGAATCTTAAAACCCATGGATATATATGTCTCCGTAAGAGAATCAAGCGTGTGTACAGCGGCGGAAATGCAGCAGTGAAAATCCGATAAATCCCATTATCAAAATAAATTTCGAAAACAAAACACAAAGACAGTGAAATAGAGAGCAATTCTTAACTAATTCACTCAGGGCATGTGATGCAACCGGGATTGACCACATCTACACCCAGAGCTGGTTGAGACATAAGGCTTGACACTTCAGGCTGATAGCATTGGTGAGTTTCGGTGAGCAAATGCAGACCCTTTGAAGTCATACTGCATGGTACCCATTCCATGGGTCCCAACTCTCCAGGTTCAAGGCATTCTTCCTCCAGCTAAAACATGCATGGGAAACCCAGAGTATCGTCCACCGTGTGATTGGGAAATGATTTAAAATGCATCTCAGTTTTCGTTTCCTGGTCCTCGGGTTCACCATTCCAGATGCTTTACTAACACTCTCCCCGCTTGGAGAGTCAGTGCCTTTAACCTCCTGTTTGGCACAGCTTGCCATTTCTGTGCAAGATGAACAGGAATAGGGAGAACCAATGAGAGAATAGCTGTAGGTGTCTGCACGGGCAAATGTAACGCTCATTGCCCACCAGGAAGAGGAATTAAACAAAGGCTCAGTGTGCCCTGCTGGAAACAGATTAGGGCCTGAAGCAATCCTGCGGTTTTGTGCCCAGCTCACAAGAAAGCGAGTTGAAGAAAGGAGCTCAGGGGCACTGTACTTCACAAACCTGCAGAGTTATAAATGACAGCTATCCTCCGAAAATATATTGAAGTAAGTCTGCGAAGGGGACTTGAAAGCAGGGCTGAATTTCAGGAAAACGATTGCAGGGGGTAGACTGGAATTGCCCTGAAAGCATAGGAAAAGAGGCAGAACGTCGACAATGATGCACTTGGCCAAAAAGGGCGTATGCGTTTTTTCCTGAATATATTCAGGAAAAAACGCATACGCCCTTTTTGGCCAACCAAGCAAGCCTGTAAAGGAAATCTGCACTACAATGAAATCTCACTGCCCCCCCGGGCAAAAGGGCCATCTGAAAAAAGTGTAAAATCCAGAAAGGTAGGACAGGATATGGAGAACAGGGAGCCTTGTTATGCTGATTGGCAGGATGTAAATTGCCAGCAGCCACCCTGGAGAAGTGTATGGTGTTTCCTGAAACACGTAAGAAACAAAGCAACACAGCCTATGGCACTTCCACTTATGGTCCTATAGCTTACGGAAATTAAAATCAAAAACAGACAGCCACCCCAATATTTGGGACGGCTGTGTTCACAAGAAGCTCGTCTACAGTATCAGGTAAATATCCCAGAAAGCAAAAAATGGATAAAGAAGTTGTGGCACGTACGTGCAATGCAATATCACTCAGCAATGAAATCTGTGTCATCAGGCCCGTAGCGGCATAGTAAGTGGATGCAGGTACGGTGATTCTACGTGAACTACGTCACACAGAAAAAGAAACATCATAAGATATCACTAATACACGGAATGTAAACTTCACTACACATGAACTGAATTACAAAACAGAACAGGGTCTCAAATTTAGAAAACCAACTAGTGCTTGCTTATGGGGAAAGGTACGTTGGGGTGCTGCATAAAACCAGAGACTGAAATTAGCACAGATAACATTCCATAAGCCAAATATGTAATAGACAAGACCTACTCCTTGCTCAACGAAATGGACTCAACACCACATATTCAACGTCTAGGAATATACCTGACTAGGAAGAATCTTAAAACCCATGGATATATATGTCTCCGTAAGAGAATCAAGCGTGTGTACAGCGGCGGAAATGCAGCAGTGAAAATCCGATAAATCCCATTATCAAAATAAATTTCGAAAACAAAACACAAAGACAGTGAAATAGAGAGCAATTCTTAAATAATTCACTCAGGGCATGTGATGCAACCGGGATTGACCACATCTACACCCAGAGTTGGTTGAGACATAAGGCTGGACACTTCTGGCTGCTAGCACTGGTGAGTTTCGGTGAGCAAATGCAGACCCTTTGAAGTCATACTGCATGGTACCCATTCCATGGGTCCGAACTCTCCAGGTTCAAGGCATTCTTCCTCCAGCTAAAACATGCATGGGAAACCCAGAGTATCGTCCACCGTGTGATTGGGAAACGATTTAAAATGCATCTCAGTTTTCGTATCCTGGTCCTCGGGTTCACCATTGCAGATGCTTTACTAACACTCTCCCCGCTTGGAGAGTCAGTGCCTTTAACCTCCTGTTTGGCACAGCTTGCCATTTCTGTGCAAGATGAACAGGAATAGGGAGAACCAATGAGAGACTAGCTGTAGGTGTCTGCACAGGCAAATGTAACGCTCATTGCCCACCAGGAAGAGGAATTAAACAAAGGCTCAGTGTGCCCTGCTGGAAACAGATTAGGGCCTGAAGCAATCCTGCGGTTTTGTGCCCAGCTCACAAGAAAGCGAGTTGAAGAAAGGAGCTCAGGGGCACTGTACTTCACAAACCTGCAGAGTTATAAATGACAGCTATCCTCCAAAAATATATTGAAGTAAGCCTGCGAAGGGGACTTGAAAGCGGGGCTGAATTTCAGGAAAACGATTGCAGGGGGTAGACTGGAATTGCCCTGAAAGCATAGGAAAAGAGGCACAACGTCGACAATGATGCACTTGGTCAAAAAGGGCATATGCGTTTTTTCCTGAATATATTCAGGAAAAAACGCATACGCCCTTTTTGGCCAACCAAGCAAGCCTGTAAAGGAAATCTGCACTACAATGAAATCTCACTGCCCCCCCGGGCAAAAGGGCCATCTGAAAAAAGTGTAAAATCCAGAAAGGTAGGACAGGATATGGAGAACAGGGAGCCTTGTTATGCTGATTGGCAGGATGTAAATTGCCAGCAGCCACCCTGGAGAAGTGTATGGTGTTTCCTGAAACACGTAAGAAACAAAGCAACACAGCCTATGGCACTTCCACTTATGGTCCTATAGCTTACGGAAATTAAAATCAAAAACAGACAGCCACCCCAATATTTGGGACGGCTGTGTTCACAAGAAGCTCGTCTACAGTATCAGGTAAATATCCCAGAAAGCAAAAAATGGATAAAGAAGTTGTGGCACGTACGTGCAATGCAATATCACTCAGCAATGAAATCTGTGTCATCAGGCCCGTAGCGGCATAGTAAGTGGATGCAGGTACGGTGATTCTACGTGAACTACGTCACACAGAAAAAGAAACATCATAAGATATCACTAATACACGGAATGTAAACTTGACTACACATGAACTGAATTACAAAACAGAACAGGGTCTCAAATTTAGAAAACCAACTAGTGCTTGCTTATGGGGAAAGGTGCGTTGGGGTGCTGCATAAAACCAGAGACTGAAATTAGCACAGATAACATTCCATAAGCCAAATATGTAATAGACAAGACCTACTCCTTGCTCAACGAAATGGACTCAACACCACATATTCAACGCCTAGGAATATACCTGACTAGGAAGAATCTTAAAACCCATGGATATATATGTCTCCGTAAGAGAATCAAGCGTGTGTACAGCGACGGAAATGCAGCAGTGAAAATCCGATAAATCCCATTATCAAAATAAATTTCGAAAACAAAACACAAAGACAGTGAAATAGAGAGCAATTCTTAACTAATTCACTCAGGGCATGTGATGCAACCGGGATTGACCACATCTACACCCAGAGCTGGTTGAGACATAAGGCTTGACACTTCAGGCTGATAGCATTGGTGAGTTTCGGTGAGCAAATGCAGACCCTTTGAAGTCATACTGCATGGTACCCATTCCATGGGTCCCAACTCTCCAGGTTCAAGGGATTCTTCCTCCAGCTAAAACATGCATGGGAAACCCAGAGTATCGTCCACCGTGTGATTGGGAAATGATTTAAAATGCATCTCAGTTTTCGTTTCCTGGTCCTCGGGTTCACCATTCCAGATGCTTTACTAACACTCTCCCCGCTTGGAGAGTCAGTGCCTTTAACCTCCTGTTTGGCACAGCTTGCCATTTCTGTGCAAGATGAACAGGAATAGGGAGAACCAATGAGAGACTAGCTGTAGGTGTCTGCACGGGCAAATGTAACGCTCATTGCCCACCAGGAAGAGGAATTAAACAAAGGCTCAGTGTGCCCTGCTGGAAACAGATTAGGGCCTGAAGCAATCCTGCGGTTTTGTGCCCAGCTCACAAGAAAGCGAGTTGAAGAAAGGAGCTCAGGGGCACTGTACTTCACAAACCTGCAGAGTTATAAATGACAGCTATCCTCCGAAAATATATTGAAGTAAGTCTGCGAAGGGGACTTGAAAGCAGGGCTGAATTTCAGGAAAACGATTGCAGGGGGTAGACTGGAATTGCCCTGAAAGCATAGGAAAAGAGGCAGAACGTCGACAATGATGCACTTGGCCAAAAAGGGCGTATGCGTTTTTTCCTGAATATATTCAGGAAAAAACGCATACGCCCTTTTTGGCCAACCAAGCAAGCCTGTAAAGGAAATCTGCACTACAATGAAATCTCACTGCCCCCCCGGGCAAAAGGGCCATCTGAAAAAAGTGTAAAATCCAGAAAGGTAGGACAGGATATGGAGAACAGGGAGCCTTGTTATGCTGATTGGCAGGATGTAAATTGCCAGCAGCCACCCTGGAGAAGTGTATGGTGTTTCCTGAAACACGTAAGAAACAAAGCAACACAGCCTATGGCACTTCCACTTATGGTCCTATAGCTTACGGAAATTAAAATCAAAAACAGACAGCCACCCCAATATTTGGGACGGCTGTGTTCACAAGAAGCTCGTCTACAGTATCAGGTAAATATCCCAGAAAGCAAAAAATGGATAAAGAAGTTGTGGCACGTACGTGCAATGCAATATCACTCAGCAATGAAATCTGTGTCATCAGGCCCGTAGCGGCATAGTAAGTGGATGCGGGTACGGTGATTCTACGTGAACTACGTCACACAGAAAAAGAAACATCATAAGATATCACTAATACACGGAATGTAAACTTCACTACACATGAACTGAATTACAAAACAGAACAGGGTCTCAAATTTAGAAAACCAACTAGTGCTTGCTTATGGGGAAAGGTACGTTGGGGTGCTGCATAAAACCAGAGACTGAAATTAGCACAGATAACATTCCATAAGCCAAATATGTAATAGACAAGACCTACTCCTTGCTCAACGAAATGGACTCAACACCACATATTCAACGCCTAGGAATATACCTGACTAGGAAGAATCTTAAAACCCATGGATATATATGTCTCCGTAAGAGAATCAAGCGTGTGTACAGCGGCGGAAATGCAGCAGTGAAAATCCGATAAATCCCATTATCAAAATAAATTTCGAAAACAAAACACAAAGACAGTGAAATAGAGAGCAATTCTTAAATAATTCACTCAGGGCATGTGATGCAACCGGGATTGACCACATCTACACCCAGAGCTGGTTGAGACATAAGGCTGGACACTTCTGGCTGCTAGCACTGGTGAGTTTCGGTGAGCAAATGCAGACCCTTTGAAGTCATACTGCATGGTACCCATTCCATGGGTCCGAACTCTCCAGGTTCAAGGCATTCTTCCTCCAGCTAAAACATGCATGGGAAACCCAGAGTATCGTCCACCGTGTGATTGGGAAACGATTTAAAATGCATCTCAGTTTTCGTATCCTGGTCCTCGGGTTCACCATTGCAGATGCTTTACTAACACTCTCCCCGCTTGGAGAGTCAGTGCCTTTAACCTCCTGTTTGGCACAGCTTGCCATTTCTGTGCAAGATGAACAGGAATAGGGAGAACCAATGAGAGACTAGCTGTAGGTGTCTGCACAGGCAAATGTAACGCTCATTGCCCACCAGGAAGAGGAATTAAACAAAGGCTCAGTGTGCCCTGCTGGAAACAGATTAGGGCCTGAAGCAATCCTGCGGTTTTGTGCCCAGCTCACAAGAAAGCGAGTTGAAGAAAGGAGCTCAGGGGCACTGTACTTCACAAACCTGCAGAGTTATAAATGACAGCTATCCTCCAAAAATATATTGAAGTAAGCCTGCGAAGGGGACTTGAAAGCGGGGCTGAATTTCAGGAAAACGATTGCAGGGGGTAGACTGGAATTGCCCTGAAAGCATAGGAAAAGAGGCACAACGTCGACAATGATGCACTTGGTCAAAAAGGGCGTATGCGTTTTTTCCTGAATATATTCAGGAAAAAACGCATACGCCCTTTTTGGCCAACCAAGCAAGCCTGTAAAGGAAATCTGCACTACAATGAAATCTCACTGCCCCCCCCCCCCGGGCAAAAGGGCCATCTGAAAAAAGTGTAAAATCCAGAAAGGTAGGACAGGATATGGAGAACAGGGAGCCTTGTTATGCTGATTGGCAGGATGTAAATTGCCAGCAGCCACCCTGGAGAAGTGTATGGTGTTTCCTGAAACACGTAAGAAACAAAGCAACACAGCCTATGGCACTTCCACTTATGGTCCTATAGCTTACGGAAATTAAAATCAAAAACAGACAGCCACCCCAATATTTGGGACGGCTGTGTTCACAAGAAGCTCGTCTACAGTATCAGGTAAATATCCCAGAAAGCAAAAAATGGATAAAGAAGTTGTGGCACGTACGTACAATGCAATATCACTCAGCAATGAAATCTGTGTCATCAGGCCCATAGCGGCATAGTGAGTGGATGCAGGTACGGTGATTCTACGTGAACTACGTCACACAGAAAAAGAAACATCATAAGATATCACTAATACACGGAATGTAAACTTGACTACACATGAACTGAATTACAAAAAAGAACAGGGTCTCAAATTTAGAAAACCAACTAGTGCTTGCTTATGGGGAAAGGTGCCTTGGGGTGCTGCATAAAACCAGAGACTGAAATTAGCACAGATAACTTTCCATAAGCCAAATATGTAATAGACAAGACCTACTCCTTGCTCAATGAAATGGACCCAACACCACATATTCAACGCCTAGGAATATACCTGACTAGGAAGAATCTTAAAACCCATGGATATATATGTCTCCGTAAGAGAATCAAGCGTGTGTACAGCGGCCGAAACGCAGCAGTGAAAATCCGATAAATCCCATTATCAAAATAAATTTCGAAAACAAAACACAAAGACAGTGAAATAGAGAGCAATTCTTAACTAATTCACTCAGGGCATGTGATGCAACCGGGATTGACCACATCTACACCCAGAGCTGGTTGAGACATAAGGCTGGACACTTCAGGCTGATAGCATTGGTGAGTTTCGGTGAGCAAATGCAGCCCCTTTGAAGTCATACTGCATGGTACCCATTCCATGGGTCCCAACTCTCCAGGTTCAAGGGATTCTTCCTCCAGCTAAAACATGCATGGGAAACACAGAGTATCGTCCACCGTGTGATTGGGAAACGATTTAAAATGCATCTCAGTTTTCGTATCCTGGTCCTCGGGTTCACCATTCCAGATGCTTTACTAACACTCTCCCCGCTTGGAGAGTCAGTGCCTTTAACCTCCTCTTTGGCACAGCTTGCAATTTCTGTGCAAGATGAACAGGAATAGGGAGAACCAATGAGAGACTAGCTGTAGGTGTCTGCACGGGCAAATGTAACGCTCATTGCCCACCAGGAAGAGGAATTAAACAAAGGCTCAGTGTGCCCTGCTGGAAACAGATTAGGGCCTGAAGCAATCCTGCGGTTTTGTGCCCAGCTCACAAGAAAGCGAGTTGAAGAAAGGAGCTCAGGGGCACTGTACTTCACAAACCTGCAGAGTGATAAATGACAGCTATCCTCCAAAAATATATTGAAGTAAGCCTGCGAAGGGGACTTGAAAGCGGGGCTGAATTTCAGGAAAACGATTGCAGGGGGTAGACTGGAATTGCCCTGAAAGCATAGGAAAAGAGGCACAACGTCGACAATGATGCACTTGGCCAAAAAGGGCGTATGCGTTTTTTCCTGAATATATTCAGGAAAAAACGCATACGCCCTTTTTGGTCAACCAAGCACGCCTGTAAAGGAAATCTGCACTACAATGAAATCTCACTGCCCCCCCGGGCAAAAGGGCCATCTGAAAAAAGTGTAAAATCCAGAAAGGTAGGACAGGATATGGAGAACAGGGAGCCTTGTTATGCTGATTGGCAGGATGTAAATTGCCAGCAGCCACCCTGGAGAAGTGTATGGTGTTTCCTGAAACACGTAAGAAACAAAGCAACACAGCCTATGGCACTTCCACTTATGGTCCTATAGCTTACGGAAATTAAAATCAAAAACAGACAGCCACCCCAATATTTGGGACGGCTGTGTTCACAAGAAGCTCGTCTACAGTATCAGGTAAATATCCCAGAAAGCAAAAAATGGATAAAGAAGTTGTGGCACGTACGTGCAATGCAATATCACTCAGCAATGAAATCTGTGTCATCAGGCCCGTAGCGGCATAGTGAGTGGATGCAGGTACGGTGATTCTACGTGAACTACGTCACACAGAAAAAGAAACATCATAAGATATCACTAATACACGGAATGTAAACTTGACTACACATGAACTGAATTACAAAAAAGAACAGGGTCTCAAATTTAGAAAACCAACTAGTGCTTGCTTATGGGGAAAGGTGCCTTGGGGTGCTGCATAAAACCAGAGACTGAAATTAGCACAGATAACTTTCCATAAGCCAAATATGTAATAGACAAGACCTACTCCTTGCTCAACGAAATGGACCCAACACCACATATTCAACGCCTAGGAATATACCTGACTAGGAAGAATCTTAAAACCCATGGATATATATGTCTCCATAAGAGAATCAAGCGTGTGTACAGCGGCCGAAACGCAGCAGTGAAAATCCGATAAATCCCATTATCAAAATAAATTTCGAAAACAAAACACAAAGACAGTGAAATAGAGAGCAATTCTTAACTAATTCACTCAGGGCATGTGATGCAACCGGGATTGACCACATCTACACCCAGAGCTGGTTGAGACATAAGGCTGGACACTTCAGGCTGATAGCATTGGTGAGTTTCGGTGAGCAAATGCAGACCCTTTGAAGTCATACTGCATGGTACCCATTCCATGGGTCCCAACTCTCCAGGTTCAAGGGATTCTTCCTCCAGCTAAAACATGCATGGGAAACCCAGAGTATCGTCCACCGTGTGATTGGGAAATGATTTAAAATGCATCTCAGTTTTCGTTTCCTGGTCCTCGGGTTCACCATTCCAGATGCTTTACTAACACTCTCCCCGCTTGGAGAGTCAGTGCCTTTAACCTCCTGTTTGGCACAGCTTGCCATTTCTGTGCAAGATGAACAGGAATAGGGAGAACCAATGAGAGACTAGCTGTAGGTGTCTGCACGGGCAAATGTAACGCTCATTGCCCACCAGGAAGAGGAATTAAACAAAGGCTCAGTGTGCCCTGCTGGAAACAGATTAGGGCCTGAAGCAATCCTGCGGTTTTGTGCCCAGCTCACAAGAAAGCGAGTTGAAGAAAGGAGCTCAGGGGCACTGTACTTCACAAACCTGCAGAGTTATAAATGACAGCTATCCTCCAAAAATATATTGAAGTAAGTCTGCGAAGGGGACTTGAAAGCGGGGCTGAATTTCAGGAAAACGATTGCAGGGGGTAGACTGGAATTGCCCTGAAAGCATAGGAAAAGAGGCACAACGTCGACAATGATGCACTTGGCCAAAAAGGGCGTATGCGTTTTTTCCTGAATATATTCAGGAAAAAACGCATACGCCCTTTTTGGCCAACCAAGCAAGCCTGTAAAGGAAATCTGCACTACAATGAAATCTCACTGCCCCCCCGGGGCAAAAGGGCCATCTGAAAAAAGTGTAAAATCCAGAAAGGTAAGACAGGATATGGAGAACAGGGAGCCTTGTTATGCTGATTGGCAGGATGTAAATTGCCAGCAGCCACCCTGGAGAAGTGTATGGTGTTTCCTGAAACACGTAAGAAACAAAGCAACACAGCCTATGGCACTTCCACTTATGGTCCTATAGCTTACGGAAATTAAAATCAAAAACAGACAGCCACCCCAATATTTGGGACGGCTGTGTTCACAAGAAGCTCGTCTACAGTATCAGGTAAATATCCCAGAAAGCAAAAAATGGATAAAGAAGTTGTGGCACGTACGTACAATGCAATATCACTCAGCAATGAAATCTGTGTCATCAGGCCCGTAGCGGCATAGTGAGTGGATGCAGGTACGGTGATTCTACGTGAACTACGTCACACAGAAAAAGAAACATCATAAGATATCACTAATACACGGAATGTAAACTTGACTACACATGAACTGAATTACAAAAAAGAACAGGGTCTCAAATTTAGAAAACCAACTAGTGCTTGCTTATGGGGAAAGGTGCCTTGGGGTGCTGCATAAAACCAGAGACTGAAATTAGCACAGATAACTTTCCATAAGCCAAATATGTAATAGACAAGACCTACTCCTTGCTCAATGAAATGGACCCAACACCACATATTCAACGCCTAGGAATATACCTGACTAGGAAGAATCTTAAAACCCATGGATATATATGTCTCCGTAAGAGAATCAAGCGTGTGTACAGCGGCGGAAATGCAGCAGTGAAAATCCGATAAATCCCATTATCAAAATAAATTTCGAAAACAAAACACAAAGACAGTGAAATAGAGAGCAATTCTTAACTAATTCACTCAGGGCATGTGATGCAACCGGGATTGACCACATCTACACCCAGAGCTGGTTGAGACATAAGGCTGGACACTTCAGGCTGATAGCATTGGTGAGTTTCGGTGAGCAAATGCAGACCCTTTGAAGTCATACTGCATGGTACCCATTCCATGGGTCCCAACTCTCCAGGTTCAAGGGATTCTTCCTCCAGCTAAAACATGCATGGGAAACCCAGAGTATCGTCCACCGTGTGATTGGGAAATGATTTAAAATGCATCTCAGTTTTCGTTTCCTGGTCCTCGGGTTCACCATTCCAGATGCTTTACTAACACTCTCCCCGCTTGGAGAGTCAGTGCCTTTAACCTCCTGTTTGGCACAGCTTGCAATTTCTGTGCAAGATGAACAGGAATAGGGAGAACCAATGAGAGACTAGCTGTAGGTGTCTGCACGGGCAAATGTAATGCTCATTGCCCACCAGGAAGAGGAATTAAACAAAGGCTCAGTGTGCCCTGCTGGAAACAGATTAGGGCCTGAAGCAATCCTGCGGTTTTGTGCCCAGCTCACAAGAAAGCGAGTTGAAGAAAGGAGCTCAGGGGCACTGTACTTCACAAACCTGCACAGTTATAAATGACAGCTATCCTCCGAAAATATATTGAAGTAAGTCTGCGAAGGGGACTTGAAAGCAGGGCTGAATTTCAGGAAAACGAGTGCAGGGGGTAGACTGGAATTGCCCTGAAAGCATAGGAAAAGAGGCAGAACGTCGACAATGATGCACTTGGCCAAAAAGGGCGTATGCGTTTTTTCCTGAATATATTCAGGAAAAAACGCATACGCCCTTTTTGGCCAACCAAGCAAGCCTGTAAAGGAAATCTGCACTACAATGAAATCTCACTGCCCCCCCGGGCAAAAGGGCCATCTGAAAAAAGTGTAAAATCCAGAAAGGTAGGACAGGATATGGAGAACAGGGAGCCTTGTTATGCTGATTGGCAGGATGTAAATTGCCAGCAGCCACCCTGGAGAAGTGTATGGTGTTTCCTGAAACACGTAAGAAACAAAGCAACACAGCCTATGGCACTTCCACTTATGGTCCTATAGCTTACGGAAATTAAAATCAAAAACAGACAGCCACCCCAATATTTGGGACGGCTGTGTTCACAAGAAGCTCGTCTACAGTATCAGGTAAATATCCCAGAAAGCAAAAAATGGATAAAGAAGTTGTGGCACGTACGTGCAATGCAATATCACTCAGCAATGAAATCTGTGTCATCAGGCCCGTAGCGGCATAGTAAGTGGATGCAGGTACGGTGATTCTACGTGAACTACGTCACACAGAAAAAGAAACATCATAAGATATCACTAATACACGGAATGTAAACTTCAATACACATGAACTGAATTACAAAACAGAACAGGGTCTCAAATTTAGAAAACCAACTAGTGCTTGCTTATGGGGAAAGGTGCGTTGGGGTGCTGCATAAAACCAGAGACTGAAATTAGCACAGATAACATTCCATAAGCCAAATATGTAATAGACAAGACCTACTCCTTGCTCAACGAAATGGACTCAACACCACATATTCAACGCCTAGGAATATACCTGACTAGGAAGAATCTTAAAACCCATGGATATATATGTCTCCATAAGAGAATCAAGCGTGTGTACAGCGGCGGAAACGCAGCAGTGAAAATCCGATAAATCCCATTATCAAAATAAATTTCGAAAACAAAACACAAAGACAGTGAAATAGAGAGCAATTCTTAAATAATTCACTCAGGGCATGTGATGCAACCGGGATTGACCACATCTACACCCAGAGCTGGTTGAGACATAAGGCTGGACACTTCTGGCTTCTAGCACTGGTGAGTTTCGGTGAGCAAATGCAGACCCTTTGAAGTCATACTGCATGGTACCCATTCCATGGGTCCCAACTCTCCAGGTTCAAGGCATTCTTCCTCCAGCTAAAACATGCATGGGAAACCCAGAGTATCGTCCACCGTGTGAATGGGAAACGATTTAAAATGCATCTCAGTTTTCGTATCCTGGTCCTCGGGTTCACCATTCCAGATGCTTTACTAACACTCTCCCCGCTTGGAGAGTCAGTGCCTTTAACCTCCTGTTTGGCACAGCTTGCAATTTCTGTGCAAGATGAACAGGAATAGGGAGAACCAATGAGAGACTAGCTGTAGGTGTCTGCACGGGCAAATGTAACGCTCATTGCCCACCAGGAAGAGGAATTAAACAAAGGCTCAGTGTGCCCTGCTGGAAACAGATTAGGGCCTGAAGCAACCCTGCGGTTTTGTGCCCAGCTCACAAGAAAGCGAGTTGAAGAAAGGAGCTCAGGGGCACTGTACTTCACAAACCTGCAGAGTGATAAATGACAGCTATCCTCCAAAAATATATTGAAGTAAGCCTGCGAAGGGGACTTGAAAGCGGGGCTGAATTTCAGGAAAACGATTGCAGGGGGTAGACTGGAATTGCCCTGAAAGCATAGGAAAAGAGGCACAACGTCGACAATGATGCACTTGGCCAAAAAGGGCGTATGCGTTTTTTCCTGAATATATTCAGGAAAAAACGCATACGCCCTTTTTGGTCAACCAAGCAAGCCTGTAAAGGAAATCTGCACTACAATGAAATCTCACTGCCCCCCCGGGCAAAAGGGCCATCTGAAAAAAGTGTAAAATCCAGAAAGGTAGGACAGGATATGGAGAACAGGGAGCCTTGTTATGCTGATTGGCAGGATGTAAATTGCCAGCAGCCACCCTGGAGAAGTGTATGGTGTTTCCTGAAACACGTAAGAAACAAAGCAACACAGCCTATGGCACTTCCACTTATGGTCCTATAGCTTACGGAAATTAAAATCAAAAACAGACAGCCACCCCAATATTTGGGACGGCTGTGTTCACAAGAAGCTCGTCTACAGTATCAGGTAAATATCCCAGAAAGCAAAAAATGGATAAAGAAGTTGTGGCACGTACGTGCAATGCAATATCACTCAGCAATGAAATCTGTGTCATCAGGCCCGTAGCGGCATAGTGAGTGGATGCAGGTACGGTGATTCTACGTGAACTACGTCACACAGAAAAAGAAACATCATAAGATATCACTAATACACGGAATGTAAACTTGACTACACATGAACTGAATTACAAAACAGAACAGTGTCTCAAATTTAGAAAACCAACTAGTGCTTGCTTATGGGGAAAGGTGCGTTGGGGTGCTGCATAAAACCAGAGACTGAAATTAGCACAGATAACATTCCATAAGCCAAATATGTAATAGACAAGACCTACTCCTTGCTCAACGAAATGGACTCAACACCACATATTCAACGCCTAGGAATATACCTGACTAGGAAGAATCTTAAAACCCATGGATATATATGTCTCCGTAAGAGAATCAAGCGTGTGTACAGCGGCGGAAATGCAGCAGTGAAAATCCGATAAATCCCATTATCAAAATAAATTTCGAAAACAAAACACAAAGACAGTGAAATAGAGAGCAATTCTTAACTAATTCACTCAGGGCATGTGATGCAACCGGGATTGACCACATCTACACCCAGAGCTGGTTGAGACATAAGGCTGGACACTTCAGGCTGATAGCATTGGTGAGTTTCGGTGAGCAAATGCAGACCCTTTGAAGTCATACTGCATGGTACCCATTCCATGGGTCCCAACTCTCCAGGTTCAAGGGATTCTTCCTCCAGCTAAAACATGCATGGGAAACCCAGAGTATCGTCCACCGTGTGATTGGGAAATGATTTAAAATGCATCTCAGTTTTCGTTTCCTGGTCCTCGGGTTCACCATTCCAGATGCTTTACTAACACTCTCCCCGCTTGGAGAGTCAGTGCCTTTAACCTCCTGTTTGGCACAGCTTGCAATTTCTGTGCAAGATGAACAGGAATAGGGAGAACCAATGAGAGACTAGCTGTAGGTGTCTGCACGGGCAAATGTAATGCTCATTGCCCACCAGGAAGAGGAATTAAACAAAGGCTCAGTGTGCCCTGCTGGAAACAGATTAGGGCCTGAAGCAATCCTGCGGTTTTGTGCCCAGCTCACAAGAAAGCGAGTTGAAGAAAGGAGCTCAGGGGCACTGTACTTCACAAACCTGCAGAGTTATAAATGACAGCTATCCTCCGAAAATATATTGAAGTAAGTCTGCGAAGGGGACTTGAAAGCAGGGCTGAATTTCAGGAAAACGAGTGCAGGGGGTAGACTGGAATTGCCCTGAAAGCATAGGAAAAGAGGCAGAACGTCGACAATGATGCACTTGGCCAAAAAGGGCGTATGCGTTTTTTCCTGAATATATTCAGGAAAAAACGCATACGCCCTTTTTGGCCAACCAAGCAAGCCTGTAAAGGAAATCTGCACTACAATGAAATCTCACTGCCCCCCCGGGCAAAAGGGCCATCTGAAAAAAGTGTAAAATCCAGAAAGGTAGGACAGGATATGGAGAACAGGGAGCCTTGTTATGCTGATTGGCAGGATGTAAATTGCCAGCAGCCACCCTGGAGAAGTGTATGGTGTTTCCTGAAACACGTAAGAAACAAAGCAACACAGCCTATGGCACTTCCACTTATGGTCCTATAGCTTACGGAAATTAAAATCAAAAACAGACAGCCACCCCAATATTTGGGACGGCTGTGTTCACAAGAAGCTCGTCTACAGTATCAGGTAAATATCCCAGAAAGCAAAAAATGGATAAAGAAGTTGTGGCACGTACGTGCAATGCAATATCACTCAGCAATGAAATCTGTGTCATCAGGCCCGTAGCGGCATAGTAAGTGGATGCAGGTACGGTGATTCTACGTGAACTACGTCACACAGAAAAAGAAACATCATAAGATATCACTAATACACGGAATGTAAACTTCAATACACATGAACTGAATTACAAAACAGAACAGGGTCTCAAATTTAGAAAACCAACTAGTGCTTGCTTATGGGGAAAGGTGCGTTGGGGTGCTGCATAAAACCAGAGACTGAAATTAGCACAGATAACATTCCATAAGCCAAATATGTAATAGACAAGACCTACTCCTTGCTCAACGAAATGGACTCAACACCACATATTCAACGCCTAGGAATATACCTGACTAGGAAGAATCTTAAAACCCATGGATATATATGTCTCCATAAGAGAATCAAGCGTGTGTACAGCGGCCGAAACGCAGCAGTGAAAATCCGATAAATCCCATTATCAAAATAAATTTCGAAAACAAAACACAAAGACAGTGAAATAGAGAGCAATTCTTAAATAATTCACTCAGGGCATGTGATGCAACCGGGATTGACCACATCTACACCCAGAGCTGGTTGAGACATAAGGCTGGACACTTCTGGCTTCTAGCACTGGTGAGTTTCGGTGAGCAAATGCAGACCCTTTGAAGTCATACTGCATGGTACCCATTCCATGGGTCCCAACTCTCCAGGTTCAAGGCATTCTTCCTCCAGCTAAAACATGCATGGGAAACCCAGAGTATCGTCCACCGTGTGATTGGGAAACGATTTAAAATGCATCTCAGTTTTCGTATCCTGGTCCTCGGGTTCACCATTCCAGATGCTTTACTAACACTCTCCCCGCTTGGAGAGTCAGTGCCTTTAACCTCCTGTTTGGCACAGCTTGCAATTTCTGTGCAAGATGAACAGGAATAGGGAGAACCAATGAGAGACTAGCTGTAGGTGTCTGCACGGGCAAATGTAACGCTCATTGCCCACCAGGAAGAGGAATTAAACAAAGGCTCAGTGTGCCCTGCTGGAAACAGATTAGGGCCTGAAGCAACCCTGCGGTTTTGTGCCCAGCTCACAAGAAAGCGAGTTGAAGAAAGGAGCTCAGGGGCACTGTACTTCACAAACCTGCAGAGTTATAAATGACAGCTATCCTCCAAAAATATATTGAAGTAAGCCTGCGAAGGGGACTTGAAAGCGGGGCTGAATTTCAGGAAAACGATTGCAGGGGGTAGACTGGAATTGCCCTGAAAGCATAGGAAAATTGGCACAACGTCGACAATGATGCACTTGGTCAAAAAGGGCGTATGCGTTTTTTCCTGAATATATTCAGGAAAAAACGCATACGCCCTTTTTGGCCAACCAAGCAAGCCTGTAAAGGAAATCTGCACTACAATGAAATCTCACTGCCCCCCCGGGCAAAAGGGCCATCTGAAAAAAGTGTAAAATCCAGAAAGGTAGGACAGGATATGGAGAACAGGGAGCCTTGTTATGCTGATTGGCAGGATGTAAATTGCCAGCAGCCACCCTGGAGAAGTGTATGGTGTTTCCTGAAACACGTAAGAAACAAAGCAACACAGCCTATGGCACTTCCACTTATGGTCCTATAGCTTACGGAAATTAAAATCAAAAACAGACAGCCACCCCAATATTTGGGACGGCTGTGTTCACAAGAAGCTCGTCTACAGTATCAGGTAAATATCCCAGAAAGCAAAAAATGGATAAGGAAGTTGTGGCACGTACGTGCAATGCAATATCACTCAGCAATGAAATCTGTGTCATCAGGCCCGTAGCGGCATAGTAAGTGGATGCAGGTGCAGTGATTCTACGTGAACTACGTCACACAGAAAAAGAAATATCATAAGATATCACTAATACACGGAATGTAAACTTCACTACACATGAACTGAATTACAAAACAGAAAAGGGTCTCAAATTTAGAAAACCAACTAGTGCTTGCTTATGGGGAAAGGTGCGTTGGGGTGCTGCATAAAACCAGAGACTGAAATTAGCACAGATAACATTCCATAAGCCAAATATGTAATAGACAAGACCTACTCCTTGCTCAACGAAATGGACCCAACACCACATATTCAACGCCTAGGAATATACCTGACTAGGAAGAATCTTAAAACCCATGGATATATATGTCTCCGTAAGAGAATCAAGCGTGTGTACAGCGGCGGAAATGCAGCAGTGAAAATCCGATAAATCCCATTATCAAAATAAATTTCGAAAACAAAACACAAAGACAGTGAAATAGAGAGCAATTCTTAACTAATTCACTCAGGGCATGTAATGCAACCGGGATTGACCACATCTACACCCAGAGCTGGTTGAGACATAAGGCTGGACACTTCAGGCTGAGAGCATTGGTGAGTTTCGGTGAGCAAATGCAGACCCTTTGAAGTCATACTGCATGGTACCCATTCCATGGGTCCCAACTCTCCAGGTTCAAGGGATTCTTCCTCCAGCTAAAACATGCATGGGAAACCCAGAGTATCGTCCACCGTGTGATTGGGAAATGATTTAAAATGCATCTCAGTTTTCGTTTCCTGGTCCTCGGGTTCACCATTCCAGATGCTTTACTAACACTCTCCCCGCTTGGAGAGTCAGTGCCTTTAACCTCCTGTTTGGCACAGCTTGCAATTTCTGTGCAAGATGAACAGGAATAGGGAGAACCAATGAGAGACTAGCTGTAGGTGTCTGCACGGGCAAATGTAACGCTCATTGCCCACCAGGAAGAGGAATTAAACAAAGGCTCAGTGTGCCCTGCTGGAAACAGATTAGGGCCTGAAGCAATCCTGCGGTTTTGTGCCCAGCTCACAAGAAAGCGAGTTGAAGAAAGGAGCTCAGGGGCACTGTACTTCACAAACCTGCACAGTTATAAATGACAGCTATCCTCCGAAAATATATTGAAGTAAGTCTGCGAAGGGGACTTGAAAGCAGGGCTGAATTTCAGGAAAACGAGTGCAGGGGGTAGACTGGAATTGCCCTGAAAGCATAGGAAAAGAGGCAGAACGTCGACAATGATGCACTTGGCCAAAAAGGGCGTATGCGTTTTTTCCTGAATATATTCAGGAAAAAACGCATACGCCCTTTTTGGCCAACCAAGCAAGCCTGTAAAGGAAATCTGCACTACAATGAAATCTCACTGCCCCCCCGGGCAAAAGGGCCATCTGAAAAAAGTGTAAAATCCAGAAAGGTAGGACAGGATATGGAGAACAGGGAGCCTTGTTATGCTGATTGGCAGGATGTAAATTGCCAGCAGCCACCCTGGAGAAGTGTATGGTGTTTCCTGAAACACGTAAGAAACAAAGCAACACAGCCTATGGCACTTCCACTTATGGTCCTATAGCTTACGGAAATTAAAATCAAAAACAGACAGCCACCCCAATATTTGGGACGGCTGTGTTCACAAGAAGCTCGTCTACAGTATCAGGTAAATATCCCAGAAAGCAAAAAATGGATAAAGAAGTTGTGGCACGTACGTGCAATGCAATATCACTCAGCAATGAAATCTGTGTCATCAGGCCCGTAGCGGCATAGTAAGTGGATGCAGGTACGGTGATTCTACGTGAACTACGTCACACAGAAAAAGAAACATCATAAGATATCACTAATACACGGAATGTAAACTTCACTACACATGAACTGAATTACAAAACAGAACAGGGTCTCAAATTTAGAAAACCAACTAGTGCTTGCTTATGGGGAAAGGTGCGTTGGGGTGCTGCATAAAACCAGAGACTGAAATTAGCACAGATAACATTCAATAAGCCAAATATGTAATAGACAAGACCTACTCCTTGCTCAACGAAATGGACTCAACACCACATATTCAACGCCTAGGAATATACCTGACTAGGAAGAATCTTAAAACCCATGGATATATATGTCTCCGTAAGAGAATCAAGCGTGTGTACAGCAGCGGAAATGCAGCAGTGAAAATCCGATAAATCCCATTATCAAAATAAATTTCGAAAACAAAACACAAAGACAGTGAAATAGAGAGCAATTCGTAAATAATTCACTCAGGGCATGTGATGCAACCGGGATTGACCACATCTACACCCAGAGCTGGTTGAGACATAAGGCTGGACACTTCTGGCCGATAGCACTGGTGAATTTCGGTGAGCAAATGCAGACCCTTTGAAGTCATACTGCATGGTACCCATTCCATGGGTCCCAACTCTCCAGGTTCAAGGCATTCTTCCTCCAGCTAAAACATGCATGGGAAACCCAGAGTATCGTCCACCGTGTGATTGGGAAACGATTTAAAATGCATCTCAGTTTTCGTATCCTGGTCCTCGGGTTCACCATTCCAGATGCTTTACTAACACTCTCCCCGCTTGGAGAGTCAGTGCCTTTAACCTCCTGTTTGGCACAGCTTGCCATTTCTGTGCAAGATGAACAGGAATAGGGAGAACCAATGAGAGACTAGCTGTAGGTGTCTGCACGGGCAAATGTAACGCTCATTGCCCACCAGGAAGAGGAATTAAACAAAGGCTCAGTGTGCCCTGCTGGAAACAGATTAGGGCCTGAAGCAATCCTGCGGTTTTGTGCCCAGCTCACAAGAAAGCGAGTTGAAGAAAGGAGCTCAGGGGCACTGTACTTCACAAACCTGCAGAGTTATAAATGACAGCTATCCTCCAAAAATATATTGAAGTAAGCCTGCGAAGGGGACTTGAAAGCGGGGCTGAATTTCAGGAAAACGATTGCAGGGGGTAGACTGGAATTGCCCTGAAAGCATAGGAAAAGAGGCACAACGTCGACAATGATGCACTTGGCCAAAAAGGGCGTATGCGTTTTTTCCTGAATATATTCAGGAAAAAACGCATACGCCCTTTTTGGCCAACCAAGCAAGCCTGTAAAGGAAATCTGCACTACAATGAAATCTCACTGCCCCCCCGGGCAAAAGGGCCATCTGAAAAAAGTGTAAAATCCAGAAAGGTAGGACAGGATATGGAGAACAGGGAGCCTTGTTATGCTGATTGGCAGGATGTAAATTGCCAGCAGCCACCCTGGAGAAGTGTATGGTGTTTCCTGAAACACGTAAGAAACAAAGCAACACAGCCTATGGCACTTCCACTTATGGTCCTATAGCTTACGGAAATTAAAATCAAAAACAGACAGCCACCCCAATATTTGGGACGGCTGTGTTCACAAGAAGCTCGTCTACAGTATCAGGTAAATATCCCAGAAAGCAAAAAATGGATAAAGAAGTTGTGGCACGTACGTACAATGCAATATCACTCAGCAATGAAATCTGTGTCATCAGGCCCGTAGCGGCATAGTGAGTGGATGCAGGTACGGTGATTCTACGTGAACTACGTCACACAGAAAAAGAAACATCATAAGATATCACTAATACACGGAATGTAAACTTGACTACACATGAACTGAATTACAAAAAAGAACAGGGTCTCAAATTTAGAAAACCAACTAGTGCTTGCTTATGGGGAAAGGTGCCTTGGGGTGCTGCATAAAACCAGAGACTGAAATTAGCACAGATAACTTTCCATAAGCCAAATATGTAATAGACAAGACCTACTCCTTGCTCAATGAAATGGACCCAACACCACATATTCAACGCCTAGGAATATACCTGACTAGGAAGAATCTTAAAACCCATGGATATATACGTCTCCGTAAGAGAATCAAGCGTGTGTACAGCGGCCGAAACGCAGCAGTGAAAATCCGATAAATCCCATTATCAAAATAAATTTCGAAAACAAAACACAAAGACAGTGAAATAGAGAGCAATTCTTAAATAATTCACTCAGGTCATGTGATGCAACCGGGATTGACCACATCTACACCCAGAGCTGGTTGAGACATAAGGCTGGAGACTTCAGGCTGATAGCATTGGTGAATTTCGGTGAGCAAATGCAGACCCTTTGAAGTCATACTGCATGGTACCCATTCCATGGGTCCCAACTCTCCAGGTTCAAGGGATTCTTCCTCCAGCTAAAACATGCATGGGAAACCCAGAGTATCGTCCACCGTGTGATTGGGAAACGATTTAAAATGCATCTCAGTTTTCGTATCCTGGTCCTCGGGTTCACCATTCCAGATGCTTTACTAACACTCTCCCCGCTTGGAGAGTCAGTGCCTTTAACCTCCTGTTTGGCACAGCTTGCAATTTCTGTGCAAGATGAACAGGAATAGGGAGAACCAATGAGAGACTAGCTGTAGGTGTCTGCACGGGCAAATGTAACGCTCATTGCCCACCAGGAAGAGGAATTAAACAAAGGCTCAGTGTGCCCTGCTGGAAACAGATTAGGGCCTGAAGCAATCCTGCGGTTTTGTGCCCAGCTCACAAGAAAGCGAGTTGAAGAAAGGAGCTCAGGGGCACTGTACTTCACAAACCTGCAGAGTTATAAATGACAGCTATCCTCCAAAAATATATTGAAGTAAGCCTGCGAAGGGGACTTGAAAGCGGGGCTGAATTTCAGGAAAACGATTGCAGGGGGTAGACTGGAATTGCCCTGAAAGCATAGGAAAAGAGGCACAACGTCGACAATGATGCACTTGGCCAAAAAGGGCGTATGCGTTTTTTCCTGAATATATTCAGGAAAAAACGCATACGCCCTTTTTGGCCAACCAAGCAAGCCTGTAAAGGAAATCTGCACTACAATGAAATCTCACTGCCCCCCCGGGCAAAAGGGCCATCTGAAAAAAGTGTAAAATCCAGAAAGGTAGGACAGGATATGGAGAACAGGGAGCCTTGTTATGCTGATTGGCAGGATGTAAATTGCCAGCAGCCACCCTGGAGAAGTGTATGGTGTTTCCTGAAACACGTAAGAAACAAAGCAACACAGCCTATGGCACTTCCACTTATGGTCCTATAGCTTACGGAAATTAAAATCAAAAACAGAAAGCCACCCCAATATTTGGGACGGCTGTGTTCACAAGAAGCTCGTCTACAGTATCAGGTAAATATCCCAGAAAGCAAAAAATGGATAAAGAAGTTGTGGCACGTACGTGCAATGCAATATCACTCAGCAATGAAATCTGTGTCATCAGGCCCGTAGCGGCATAGTGAGTGGATGCAGGTACGGTGATTCTACGTGAACTACGTCACACAGAAAAAGAAACATCATAAGATATCACTAATACACGGAATGTAAACTTGACTACACATGAACTGAATTACAAAACAGAACAGTGTCTCAAATTTAGAAAACCAACTAGTGCTTGCTTATGGGGAAAGGTGCCTTGGGGTGCTGCATAAAACCAGAGACTGAAATTAGCACAGATAACTTTCCATAAGCCAAATATGTAATAGACAAGACCTACTCCTTGCTCAACGAAATGGACCCAACACCACATATTCAACGCCTAGGAATATACCTGACTAGGAAGAATCTTAAAACCCATGGATATATATGTCTCCGTAAGAGATTCAAGCGTGTGTACAGCGGCCGAAACGCAGCAGTGAAAATCCGATAAATCCCATTATCAAAATAAATTTCGAAAACAAAACACAAAGACAGTGAAATAGAGAGCAATTCTTAACTAATTCACTCAGGGCATGTGATGCAACCGGGATTGACCACATCTACACCCAGAGCTGGTTGAGACATAAGGCTGGACACTTCAGGCTGATAGCATTGGTGAGTTTCGGTGAGCAAATGCAGACCCTTTGAAGTCATACTGCATGGTACCCATTCCATGGGTCCCAACTCTCCAGGTTCAAGGGATTCTTCCTCCAGCTAAAACATGCATGGGAAACCCAGAGTATCGTCCACCGTGTGATTGGGAAATGATTTAAAATGCATCTCAGTTTTCGTTTCCTGGTCCTCGGGTTCACCATTCCAGATGCTTTACTAACACTCTCCCCGCTTGGAGAGTCAGTGCCTTTAACCTCCTGTTTGGCACAGCTTGCAATTTCTGTGCAAGATGAACAGGAATAGGGAGAACCAATGAGAGACTAGCTGTAGGTGTCTGCACGGGCAAATGTAACGCTCATTGCCCACCAGGAAGAGGAATTAAACAAAGGCTCAGTGTGCCCTGCTGGAAACAGATTAGGGCCTGAAGCAATCCTGCGGTTTTGTGCCCAGCTCACAAGAAAGCGAGTTGAAGAAAGGAGCTCAGGGGCACTGTACTTCACAAACCTGCAGAGTTATAAATGACAGCTATCCTCCGAAAATATATTGAAGTAAGTCTGCGAAGGGGACTTGAAAGCAGGGCTGAATTTCAGGAAAACGATTGTAGGGGGTAGACTGGAATTGCCCTGAAAGCATAGGAAAAGAGGCACAACGTCGACAATGATGCACTTGGCCAAAAAGGGCGTATGCGTTTTTTCCTGAATATATTCAGGAAAAAACGCATACGC
The DNA here is from genome assembly GCF_963924675.1 of Phocoena phocoena. Taxonomy (NCBI): domain Eukaryota; kingdom Metazoa; phylum Chordata; class Mammalia; order Artiodactyla; family Phocoenidae; genus Phocoena; species Phocoena phocoena. The sequence goes on from NW_027077675.1 coordinate 476,894, forward strand.
CCTTTTTGGCCAACCAAGCAAGCCTGTAAAGGAAATCTGCACTACAATGAAATCTCACTGCCCCCCCGGGCAAAAGGGCCATCTGAAAAAAGTGTAAAATCCAGAAAGGTAGGACAGGATATGGAGAACAGGGAGCCTTGTTATGCTGATTGGCAGGATGTAAATTGCCAGCAGCCACCCTGGAGAAGTGTATGGTGTTTCCTGAAACACGTAAGAAACAAAGCAACACAGCCTATGGCACTTCCACTTATGGTCCTATAGCTTACGGAAATTAAAATCAAAAACAGACAGCCACCCCAATATTTGGGACGGCTGTGTTCACAAGAAGCTCGTCTACAGTATCAGGTAAATATCCCAGAAAGCAAAAAATGGATAAAGAAGTTGTGGCACGTACGTGCAATGCAATATCACTCAGCAATGAAATCTGTGTCATCAGGCCCGTAGCGGCATAGTAAGTGGATGCAGGTACGGTGATTCTACGTGAACTACGTCACACAGAAAAAGAAACATCATAAGATATCACTAATACACGGAATGTAAACTTCACTACACATGAACTGAATTACAAAACAGAACAGGGTCTCAAATTTAGAAAACCAACTAGTGCTTGCTTATGGGGAAAGGTGCGTTGGGGTGCTGCATAAAACCAGAGACTGAAATTAGCACAGATAACATTCCATAAGCCAAATATGTAATAGACAAGACCTACTCCTTGCTCAACGAAATGGACTCAACACCACATATTCAACGCCTAGGAATATACCTGACTAGGAAGAATCTTAAAACCCATGGATATATATGTCTCCGTAAGAGAATCAAGCGTGTGTACAGCGGCGGAAATGCAGCAGTGAAAATCCGATAAATCCCATTATCAAAATAAATTTCGAAAACAAAACACAAAGACAGTGAAATAGAGAGCAATTCTTAAATAATTCACTCAGGGCATGTGATGCAACCGGGATTGACCACATCTACACCCAGAGCTGGTTGAGACATAAGGCTGGACACTTCTGGCTGCTAGCACTGGTGAGTTTCGGTGAGCAAATGCAGACCCTTTGAAGTCATACTGCATGGTACCCATTCCATGGGTCCGAACTCTCCAGGTTCAAGGCATTCTTCCTCCAGCTAAAACATGCATGGGAAACCCAGAGTATCGTCCACCGTGTGATTGGGAAACGATTTAAAATGCATCTCAGTTTTCGTATCCTGGTCCTCGGGTTCACCATTGCAGATGCTTTACTAACACTCTCCCCGCTTGGAGAGTCAGTGCCTTTAACCTCCTGTTTGGCACAGCTTGCCATTTCTGTGCAAGATGAACAGGAATAGGGAGAACCAATGAGAGACTAGCTGTAGGTGTCTGCACAGGCAAATGTAACGCTCATTGCCCACCAGGAAGAGGAATTAAACAAAGGCTCAGTGTGCCCTGCTGGAAACAGATTAGGGCCTGAAGCAATCCTGCGGTTTTGTGCCCAGCTCACAAGAAAGCGAGTTGAAGAAAGGAGCTCAGGGGCACTGTACTTCACAAACCTGCAGAGTTATAAATGACAGCTATCCTCCAAAAATATATTGAAGTAAGCCTGCGAAGGGGACTTGAAAGCGGGGCTGAATTTCAGGAAAACGATTGCAGGGGGTAGACTGGAATTGCCCTGAAAGCATAGGAAAAGAGGCACAACGTCGACAATGATGCACTTGGCCAAAAAGGGCGTATGCGTTTTTTCCTGAATATATTCAGGAAAAAACGCATACGCCCTTTTTGGCCAACCAAGCAAGCCTGTAAAGGAAATCTGCACTACAATGAAATCTCACTGCCCCCCCCCGGGCAAAAGGGCCATCTGAAAAAACTAAAATACAGAAAGGTAGGACAGGATATGGAGAACAGGGAGCCTTGTTATGCTGATTGGCAGGATGTAAATTGCCAGCAGCCACCCTGGAGAAGTGTATGGTGTTTCCTGAAACACGTAAGAAACAAAGCAACACAGCCTATGGCACTTCCACTTATGGTCCTATAGCTTACGGAAATTAAAATCAAAAACAGACAGCCACCCCAATATTTGGGACGGCTGTGTTCACAAGAAGCTCGTCTACAGTATCAGGTAAATATCCCAGAAAGCAAAAAATGGATAAAGAAGTTGTGGCACGTACGTGCAATGCAATATCACTCAGCAATGAAATCTGTGTCATCAGGCCCGTAGCGGCATAGTAAGTGGATGCAGGTACGGTGATTCTACATGAACTACGTCACACAGAAAAAGAAACATCATAAGTTATCACTAATACACGGAATGTAAACTTCACTACACATGAACTGAATTACAAAACAGAACAGGGTCTCAAATTTAGAAAACCAACTAGTGCTTGCTTATGGGGAAAGGTGCGTTGGGGTGCTGCATAAAACCAGAGACTGAAATTAGCACAGATAACATTCCATAAGCCAAATATGTAATAGACAAGACCTACTCCTTGCTCAATGAAATGGACTCAACACCACATATTCAACGCCTAGGAATATACCTGACTAGGAAGAATCTTAAAACCCATGGATATATATGTCTCCGTAAGAGAATCAAGCGTGTGTACAGCGGCGGAAACGCAGCAGTGAAAATCCGATAAATCCCATTATCAAAATAAATTTCGAAAACAAAACACAAAGACAGTGAAATAGAGAGCAATTCTTAAATAATTCACTCAGGGCATGTGATGCAACCGGGATTACCACATCTACACCCAGAGCTGGTTGAGACATAAGGCTGGACACTTCTGGCTGATAGCACTGGTGAGTTTCGGTGAGCAAATGCAGACCCTTTGAAGTCATACTGCATGGTACCCATTCCATGGGTCCCAACTCTCCAGGTTCAAGGCATTCTTCCTCCAGCTAAAACATGCATGGGAAACCCAGAGTATCGTCCACCGTGTGATTGGGAAACGATTTAAAATGCATCTCAGTTTTCGTATCCTGGTCCTCGGGTTCACCATTCCAGATGCTTTACTAACACTCTCCCCGCTTGGAGAGTCAGTGCCTTTAACCTCCTGTTTGGCACAGCTTGCCATTTCTGTGCAAGATGAACAGGAATAGGGAGAACCAATGAGAGACTAGCTGTAGGTGTCTGCACGGGCAAATGTAACGCTCATTGCCCACCAGGAAGAGGAATTAAACAAAGGCTCAGTGTGCCCTGCTGGAAACAGATTAGGGCCTGAAGCAATCCTGCGGTTTTGTGCCCAGCTCACAAGAAAGCGAGTTGAAGAAAGGAGCTCAGGGGCACTGTACTTCACAAACCTGCAGAGTTATAAATGACAGCTATCCTCCAAAAATATATTGAAGTAAGCCTGCGAAGGGGACTTGAAAGCGGGGCTGAATTTCAGGAAAACGATTGCAGGGGGTAGACTGGAATTGCCCTGAAAGCATAGGAAAAGAGGCAGAACGTCGACAATGATGCACTTGGCCAAAAAGGGCGTATGCGTTTTTTCCTGAATATATTCAGGAAAAAACGCATACGCCCTTTTTGGCCAACCAAGCAAGCCTGTAAAGGAAATCTGCACTACAATGAAATCTCACTGCCCCCCCGGGCAAAAGGGCCATCTGAAAAAAGTGTAAAATCCAGAAAGGTAGGACAGGATATGGAGAACAGGGAGCCTTGTTATGCTGATTGGCAGGATGTAAATTGCCAGCAGCCACCCTGGAGAAGTGTATGGTGTTTCCTGAAACACGTAAGAAACAAAGCAACACAGCCTATGGCACTTCCACTTATGGTCCTATAGCTTACGGAAATTAAAATAAAAAACAGACAGCCACCCCAATATTTGGGACGGCTGTGTTCCCAAGAAGCTCGTCTACAGTATCAGGTAAATATCCCAGAAAGCAAAAAATGGATAAAGAAGTTGTGGCACGTACGTACAATGCAATATCACTCAGCAATGAAATCTGTGTCATAAGGCCCGTAGCGGCATAGTGAGTGGATGCAGGTACGGTGATTCTAGGTGAACTACGTCACACAGAAAAAGAAACATCATAAGATATCACTAATACACGGAATGTAAACTTGACTACACATGAACTGAATTACAAAAAAGAACAGGGTCTCAAATTTAGAAAACCAACTAGTGCTTGCTTATGGGGAAAGGTGCCTTGGGGTGCTGCATAAAACCAGAGACTGAAATTAGCACAGATAACTTTCCATAAGCCAAATATGTAATAGACGATACCTACTCCTTGCTCAACGAAATGGACCCAACACCACATATTCAACGCCTAGGAATATACCTGACTAGGAAGAATCTTAAAACCCATGGATATATATGTCTCCGTAAGAGAATCAAGCGTGTGTACAGCGGCCGAAACGCAGCAGTGAAAATCCGATAAATCCCATTATCAAAATAAATTTCGAAAACAAAACACAAAGACAGTGAAATAGAGAGCAATTCTTAAATAATTCACTCAGGGCATGTGATGCAACCGGGATTGACCACATCTACACCCAGAGCTGGTTGAGACATAAGGCTGGACACTTCAGGCTGATAGCACTGGTGAGTTTCGGTGAGCAAATGCAGACCCTTTGAAGTCATACTGCATGGTACCCATTCCATGGGTCCCAACTCTCCAGGTTCAAGGCATTCTTCCTCCAGCTAAAACATGCATGGGAAACCCAGAGTATCGTCCACCGTGTGATTGGGAAACGATTTAAAATGCATCTCAGTTTTCGTATCCTGGTCCTCGGGTTCACCATTCCAGATGCTTTACTAACACTCTCCCCGCTTGGAGAGTCAGTGCCTTTAACCTCCTGTTTGGCACAGCTTGCCATTTCTGTGCAAGATGAACAGGAATAGGGAGAACCAATGAGAGACTAGCTGTAGGTGTCTGCACGGGCAAATGTAACGCTCATTGCCCACCAGGAAGAGGAATTAAACAAAGGCTCAGTGTGCCCTGCTGGAAACAGATTAGGGCCTGAAGCAATCCTGCGGTTTTGTGCCCAGCTCACAAGAAAGCGAGTTGAAGAAAGGAGCTCAGGGGCACTGTACTTCACAAACCTGCAGAGTTATAAATGACAGCTATCCTCCAAAAATATATTGAAGTAAGCTTGCGAAGGGGACTTGAAAGCGGGGCTGAATTTCAGGAAAACGATTGCAGGGGGTAGACTGGAATTGCCCTGAAAGCATAGGAAAAGAGGCACAACGTCGACAATGATGCACTTGGCCAAAAAGGGCGTATGCGTTTTTTCCTGAATATATTCAGGAAAAAACGCATACGCCCTTTTTGGCCAACCAAGCAAGCCTGTAAAGGAAATCTGCACTACAACGAAATCTCACTGCCCCCCCGGGCAAAAGGGCCATCTGAAAAAAGTGTAAAATCCAGAAAGGTAGGACAGGATATGGAGAACAGGGAGCCTTGTTATGCTGATTGGCAGGATGTAAATTGCCAGCAGCCACCCTGGAGAAGTGTATGGTGTTTCCTGAAACACGTAAGAAACAAAGCAACACAGCCTATGGCACTTCCCCTTATGGTCCTATAGCTTACGGAAATTAAAATCAAAAAGAGACAGCCACCCCAATATTTGGGACGGCTGTGTTCACAAGAAGCTCGTCTACAGTATCAGGTAAATATCCCAGAAAGCAAAAAATGGATAAAGAAGTTGTGGCACGTACGTACAATGCAATATCACTCAGCAATGAAATCTGTGTCATCAGGCCCGTAGCGGCATAGTGAGTGGATGCAGGTACGGTGATTCTACGTGAACTACGTCACACAGAAAAAGAAACATCATAAGATATCACTAATACACGGAATGTAAACTTCACTACACATGAACTGAATTACAAAACAGAACACGGTCTCAAATTTAGAAAACCAACTAGTGCTTGCTTATGGGGAAAGGTGCCTTGGGGTGCTGCATAAAACCAGAGACTGAAATTAGCACAGATAACTTTCCATAAGCCAAATATGTAATAGACAACACCTACTCCTTGCTCAACGAAATGGACTCAACACCACATATTCAACGCCTAGGAATATACCTGACTAGGAAGTATCTTAAAACCCATGGATATATATGTTTCCGTAAGAGAATCAAGCGTGTGTACAGCGGCGGAAATGCAGCAGTGAAAATCCGATAAATCCCATTATCAAAATAAATTTCGAAAACAAAACACAAAGACAGTGAAATAGAGAGCAATTCTTAAATAATTCACTCAGGGCATGTGATGCAACCGGGATTGACCACATCTACACCCAGAGCTGGTTGAGACATAAGGCTGGACACTTCAGGCTGATAGCACTGGTGAGTTTCGGTGAGCAAATGCAGACCCTTTGAAGTCATACTGCATGGTACCCATTCCATGGGTCCCAACTCTCCAGGTTCAAAGCATTCTTCCTCCAGCTAAAACATGCATGGGAAACCCAGAGTATCATCCACCGTGTGATTGGGAAACGATTTAAAATGCATCTCAGTTTTCGTATCCTGGTCCTCGGGTTCACCATTCCAGATGCTTTACTAACACTCTCCCCGCTTGGAGAGTCAGTGCCTTTAACCTCCTGTTTGGCACAGCTTGCCATTTCTGTGCAAGATGAACAGGAATAGGGAGAACCAATGAGAGACTAGCTGTAGGTGTCTGCACGGGCAAATGTAACGCTCATTGCCCACCAGGAAGAGGAATTAAACAAAGGCTCAGTGTGCCCTGCTGGAAACAGATTAGGGCCTGAAGCAATCCTGCGGTTTTGTGCCCAGCTCACAAGAAAGCGAGTTGAAGAAAGGAGCTCAGGGGCACTGTACTTCACAAACCTGCAGAGTTATAAATGACAGCTATCCTCCAAAAATATATTGAAGTAAGCCTGCGAAGGGGACTTGAAAGCGGGGCTGAATTTCAGGAAAACGATTGCAGGGGGTAGACTGGAATTGCCCTGAAAGCATAGGAAAAGAGGCACAACGTCGACAATGATGCACTTGGCCAAAAAGGGCGTATGCGTTTTTTCCTGAATATATTCAGGAAAAAACGCATACGCCCTTTTTGGCCAACCAAGCAAGCCTGTAAAGGAAATCTGCACTACAATGAAATCTCACTGCCCCCACCCCCCCGGGCAAAAGGGCCATCTGAAAAAAGTGTAAAATCCAGAAAGGTAGGACAGGATATGGAGAACAGGGAGCCTTGTTATGCTGATTGGCAGGATGTAAATTGCCAGCAGCCACCCTGGAGAAGTGTATGGTGTTTCCTGAAACACGTAAGAAACAAAGCAACACAGCCTATGGCACTTCCACTTATGGTCCTATAGCTTACGGAAATTAAAATCAAAAAGAGACAGCCACCCCAATATTTGGGACGGCTGTGTTCAGAAGAAGCTCGTCTATAGTATCAGGTAAATATCCCAGAAAGCAAAAAATGGATAAAGAAGTTGTGGCACGTACGTACAATGCAATATCACTCAGCAATGAAATCTGTGTCATCAGGCCCGTAGCGGCATAGTGAGTGGATGCAGGTACGGTGATTCTACGTGAACTACGTCACACAGAAAAAGAAACATCATAAGATATCACTAATACACGGAATGTAAACTTGACTACACATGAACTGAATTACAAAAAAGAACAGGATCTCAAATTTAGAAAACCAACTAGTGCTTGCTTATGGGGAAAGGTGCCTTGGGGTGCTGCATAAAACCGGAGACTGAAATTAGCACAGATAACTTTCCATAAGCCAAATATGTAATAGACAAGACCTACTACTTGCTCAACGAAATGGACCCAACACCACATATTCAACGCCTAGGAATATACCTGACTAGGAAGAATCTTAAAACCCATGGATATATATGTCTCCGTAAGAGAATCAAGCGTGTGTACAGCGGCCGAAACGCAGCAGTGAAAATCCGATAAATCCCATTATCAAAATAAATTTCGAAAACAAAACACAAAGACAGTGAAATAGAGAGCAATTCTTAAATAATTCACTCAGGGCATGTGATGCAACCGGGTTTGACCACATCTACACCCAGAGCTGGTTGAGACATAAGGCTGGACACTTCAGGCTGATAGCATTGGTGAGTTTCACTGAGCAAATGCAGACCCTTTGAAGTCATACTGCATGGTACCCATTCCATGGGTCCCAACTCTCCAGGTTCAAGGCATTCTTCCTCCAGCTAAAACATGCATGGGAAACCCAGAGTATCGTCCACTGTGTGATTGGGAAACGATTTAAAATGCATCTCAGTTTTCGTATCCTGGTCCTCGGGTTCACCATTCCAGATGCTTTACTAACACTCTCCCCGCTTAGAGAGTCAGTGCCTTTAACCTCCTCTTTGGCACAGCTTGCAATTTCTGTGCAAGATGAACAGGAATAGGGAGAACCAATGAGAGACTAGCTGTAGGTGTCTGCACGGGCAAATGTAACGCTCATTGCCCACCAGGAAGAGGAATTAAACAAAGGCTCAGTGTGCCCTGCTGGAAACAGATTAGGGCCTGAAGCAATCCTGCGGTTTTGTGCCCAGCTCACAAGAAAGCGAGTTGAAAAAAGGAGCTCAGGGGCACTGTAATTCACAAACCTGCAGAGTTATAAATGACAGCTATCTTCCAAAAGTATATTGAAGTAAGCCTGCGTAGGGGACTTGAAAGCGGGGCAGAATTTCAGGAAAACTATTGCAGGGGGTAGACTGGAATTGCCGTGAAAGCATAGGAAAAGAGGCAGAACGTCGACAATGATGCACTTGGCCAAAAAGGGCGTATGCGTTTTTTCCTGAATATATTCAGGAAAAAACGCATACGCCCTTTTTGGCCAACCAAGCAAGCCTGTAAAGGAAATCTGCACTACAATGAAGTCTCACTGCCCCCCGGGGAAAAGGGCCATCTGAAAAAAGTGTAAAATCCAGAAAGGTAGGACAGGATATGGAGAACAGAGAGCCTTGTTATGCTGATTGGCAGGATGTAAATTGCCAGCAGCCACCCTGGAGAAGTGTATGGTGTTTCCTGAAACACGTAAGAAACAAAGCAACACATCCTATGGCACTTCCACTTATGGTCCCATAGCTTACGGAAATTAAAATCAAAAACAGACAGCCACCCCAATATTTGGGACGGCTGTGTTCACAAGAAGCTCGTCTACAGTATCAGGTAAATATGCCAGAAAGCAAAAAATGGATAAAGAAGTTGTGGCACGTACGTACAATGCAATATCACTCAGCAATGAAATCTGTGTCATCAGGCCCGTAGCGGCATAGTGAGTGGATGCAGGTACGGTGATTGTACGTGAACAACGTCACACAGAAAAAGAAACATCATAAGATATCACTAATACACGGAATGTAAACTTGACTACACATGAACTGAATTACCAAACAGAACACGGTCTCAAATTTAGAAAACCAACTAGTGCTTGCTTATGGGGAAAGGTGCCTTGGGGTGCTGCATAAAACCAGAGACTGAAATTAGCACAGATAACTTTCCATAAGCCAAATATGTAATAGACAAGACCTACTCCTTGCTCAACGAAACGGACCCAAAATCACATATTCAACGCCTAGGAATATACCTGACTAGGAAAAATCTTAAAACCCATGGATATATATGTCTCCGTAAGAGAATCAAGCGTGTGTACAGCGGCCGAAACGCAGCAGTGAAAATCCGATAAATCCCATTATCAAACTAAATTTCGAAAACAAAACACAAAGACAGTGAAATAGAGAGCAATTCTTAAATAATTCACTCAGGGCATGTGATGCAACTGGGATTGACCACATCTACACCCAGAGCTGGTTGAGACATAAGGCTGGACACTTCAGGCTGATAGCATTGGTGAGTTTCGGTGAGCAAATGCAGACCCTTTGAAGTCATACTGCATGGTACCTATTCCATGGGTCCCAACTCTTCAGGTTCAAGGGATTCTTCCTCCAGCTAAAACATGCATGGGAAACCCACAGTATGGTCCACCGTGTGATTGGGAAACGATTTAAAATGCACCTCAGTTTTCGTATCCTGGTCCTCGGGTTCACCATTCCAGATGCTTTACTAACACTCTCCCCGCTTGGAGAGTCAGTGCCTTTAACCTCCTCTTTGGCACAGCTTGCAATTTCTGTGCAAGATGAACAGGAATAGGGAGAACCAATGAGAGACTAGCTGTAGGTGTCTGCACGGGCAAATGTAACGCTCATTGCCCACCAGGAAGAGGAATTAAACAAAGGCTCAGTGTGCCCTGCTGGAAACAGATTAGGTCCTGCAGCAATCCTGCGGTTTTGTGCCCAGCTCACAAGAAAGCGAGTTGAAGAAATGAGCTCAGGGGCACTGTAATTCACAAACCTGCAGAGTTATAAATGACAGCTATCCTCCAAAAATATATTGAAGTAAGCCTGCGTAGGGGACTTGAAAGCGGGACAGAATTTCAGGAAAACGATTGCAGGGGGTAGACTGGAATTGCCCTGAAAGCATAGGAAAAGAGGCACAACGTCGACAATGATGCACTTGGCCAAAAAGGGCGTATGCGTTTTTTCCTGAATATATTCAGGAAAAAACGCATACGCCCTTTTTGGCCAACCAAGCAAGCCTGTAAAGGAAATCTTCACTACAATGAAGTCTCACTGCCCCCCGGGAAAGAGGGCCATCTGAAAAAAGTGTAAAATCCAGAAATGTAGGACAGGATATGGAGAAGAGGGAGCCTTGTTATGCTGATTGGCAGGATGTAAATTGCCAACAGCCACCCTGGAGAAGTGTATGGTGTTTCCTGAAACACGTAAGAAATAAAGCAACACAGCCTATGGCAATTGCACTTATGGTCCTATTCCTTAGGGAAATTAAAATCAAAAACAGAGAGCCACCCCAAAGTTTGGGACGGCTGTGTTCCCAAGAAGCTCGTCTACAGTACCAGGTAAATATCCCAGAAAGCAAAAAATGGATAAAGAAGTTGTGGCACGTACGTGCAATGCAATATCACTCAGCAATGAAATCTGTGTCATCAGGCCCGTAGCGGCATAGTGAGTGGATGCAGGTACGGTGATTCTACGTGAACTACGTCACACAGAAAAAGAAACATCATAAGATATCACTAATACACGGAATGTAAACTTCACTACACATGAACTGAATTACAAAACAGAACAGCGTCTCAAATTTAGAAAACCAACTAGTGCTTGCTTATGGGGAAAGGTGCCTTGGGGTGCTGCATAAAACCAGAGACTGAAATTAGCACAGATAACTTTCCATAAGCCAAATATGTAATAGACAAGACCTACTCCTTGCTCAACGAAATGGACCCAACACCACATATTCAACGCCTAGGAATATACCTGACTAGGAAGAATTTTAAAACCCATGGATATATATGTCTCCGTAAGAGAATCAAGCGTGTGTACAGCGGCCGATACGCAGCAGTGAAAATCCGATAAATCCCATTATCAAAATAAATTTCGAAAACAAAACACAAAGACAGTGAAATAGAGAGCAATTCTTAAATAATTCACTCAGGGCATGTGATGCAACCGGGATTGACCACATCTACACCCAGAGCTGATTGAGACATAAGGCTGGACACTTCAGGCTAATAGCATTGGTGAGTTTCGGTGAGCAAATGCAGACACTTTGAAGTCATACTGCATGGTACCTATTCCATGGGTCCCAACTCTTCAGGTTCAAGGGATTCTTCCTCCAGCTAAAACATGCATAGGAAACCCACAGTATGGTCCACTGTGTGATTGGGAAACGATTTAAAATGCATCTCAGGTTTCGTATCCTGGTCCTCTGGTTCACCATTCCAGATGCTTTACTAACATTCTCCCCGCTGGGAGAGTCAGTGCCTTTAACCTCCTGTTTGGCACAGCTTGCAATTTCTGTGCAAGATGAACAGGAATAGGGAGAACCAATGAGAGACTAGCTATAGGTGTCTGCACGGGCAAATGTAACGCTCATTGCCCACCAGGAAGAGGAATTAAACAAAGGCTCAGTGTGCCCTGCTGGAAACAGATTAGGGCCTGAAGCAATCCTGCGGTTTTGTGGCCAGCTCACAAGAAAGCGAGTTGAAGAAAGGAGCTCAGAGGCACTGTAATTCAGAAACCTGCAGAGTTATAAATGACAGCTATCCTCCAAAAATATATTGAAGTAAGCCTGCGAAGGGGACTTGAAAGCGGGGCAGAATTTCAGGAAAACGATTGCAGGGGGTAGACTGGAATTGCCCTGAAAGCATAGGAAAAGAGGCAGAACGTCGACAATGATGCACTTGGCCAAAAAGGGCGTATGCGTTTTTTCCTGAATATATTCAGGAAAAAACGCATACGCCCTTTTTGGCCAACCAAGCAAGCCTGTAAAGGAAATCTGCACTACAATGAAGTCTCACTGTCCCCCGGGCAAAAGGGCCATCTGAAAAAAGTGTAAAATCCAGAAAGGTAGGACAGGATATGGAGAACAGGGAGCCTTGTTATGCTGATTGGCAGGATGTAAATTGCCAGCAGCCACCCTGGAGAAGTGTATGGTGTTTCCTGAAACACGTAAGAAACAAAGCAACACAGCCTATGGCACTTCCCCTTATGGTCCTATAGCTTACGGAAATTAAAATCAAAAAGACACAGCCACCCCAATATTTGGGATGGCTGTGTTCACAAGGAGCTCGTCTACAGTATCAAGTAAATATCCCAGAAAGCAAAAAATGGATAAAGAAGTTGTGGCACGTACGTACAATGCAATATCACTCAGCAATGAAATCTGTGTCATCAGGCCCGTAGCGGCATAGTGAGTGGATGCAGGTACGGTGATTCTACGTGAACTACGTCACACAAAAAAAGAAACATCATAAGATATCACTAATACACGGAATGTAAACTTCACTACACATGAACTGAATTACAAAACAGAACACGGTCTCAAATTTAGAAAACCAACTAGTGCTTGCTTATGGGGAAAGGTGCGTTGGGGTGCTGCATAAAACCAGAGACTGAAATTAGCACAGATAACTTTCCATAAGCCAAATATGTAATAGACAAGACCTACTCCTTGCTCAACGAAATGGACTCAACACCACATATTCAACGCCTAGGAATATACCTGACTAGGAAGAATCTTAAAACCCATGGATATATATGTCTCCGTAAGAGAATCAAGCGTGTGTACAGCGGCGGAAATGCAGCAGTGAAAATCCGATAAATCCCATTATCAAAATAAATTTCGAAAACAAAACACAAAGACAGTGAAATAGAGAGCAATTCTTAAATAATTCACTCAGGGCATGTGATGCAACCGGGATTGACCACATCTACACCCAGAGCTGGTTGAGACATAAGGCTGGACACTTCAGGCTGATAGCACTGGTGAGTTTCGGTGAGCAAATGCAGACCCTGTGAAGTCATACTGCATGGTACCCATTCCATGGGTCCCAACTCTCCAGGTTCAAAGCATTCTTCCTCCAGCTAAAACATGCATGGGAAACCCAGAGTATCGTCCACCGTGTGATTGGGAAACGATTTAAAATATATCTCAGTTTTCGTATCCTGGTCCTCGGGTTCACCATTCCAGATGCTTTACTAACACTCTCCCCGCTTGGAGAGTCAGTGCCTTTAACCTCCTGTTTGGCACAGCTTGCCATTTCTGTGCAAGATGAACAGGAATAGGGAGAACCAATGAGAGACTAGCTGTAGGTGTCTGCACGGGCAAATGTAACGCTCATTGCCCACCAGGAAGAGGAATTAAACAAAGGCTCAGTGTGCCCTGCTGGAAACAGATTAGGGCCTGAAGCAATCCTGCGGTTTTGTGCCCAGCTCACAAGAAAGCGAGTTGAAGAAAGGAGCTCAGGGGCACTGTACTTCACAAACCTGCAGAGTTATAAATGACAGCTATCCTCCAAAAATATATTGAAGTAAGCCTGCGAAGGGGACTTGAAAGCGGGGCTGAATTTCAGGAAAACGATTGCAGGGGGTAGACTGGAATTGCCCTGAAAGCATAGGAAAAGAGGCACAACATCGACAATGATGCACTTGGCCAAAAAGGGCGTATGCGTTTTTTCCTGAATATATTCAGGAAAAAACGCATACGCCCTTTTTGGCCAACCAAGCAAGCCTGTAAAGGAAATCTGCACTACAATGAAATCTCACTGCCCCACGGGGCAAAAGGGCCATCTGAAAAAAGTGTAAAATCCAGAAAGGTAGGACAGGATATGGAGAACAGGGAGCCTTGTTATGCTGATTGGCAGGATGTAAATTGCCAGCAGCCACCCTGGAGAAGTGTATGGTGTTTCCTGAAACACGTAAGAAACAAAGCAACACAGCCTATGGCACTTCCACTTATGGTCCTATAGCTTACGGAAATTAAAATCAAAAACAGACAGCCACCCCAATATTTGGGACGGCTGTGTTCACAAGAAGCTCGTCTACAGTATCAGGTAAATATCCCAGAAAGCAAAAAATGGATAAAGAAGTTGTGGCACGTACGTACAATGCAATATCACTCAGCAATGAAATCTGTGTCATCAGGCCCGTAGCGGCATAGTGAGTGGATGCAGGTACGGTGATTCTACGTGAACTACGTCACACAGAAAAAGAAACATCATAAGATATCACTAATACACGGAATGTAAACTTGACTACACATGAACTGAATTACAAAAAAGAACAGGATCTCAAATTTAGAAAACCAACTAGTGCTTGCTTATGGGGAAAGGTGCCTTGGGGTGCTGCATAAAACCGGAGACTGAAATTAGCACAGATAACTTTCCATAAGCCAAATATGTAATAGACAAGACCTACTCCTTGCTCAACGAAATGGACCCAACACCACATATTCAACGCCTAGGAATATACCTGACTAGGAAGAATCTTAAAACCCATGGATATATATGTCTCCGTAAGAGAATCAAGCGTGTGTACAGCGGCCGAAACGCAGCAGTGAAAATCCGATAAATCCCATTATCAAAATAAATTTCGAAAACAAAACACAAAGACAGTGAAATAGAGAGCAATTCTTAAATAATTCACTCAGGGCATGTGATGCAACCGGGATTGACCACATCTACACCCAGAGCTGGTTGAGACATAAGGCTGGACACTTCAGGCTGATAGCATTGGTGAGTTTCGGTGAGCAAATGCAGACCCTTTGAGGTCATACTGCATGGTACCCATTCCATGGGCCCCAACTCTCCAGGTTCAAGGCATTCTTCCTCCAGCTAAAACATGCATGGGAAACCCAGAGTATCATCCACCGTGTGATTGGGAAACGATTTAAAATGCATCTCAGTTTTCGTATCCTGGTCCTCGGGTTCACCATTCCAGATGCTTTACTAACACTCTCCCCGCTTGGAGAGTCAGTGCTTTTATCCTCCTGTTTGGCACAGCTTGCAATTTCTGTGCAAGATCAACAGGAATAGGGAGAACCAATGAGAGACTAGCTGTAGGTGTCTGCACGGGCAAATGTAACGCTCATTTCCCACCAGGAAGAGGAATTAACCAAAGCCTCAGCATGCCCTGCCGGAAACAGATTAGGGCCTGAAGCAATCCTGCCGTTTTCTGCCCAGCTCACAAGAAAGCGAGTTGAAGAAAGGAGCTCAGGGGCACTGTACTTCACAAACCTGCAGAGTTATAAATGACAGCTATCCTCCAAAAATATATTGAAGTAAGCCTGCGAAGGGGACTTCAAAGCAGGGCAGAATTTCAGGAAAACGATTGCAGGGGGTAGACTGGAATTGCCCTGAAAGCATAGGAAAAGAGGCAGAACGTCGACAATGATGCACTTGGCCAAAAAGGGCGTATGCGTTTTTTCCTGAATATATTCAGGAAAAAACGCATACGCCCTTTTTGGCCAACCAAGCAAGCCTGTAAAGGAAATCTGCACTACAATGAAGTCTCACTGTCCCCCGGGCAAAAGGGCCATCTGAAAAAATGTGTAAAATCCAGAAAGGTAGGACAGGATATGGAGAACAGGGAGCCTTGTTATGCTGATTGGCAGGATGTAAATTGCCAGCACCCACCCTGGAGAAGTGTATGGTGTTTCCTGAAACACGTAAGAAACAAAGCAACACAGCCTATGGCAATTGCACTTATGGTCCTATTCCTTAGGGAAATTAAAATCAAAAACAGAGAGCCACCCCAAAGTTTGGGACGGCTGTGTTCCCAAGAAGCTCGTCTACATTACCAGGTAAATATCCCAGAAAGCAAAAAATGGATAAAGAAGTTGTGGCATGTACGTACAATGCAATATCACTCAGCAATGAAATCTGTGTCATCAGGCCCGTAGCGGCATAGTGAGTGGATGCAGGTACGGTGATTCTACGTGAACTACGTCACACAGAAAAAGAAACATCATAAGATATCACTAATACACGGAATGTAAACTTGACTACACATGAACTGAATTACAAAACAGAACAGGGTCTCAAATTTAGAAAACCAACTAGTGCTTGCTTATGGGGAAAGGTGCCTTGGGGGGCTGCATGAAACCAGAGACTGAAATTAGCACAGATAACTTTCCATAAGCCAAATATGTAATAGACAAGACCTACTCCTTGCTCAACGAAATGGAACCAACACCACATATTCAACGCCTAGGAATATACCTGACTAGGAAGAATCTAAAAACCCATGGATATATATGTCTCTGTAAGAGATTCAAGCGTGTGTACAGCGGCCGAAACGCAGCAGTGAAAATCCGATAAATCCCATTATCAAAATAAATTTCGAAAACAAAACACAAAGACAGTGAAATAGAGAGCAATTCTTAAATAATTCACTCAGGGCATGTGATGCAACCGGGATTGACCACATCTACACCCAGAGTTGGTTGAGACATAAGGCTGGACACTTCAGGTTGATAGCATTGGTGAGTTTCGGTGAGCAAATGCAGACCCTTTGAAGTCATACTGCATGGTACCCATTCCATGGGTCCCAACTCTCCAGGTTCAAGGCATTCTTCCTCCAGGTAAAACATGCATGGGAAACCCAGAGTATCGTCCACCGTGTGATTGGGAAAGGATTTAAAATGCATCTCAGTTTTCGTATCCTGGTCCTCGGGTTCACCATTCCAGATGCTTTACTAACACTCTCCCCGCTTGGAGAGTCAGTGCGTTTAACCTCCTGTTTGGCACAGCTTGCAATTTCTGTGCAAGATGAACAGGAATAGGGAGAACCAATGAGAGACTAGCTGTAGGTGTCTGCACGGGCAAATGTAACGCTCATTGCCCACCAGGAAGAGGAATTAAACAAAGGCTCAGCGTGCCCTGCTGAAAACAGATTAGGGCCTGAAGCAATCCTGCGGTTTTGTGCCCAGCTCACAAGAAAGCGAGTTGAAGAAAGGAGCTCAGGGGCACTGTAATTCACAAACCTGCAGAGTTATAAATGACAGTTATCCTCCAAAAATATATTGAAGTAAGCCTGCGAAGGGGACTAGAAAGCGGGGCAGAATTTCAGGAAAACGATTGCAGGGGGTAGACTGGAATTGCCCTGAAAGCATACGAAAAGAAACAGAACGTCGACAATGATGCACGTGGCCGAAAAGGGCGTATGCATTTTTTCCTGAATATATTCAGGAAAAAACGCATACGCCCTTTTTGGCCAACCAAGCAAGCCTGTAAAGGAAATCTGCACTACAATGAAGTCTCACTGCCCCCTGGGCAAAAGGGCCATCTGAAAAAAGTGTAAAATCCAGAAAGGTAGGACAGGATATGGAGAACAGGGAGCCTTGTTATGCTGATTGGCAGGATGTAAATTGCCAGCAGCCACCCTGGAGAAGTGTATGGTGTTTCCTGAAACACGTAAGAAACAAAGCAACACAGCCTATGGCAATTGCACTTATGGTCCTATTCCTTAGGGAAATTAAAATCAAAAACAGAGAGCCACCCCAAAGTTTGGGACGGCTGTGTTCCCAAGAAGCTCGTCTACAGTACCAGGTAAATATCCCAGAAAGCAAACAATGGATAAAGAAGTTGTGGCACGTACGTGCAATGCAGTATCACTCAGCAATGAAATCTGTGTCATCAGGCCCGTAGCGGCATAGTGAGTGGATGCAGGTACGGTGATTCTACGTGAACTACGTCACACAGAAAAAGAAACACCATAAGATATCACTAATACACGGAATGTAAACTTGACTACACATGAACTGAATTACAAAACAGAACAGGGTCTCAAATTTAGAAAACCAACTAGTGCTTGCTTATGGGGAAAGGTGCCTTGGGGTGCTGCATAAAACCAGAGACTGAAATTAGCACAGATAACATTCCATAAGCCAAATATGTAATAGACAAGACCTACTCCTTGCTCAACGAAATGGACTCAACACCACATATTCAACGCCTAGGAATATACCTGACTAGGAAGAATCTTAAAACCCATGGATATATATGTCTCCGTAAGAGAATCAAGCGTGTTTACAGCGGCCGAAATGCAGCAGTGAAAATCCGATAAATCCCATTATCAAAATAAATTTCGAAAACAAAACACAAAGACAGTGAAATAGAAAGCAATTCTTAAATAATTCACTCAGGGCATGTGATGCAATCGGGATTGACCACATCTACACCCAGAGCTGGTTGAGACATAAGGCTGGACACTTCAGCCTGATAGCATTGGTGAGTTTCGGTGAGCAAATGCAGACCCTTTGAAGTCATACTGCATGGTACCCATTCCATGGGTCCCAACTCTCCAGGTTCAAGGGATTCTTCCTCCAGCTAAAACATGCATGGGAAACCCAGAGTATCGTCCACCGTGTGATTGGGAAACGATTTAAAATGCATCTCAGTTTTCGTATCCTGGTCCTCGGGTTCAACATTCCAGATGCTTTACTAACACTCTCCCCGCTTGGAGAGTCAGTGCCTTTAACCTCCTCTTTGGCACAGCTTGCAATTTCTGTGCAAGATGAACAGGAATAGGGAGAACCAATGAGAGACTAGCTGTAGGTGTCTGCACGGGCAAATGTAATGCTCCTTGCCCACCAGGAAGGGGAATTAAACAAAGGCTCAGTGTGCCCTGCTGGAAACAGATTAGGGCCTGAAGCAATCCTGCGGTTTTGTGCCCAGCTCACAAGAAAGCGAGGTGAAGAAAGGAGCTCAGGGGCACTGTAATTCACAAACCTACAGAGTTATAAATGACAGCTATCTTCCAAAAGTATATTGAAGTAAGCCTGCGAAGGGGACTTGAAAGCGGGGCAGAATTTCAGGAAAACGATTGCAGGGGGTAGACTGGAATTGCCCTGAAAGCATAGGAAAAGAGGCAGAACGTCGACAATGATGCACTTGGCCAAAAAGGGCGTATGCGTTTTTTCCTGAATATATTCAGGAAAAAACGCATACGCCCTTTTTGGCCAACCAAGCAAGCCTGTAAAGGAAATCTGCACTACAATGAAGTCTCACTGCCCCTCGGGCAAGAGGGCCATCTGAAAAAAGTGTAAAATCCAGAAAGGTAGGACAGGATATGGAGAACAGGGAGCCTTGTTATGCTGATTGGCGGGATGTAAATTGCCAGCAGCCACCCTGGAGAAGTGTATGGTGTTTCCTGAAACACTTAAGAAACAAAGCAACACAGCCTATGGCACTTCCACTTATGGTCCTATAGCTTACGGAAATTAAAATCAAAAACAGACAGCCACCCCAATATTTGGGACGGCTGTGTTCACAAGAAGCTCGTCTACAGTATCAGGTAAATATCACAGAAAGCAAAAAATGGATAAAGAAGTTGTGGCACTTACGTGCAATGCAATATCACTCAGCAATGAAATCTGTGTCATCAGGCCCGTAGCGGCATAGTAAGTGGATGCAGGTACGGTGATTCTACGTGAACTACGTCACACAGAAAAAGAAACATCATAAGATATCACTAATACACGGAATGTAAACTTGACTACACATGAACTGAATTACAAAACAGAACAGGGTCTCAAATTTAGAAAACCAACTAGTGCTTGCTTATGGGGAAAGGTGCGTTGGGGTGCTGAATAAAACCAGAGACTGAAATTAGCACAGATAACATTCCATAAGCCAAATATGTAATAGACAAGACCTACTCCTTGCTCAACGAAATGGACTCAACACCACATATTCAACGCCTAGGAATATACCTGACTAGGAAGAATCTTAAAACCCATGCATATATATGTCTCCGTAAGAGAATCAAGCGTGTGTACAGCGGCCGAAACGCAGCAGTGAAAATCCGATAAATCCCATTATCAAAATAAATTTCGAAAACAAAGACAGTGAAATAGAGAGCAATTCTTAAATAATTCACTCAGGGCATGTGATGCAACCGGGATTGACCACATCTACACCCAGAGCTGGTTGAGACATAAGGCTGGACACTTCAGCCTGATAGCATTGGTGAGTTTCGGTGAGCAAATGCAGACCCTTTGAAGTCATACTGCATGGTACCCATTCCATGGGTCCCAACTCTCCAGGTTCAAGGGATTCTTCCTCCAGCTAAAACATGCATGGGAAACCCAGAGTATCGTCCACCGTGTGATTGGGAAATGATTTAAAATGCATCTCAGTTTTCGTATCCTGGTCCTCGGGTTCACCATTCCAGATGCTTTACTAACACTCTCCCCGCTTGGAGAGTCAGTGCCTTTAACCTCCTGTTTGGCACAGCTTGCAATTTCTGTGCAAGACGAACAGGAATAGGGAGAACCAATGAGAGACTAGCTGTAGGTGTCTGCACGGGCAAATGTAACGCTCATTGCCCACCAGGAAGAGGAATTAAACAATGGCTCAGTGTTCCCTGCTGGAAACAGATTAGGGCCTGAAGCATTCCTGCGGTTTTGCGCCCAGCTCACAAGAAAGCGAGTTGAAGAAAGGAGCTCAGGGGCACTGTACTTCACAAACCTGCAGAGTTATAAATGACAGCTATCCTCCAAAAATATATTGAAGTAAGCCTGCGAAGGGGACTTGAAAGCAGGGCTGAATTTCAGGAAAACGATTGGAGGGGGTAGACTGGAATTGCCCTGAAAGCATAGGAAAAGAGGCACAACGTCGACAATGATGCACTTGGCCAAAAAGGGCGTATGCGTTTTTTCCTGAATATATTCAGGAAAAAACGCATACGCCCTTTTTGGCCAACCAAGCAAGCCTGTAAAGGAAATCTGCACTACAATGAAATCTCACTGCCCCCCGGGGCAAAAGGGCCATCTGAAAAAAGTGTAAAATCCAGAAAGGTAGGACAGGATATGGAGAACAGGGAGCCTTGTTATGCTGATTGGCAGGATGTAAATTGCCAGCAGCCACCCTGGAGAAGTGTATGGTGTTTCCTGAAACACGTAAGAAACAAAGCAACACAGCCTATGGCACTTCCACTTATGGTCCTATAGCTTACGGAAATTAAAATCAAAAACAGACAGCCACCCCAATATTTGGGACGGCTGTGTTCACAAGAAGCTCGTCTACAGTATCAGGTAAATATCCCAGAAAGCAAAAAATGGATAAAGAAGTTGTGGCACGTACGTACAATGCAATATCACTCAGCAATGAAATCTGTGTCATCAGGCCCGTAGCGGCATAGTGAGTGGATGCAGGTACGGTGATTCTACGTGAACTACGTCACACAGAAAAAGAAACATCATAAGATATCACTAATACACGGAATGTAAACTTGACTACACATGAACTGAATTACAAAAAAGAACAGGGTCTCAAATTTAGAAAACCAACTAGTGCTTGCTTATCGGGAAAGGTGCCTTGGGGTGCTGCATAAAACCAGAGACTGAAATTAGCACAGATAACTTTCCATAAGCCAAATATGTAATAGACAAGACCTACTCCTTGCTCAACGAAATGGACCCAACACCACATATTCAACGCCTAGGAATATACCTGACTAGGAAGAATCTTAAAACCCATGGATATATATGTCTCCGTAAGAGAATCAAGCGTGTGTACAGCGGCCGAAACGCAGCAGTGAAAATCCGATAAATCCCATTATCAAAATAAATTTCGAAAACAAAACACAAAGACAGTGAAATAGAGAGCAATTCTTAACTAATTCACTCAGGGCATGTGATGCAACCGGGATTGACCACATCTACACCCAGAGCTGGTTGAGACATAAGGCTGGACACTTCAGGCTGATAGCATTGGTGAGTTTCGGTGAGCAAATGCAGACCCTTTGAAGTCATACTGCATGGTACCCATTCCATGGGTCCCAACTCTCCAGGTTCAAGGGATTCTTCCTCCAGCTAAAACATGCATGGGAAACCCAGAGTATCGTCCACTGTGTGATTGGGAAACGATTTAAAATGCATCTCAGTTTTCGTTTCCTGGTCCTCGGGTTCACCATTCCAGATGCTTTACTAACACTCTCCCCGCTTGGAGAGTCAGTGCCTTTAACCTCCTGTTTCGCACAGCTTGCCATTTCTGTGCAAGATGAACAGGAATAGGGAGAACCAATGAGAGACTAGCTGTAGGTGTCTGCACGGGCAAATGTAACGCTCATTGCCCACCAGGAAGAGGAATTAAACAAAGGCTCAGTGTGCCCTGCTGGAAACAGATTAGGGCCTGAAGCAATCCTGCGGTTTTGTGCCCAGCTCACAAGAAAGCGAGTTGAAGAAAGGAGCTCAGGGGCACTGTACTTCACAAACCTGCAGAGTTATAAATGACAGCTATCCTCCAAAAATATATTGAAGTAAGCCTGCGAAGGGGACTTGAAAGCGGGGCTGAATTTCAGGAAAACGATTGCAGGGGGTAGACTGGAATTGCCCTGAAAGCATAGGAAAAGAGGCACAACGTCGACAATGATGCACTTGGCCAAAAAGGGCGTATGCGTTTTTTCCTGAATATATTCAGGAAAAAACGCATACGCCCTTTTTGGCCAACCAAGCAAGCCTGTAAAGGAAATCTGCACTACAATGAAATCTCACTGCCCCCCCCCCCCCGGGCAAAAGGGCCATCTGAAAAAAGTGTAAAATCCAGAAAGGTAGGACAGGATATGGAGAACAGGGAGCCTTGTTATGCTGATTGGCAGGATGTAAATTGCCAGCAGCCACCCTGGAGAAGTGTATGGTGTTTCCTGAAACATGTAAGAAACAAAGCAACACAGCCTATGGCACTTCCACTTATGGTCCTATAGCTTACGGAAATTAAAATCAAAAACAGACAGCCACCCCAATATTTGGGACGGCTGTGTTCACAAGAAGCTCGTCTACAGTATCAGGTAAATATCCCAGAAAGCAAAAAATGGATAAAGAAGTTGTGGCATGTACGTGCAATGCAATATCACTCAGCAATGAAATCTGTGTCATCAGGCCCGTAGCGGCATAGTAAGTGGATGCAGGTACAGTGATTCTACGTGAACTACGTCACACAGAAAAAGAAACATCATAAGATATCACTAATACACGGAATGTAAACTTGACTACACATGAACTGAATTACAAAACAGAACAGGGTCTCAAATTTAGAAAACCAACTAGTGCTTGCTTATGGGGAAAGGTGCGTTGGGGTGCTGCATAAAACCAGAGACTGAAATTAGCACAGATAACATTCCATAAGCCAAATATGTAATAGACAAGACCTACTCCTTGCTCAACGAAATGGACTCAACACCACATATTCAACGCCTAGGAATATACCTGACTAGGAAGAATCTTAAAACCCATGGATATATATGTCTCCGTAAGAGAATCAAGCGTGTGTACAGCGGCGGAAATGCAGCAGTGAAAATCCGATAAACCCAATTATCAAAATAAATTTCGAAAATAAAACACAAAGACAGTGAAATAGAGAGCAATTCTTAAATAATTCACTCAGGGCATGTGATGCAACCGGGATTACCACATCTACACCCAGAGCTGGTTGAGACATAAGGCTGGACACTTCAGGCTGATAGCACTGGTTTGTTTCGGTGAGCAAATGCAGACCCTTTGAAGTCATACTGCATGGACCCATTCCATGGGTCCCAACTCTTCCAGGTTCAAGGGATTCTTCCTCCAGCTAAAACATGCATGGGAAACCAAGAGTATCGTCCACCGTGTGATTGGGAAACGATTTAAAATGCATCTCAGTTGTCGTATCCTGGTCCTCGGGTTCACCATTCCAGATGCTTTACTAACACTCTCCCCGCTTGGAGAGTCAGTGCCTTTAACCTCCTGTTTCGCACAGCTTGCAATTTCTGTGCAAGATGAACAGGAATAGGGAGAACCAATGAGAGACTAGCTGCAGGTGTCTGCACGGGCAAATGTAAGGCTCATTGCCCACCAGGAAGAGGAATTAAACAAAGGCTCAGTGTGCCCTGCTGGAAACAGATTAGGGCCTGAAGCAATCATGCGGTTTTGTGCCCAGCTCACAAGAAAGCGAGTTGAAGAAAGGAGCTCAGGGGCACTGTACTTCACAAACCTGCAGAGTCATAAATGACAGCTATCCTCCAAAAATATATTGAAGTAAGCCTGCGAAGGGGACTTGAAATCGGGGCTGAATTTCAGGAAAACGATTGCAGGGGATAGACTGGAATTGCCCTGAAAGCATAGGAAAAGAGGCACAACGTCGACAATGATGCACTTGGCCAAAAAGGGCGTATGCGTTTTTTCCTGAATATATTCAGGAAAAAACACATACGCCCTTTTTGGCCAACCAAGCAAGCCTGTAAAGGAAATCTGCACTACAATGAAATCTCACTGCCCCCCCGGGCAAAAGGGCCATCTGAAAAAAGTGTAAAATCCAGAAAGGTAGGACAGGATATGGAGAACAGGGAGCCTTGTTATGCTGATTGGCAGGATGTAAATTGCCAGCAGCCACCCTGGAGAAGTGTATGGTGTTTCCTGAAACACGTAAGAAACAAAGCAACACAGCCTATGGCACTTCCACTTATGGTCCTATAGCTTACGGAAATTAAAATCAAAAACAGACAGCCACCCCAATATTTGGGACGGCTGTGTTCCCAAGAAGCTCGTCTACAGTATCAGGTAAATATCCCAGAAAGCAAAAAATGGATAAAGAAGTTGTGGCACGTACGTACAATGCAATATCACTCAGCAATGAAATCTGTGTCATCAGGCCCGTAGCGGCATAATGAGTGGATGCAGGTACAGTGATTCTACGTGAACTACGTCACACAGAAAAAGAAACATCATAAGATATCACTAATACACGGAATGTAAACTTGACTACACATGAACTGAATTACAAAACAGAACAGGGTCTCAAATTTAGAAAACCAACTAGTGCTTGCTTATGGGGAAAGGTGCCTTGGGGTGCTGCATAAAACCAGAGACTGAAATTAGCACAGATAACATTCCATAAGCCAAATATGTAATAGACAAGACCTACTCCTTGCTCAACGAAATGGACCCAACACCACATATTCAACGCCTGGGAATATACCTGACTAGGAAGAATCTTAAAACCCATGGATATATATGTCTCCGTAAGAGAATCAAGCGTGTGTACATCGGCCGAAACGCAGCAGTGAAAATCCGATAAATCCCATTATCAAAATAAATTTCGAAAACAAAACACAAAGACAGTGAAATAGAGAGCAATTCTTAAATAATTCACTCAGGGCATGTGATGCAACCGGGATTGACCACATCTACACCCAGAGCTGGTTGAGACATAAGGCTGGACACTTCAGGCTGATAGCATTGGTGAGTTTCGGTGAGCAAATGCAGACCCTTTGAAGTCATACTGCATGGTACCCATTCCATGGGTCCCAACTCTCCAGGTTCAAGGGATTCTTCCTCCAGCTAAAACATGCATGGGAATCCCAGAGTATCGTCCACCGTGTG
The DNA here is from genome assembly GCF_963924675.1 of Phocoena phocoena. NCBI lineage: Eukaryota > Metazoa > Chordata > Mammalia > Artiodactyla > Phocoenidae > Phocoena > Phocoena phocoena. Next base: position 502,531 of record NW_027077675.1, read on the forward strand.
ATTGGGAAATGTTTAAAATGCATCTCAGTTTTCGTTTCCTGGTCCTCGGGTTCACCATTCCAGATGCTTTACTAACACTCTCCCCGCTTGGAGAGTCAGTGCCTTTAACCTCCTGTTTGGCACAGCTTGCAATTTCTGTGCAAGATGAACAGGAATAGGGAGAACCAATGAGAGACTAGCTGTAGGTGTCTGCACGGGCAAATGTAACGCTCATTGCCCACCAGGAAGAGGAATTAAACAAAGGCTCAGTGTGCCCTGCTGGAAACAGATTAGGGCCTGAAGCAATCCTGCGGTTTTGTGCCCAGCTCACAAGAAAGCGAGGTGAAGAAAGGAGCTCAGGGGCACTGTACTTCACAAACCTGCAGAGTTATAAATGACAGCTATCCTCCAAAAATATATTGAAGTAAGCCTGCGAAGGGGACTTGAAAGCGGGGCTGAATTTCAGGAAAACGATTGCAGGGGGTAGACTGGAATTGCCCTGAAAGCATAGGAAAAGAGGCACAACGTCGACAATGATGCACTTGGCCAAAAAGGGCGTATGCGTTTTTTCCTGAATATATTCAGGAAAAAACGCATACGCCCTTTTTGGCCAACCAAGCAAGCCTGTAAAGGAAATCTGCACTACAATGAAATCTCACTGCCCCCCCGGGCAAAAGGGCCATCTGAAAAAAGTGTAAAATCCAGAAAGGTAGGACAGGATATGGGGAACAGGGAGCCTTGTTATGCTGATTGGCAGGATGTAAATTGCCAGCAGCCACCCTGGAGAAGTGTATGGTGTTTCCTGAAACACGTAAGAAACAAAGCAACACAGCCTATGGCACTTCCACTTATGGTCCTATAGCTTACGGAAATTAAAATCAAAATCAGACAGCCACCCCAATATTTGGGACGGCTGTGTTCACAAGAAGCTCGTCTACAGTATCAGGTAAATATCCCAGAAAGCAAAAAATGGATAAAGAAGTTGTGGCACGTACGTGCAATGCAATATCACTCAGCAATGAAATCTGTGTCATCAGGCCCGTAGCGGCATAGTAAGTGGATGCAGGTACGGTGATTCTACGTGAACTACGTCACACAGAAAAAGAAACATCATAAGATATCACTAATACACGGAATGTAAACTTCACTACACATGAACTGAATTACAAAACAGAACAGGGTCTCAAATTTAGAAAACCAACTAGTGCTTGCTTATGGGGAAAGGTGCCTTGGGGTGCTGCATAAAACCAGAGACTGAAATTAGCACAGATAACATTCCATAAGCCAAATATGTAATAGACAAGACCTACTCCTTGCTCAACGAAATGGACTCAACACCACATATTCAACGCCTAGGAATATACCTGACTAGGAAGAATCTTAAAACCCATGGATATATATGTCTCCGTAAGAGAATCAAGCGTGTGTATAGCGGCGGAAATGCAGCAGTGAAAATCCGATAAACCCCATTATCAAAATAAATTTCGAAAACAAAACACAAAGACAGTGAAATAGAGAGCAATTCTTAAATAATTCACTCAGGGCATGTGATGCAACCGGGATTGACCACATCTACACCCAGAGCTGGTTGAGACATAAGGCTGGACACTTCTGGCTGATAGCACTGGTGAGTTTCGGTGAGCAAATGCAGACCCTTTGAAGTCATACTGCATGGTACCCATTCCATGGGTCCCAACTCTCCAGGTTCAAGGCATTCTTCCTCCAGCTAAAACATGCATGGGAAACCCAGAGTATCGTCCACCGTGTGATTGGGAAACGATTTAAAATGCATCTCAGTTGTCGTATCCTGGTCCTCGGGTTCACCATTCCAGATGCTTTACTAACACTCTCCCCGCTTGGAGAGTCAGTGCCTTTAACCTCCTGTTTCGCACAGCTTGCAATTTCTGTGCAAGATGAACAGGAATAGGGAGAACCAATGAGAGACTAGCTGCAGGTGTCTGCACGGGCAAATGTAAGGCTCATTGCCCACCAGGAAGTGGAATTAAACAAAGGCTCAGTGTGCCCTGCTGGAAACAGATTAGGGCCTGAAGCAATCATGCGGTTTTGTGCCCAGCTCACAAGAAAGCGAGTTGAAGAAAGGAGCTCAGGGGCACTGTACTTCACAAACCTGCAGAGTCATAAATGACAGCTATCCTCCAAAAATATATTGAAGTAAGCCTGCGAAGGGGACTTGAAAGCGGGGCTGAATTTCAGGAAAACGATTGCAGGGGATAGACTGGAATTGCCCTGAAAGCATAGGAAAAGAGGCACAACGTCGACAATGATGCACTTGGCCAAAAAGGGCGTATGCGTTTTTTCCTGAATATATTCAGGAAAAAACACATACGCCCTTTTTGGCCAACCAAGCAAGCCTGTAAAGGAAATCTGCACTACAATGAAATCTCACTGCCCCCCCGGGCAAAAGGGCCATCTGAAAAAAGTGTAAAATCCAGAAAGGTAGGACAGGATATGGAGAACAGGGAGCCTTGTTATGCTGATTGGCAGGATGTAAATTGCCAGCAGCCACCCTGGAGAAGTGTATGGTGTTTCCTGAAACACGTAAGAAACAAAGCAACACAGCCTATGGCACTTCCACTTATGGTCCTATAGCTTACGGAAATTAAAATCAAAAACAGACAGCCACCCCAATATTTGGGACGGCTGTGTTCCCAATAAGCTCGTCTACAGTATCAGGTAAATATCCCAGAAAGCAAAAAATGGATAAAGAAGTTGTGGCACGTACGTACAATGCAATATCACTCAGCAATGAAATCTGTGTCATCAGGCCCGTAGCGGCATAATGAGTGGATGCAGGTACAGTGATTCTACGTGAACTACGTCACACAGAAAAAGAAACATCATAAGATATCACTAATACACGGAATGTAAACTTGACTACACATGAACTGAATTACAAAACAGAACAGGGTCTCAAATTTAGAAAACCAACTAGTGCTTGCTTATGGGGAAAGGTGCCTTGGGGTGCTGCATAAAACCAGAGACTGAAATTAGCACAGATAACATTCCATAAGCCAAATATGTAATAGACAAGACCTACTCCTTGCTCAACGAAATGGACCCAACACCACATATTCAACGCCTGGGAATATACCTGACTAGGAAGAATCTTAAAACCCATGGATATATATGTCTCCGTAAGAGAATCAAGCGTGTGTACATCGGCCGAAACGCAGCAGTGAAAATCCGATAAATCCCATTATCAAAATAAATTTCGAAAACAAAACACAAAGACAGTGAAATAGAGAGCAATTCTTAACTAATTCACTCAGGGCATGTGATGCAACCGGGATTGACCACATCTACACCCAGAGCTGGTTGAGACATAAGGCTGCACACTTCAGGCTGATAGCATTGGTGAGTTTCGGTGAGCAAATGCAGACCCTTTGAAGTCATACTGCATGGTACCCATTCCATGGGTCCCAACTCTCCAGGTTCAAGGGATTCTTCCTCCAGCTAAAACATGCATGGGAAACCCAGAGAATCGTCCACCGTGTGATTGGGAAATGATTTAAAATGCATCTCAGTTTTCGTTTCCTGGTCCTCGGGTTCACCATTCCAGATGCTTTACTAACACTCTCCCCGCTTGGAGAGTCAGTGCCTTTAACCTCCTGTTTGGCACAGCTTGCAATTTCTGTGCAAGATGAACAGGAATAGGGAGAACCAATGAGAGACTAGCTGTAGGTGTCTGCACGGGCAAATGTAACGCTCATTGCCCACCAGGAAGAGGAATTAAACAAAGGCTCAGTGTGCCCTGCTGGAAACAGATTAGGGCCTGAAGCAATCCTGCGGTTTTGTGCCCAGCTCACAAGAAAGCGAGGTGAAGAAAGGAGCTCAGGGGCACTGTACTTCACAAACCTGCAGAGTTATAAATGACAGCTATCCTCCAAAAATATATTGAAGTAAGCCTGCGAAGGGGACTTGAAAGCGGGGCTGAATTTCAGGAAAACGATTGGAGGGGGTAGACTGGAATTGCCCTGAAAGCATAGGAAAAGAGGCACAACGTCGACAATGATGCACTTGGCCAAAAAGGGCGTATGCGTTTTTTCCTGAATATATTCAGGAAAAAACGCATACGCCCTTTTTGGCCAACCAAGCAAGCCTGTAAAGGAAATCTGCACTACAATGAAATCTCACTGCCCCCCCGGGCAAAAGGGCCATCTGAAAAAAGTGTAAAATCCAGAAAGGTAGGACAGGATATGGAGAACAGGGAGCCTTGTTATGCTGATTGGCAGGATGTAAATTGCCAGCAGCCACCCTGGAGAAGTGTATGGTGTTTCCTGAAACACGTAAGAAACAAAGCAACACAGCCTATGGCACTTCCACTTATGGTCCTATAGCTTACGGAAATTAAAATCAAAATCAGACAGCCACCCCAATATTTGGGACGGCTGTGTTCACAAGAAGCTCGTCTACAGTATCAGGTAAATATCCCAGAAAGCAAAAAATGGATAAAGAAGTTGTGGCACGTACGTGCAATGCAATATCACTCAGCAATGAAATCTGTGTCATCAGGCCCGTAGCGGCATAGTAAGTGGATGCAGGTACGGTGATTCTACGTGAACTACGTCACACAGAAAAAGAAACATCATAAGATATCACTAATACACGGAATGTAAACTTCACTACACATGAACTGAATTACAAAACAGAACAGGGTCTCAAATTTAGAAAACCAACTAGTGCTTGCTTATGGGGAAAGGTGCGTTGGGGTGCTGCATAAAACCAGAGACTGAAATTAGCACAGATAACATTCCATAAGCCAAATATGTAATAGACAAGACCTACTCCTTGCTCAACGAAATGGACTCAACACCACATATTCAACGCCTAGGAATATACCTGACTAGGAAGAATCTTAAAACCCATGGATATATATGTCTCCGTAAGAGAATCAAGCGTGTGTACAGCGGCGGAAATGCAGCAGTGAAAATCCGATAAACCCCATTATCAAAATAAATTTCGAAAACAAAACACAAAGACAGTGAAATAGAGAGCAATTCTTAAATAATTCACTCAGGGCATGTGATGCAACCGGGATTGACCACATCTACACCCAGAGCTGGTTGAGACATAAGGCTGGACACTTCTGGCTGATAGCACTGGTGAGTTTCGGTGAGCAAATGCAGACCCTTTGAAGTCATACTGCATGGTACCCATTCCATGGGTCCCAACTCTCCAGGTTCAAGGCACTCTTCCTCCAGCTAAAACATGCATGGGAAACCCAGAGTATCGTCCACCGTGTGATTGGGAAACGATTTAAAATGCATCTCAGTTTTCGTATCCTGGTCCTCGGGTTCACCATTCCAGATGCTTTACTAACACTCTCCCCGCTTGGAGAGTCACTGCCTTTAACCTCCTGTTTGGCACAGCTTGCCATTTCTGTGCAAGATGAACAGGAATAGGGAGAACCAATGAGAGACTAGCTGTAGGTGTCTGCACGGGCAAATGTAACGCTCATTGCCCACCAGGAAGAGGAATTAAACAAAGGCTCAGTGTGCCCTGCTGGAAACAGATTAGGGCCTGAAGCAATCCTGCGGTTTTGTGCCCAGCTCACAAGAAAGCGAGTTGAAGAAAGGAGCTCAGGGGCACTGTACTTCACAAACCTGCAGAGTTATAAATGACAGCTATCCTCCAAAAATATATTGAAGTAAGCCTGCGAAGGGGACTTGAAAGCGGGGCTGAATTTCAGGAAAACGATTGCAGGGGGTAGACTGGAATTGCCCTGAAAGCATAGGAAAAGAGGCACAACGTCGACAATGATGCACTTGGCCAAAAAGGGCGTATGCGTTTTTTCCTGAATATATTCAGGAAAAAACGCATACGCCCTTTTTGGCCAACCAAGCAAGCCTGTAAAGGAAATCTGCACTACAATGAAATCTCACTGCCCCCCCCCCCCCGGGCAAAAGGGCCATCTGAAAAAAGTGTAAAATCCAGAAAGGTAGGACAGGATATGGAGAACAGGGAGCCTTGTTATGCTGATTGGCAGGATGTAAATTGCCAGCAGCCACCCTGGAGAAGTGTATGGTGTTTCCTGAAACACGTAAGAAACAAAGCAACACAGCCTATGGCACTTCCACTTATGGTCCTATAGCTTACGGAAATTAAAATCAAAAACAGACAGCCACCCCAATATTTGGAACGGCTGTGTTCACAAGAAGCTCGTCTACAGTATCAGGTAAATATCCCAGAAAGCAAAAAATGGATAAAGAAGTTGTGGCACGTACGTACAATGCAATATCACTCAGCAATGAAATCTGTGTCATCAGGCCCGTAGCGGCATAGTGAGTGGATGCAGGTACGGTGATTCTACGTGAACTACGTCACACAGAAAAAGAAACATCATAAGATATCACTAATACACGGAATGTAAACTTGACTACACATGAACTGAATTACAAAAAAGAACAGGGTCTCAAATTTAGAAAACCAACTAGTGTTTGCTTATGGGGAAAGGTGCGTTGGGGTGCTGCATAAAACCAGAGACTGAAATTAGCACAGATAACATTCCATAAGCCAAATATGTAATAGACAAGACCTACTCCTTGCTCAACGAAATGGACTAAACACCACATATTCAACGCCTAGGAATATACCTGACTAGGAAGAATCTTAAAACCCATGGATATATATGTCTCCGTAAGAGAATCAAGCGTGTGTACAGCGGCCGAAACGCAGCAGTGAAAATCCGATAAATCCCATTATCAAAATAAATTTCGAAAACAAAGACAGAGAAATAGCAATTCTTGAATAATTCACTCAGAGCATGTGATGCAACCGGGATTGACCACATCTACACCCAGAGCTGGTTGAGACATAAGGCTGGACACTTCAGGCTGATAGCACTGGTGAGTTTCGGTGAGCAAATGCAGACCCTTTGAAGTCATACTGCATGGTACCCATTCCATGGGTCCCAACTCTCAAGGTTCAAGGCATTCTTCCTCCAGCTAAAACATGCATGGGAAACCCAGAGTATTGTCCACCGTGTGATTGGGAAACGATTTAAAATGCATCTCAGTTTTCGTATCCTGGTCCTCGGGTTCACCATTCCAGATGCTTTACTAACACTCTCCCCGCTTGGAGAGTCAGTGCCTTTAACCTCCTGTTTGGCACAGCTTGCCATTTCTGTGCAAGATGAACAGGAATAGGGAGAACCAATGAGAGACTAGCTGTAGGTGTCTGCACGGGCAAATGTAACGCTCATTGCCCACCAGGAAGAGGAATTAAACAAAGGCTCAGTGTGCCCTGCTGGAAACAGATTAGGGCCTGAAGCAATCCTGCGGTTTTGTGCCCAGCTCACAAGAAAGCGAGTTGAAGAAAGGAGCTCAGGGGCACTGTACTTCACAAACCTGCAGAGTTATAAGTGACAGCTATCCTCCAAAAATATATTGAAGTAAGCCTGCGAATGGGACTTGAAAGCGGGGCTGAATTTCAGGAAAACGATTGCAGGGGGTAGACTGGAATTGCCCTGAAAGCATAGGAAAAGAGGCACAACGTCGACAATGATGCACTTGGCCAAAAAGGGCGTATGCGTTTTTTCCTGAATATATTCAGGAGAAAACGCATACGCCCTTTTTGGCCAACCAAGCAAGCCTGTAAAGGAAATCTGCACTACAATGAAATCTCACTGCCCTCCCGGGCAAAAGGGCCATCTGAAAAAAGTGTAAAATCCAGAAAGGTAGGACAGGATATGGAGAACAGGGAGCCTTGTTATGCTGATTGGCAGGATGTAAATTGCCAGCAGCCACCCTGGAGAAGTGTATGGTGTTTCCTGAAACACGTAAGAAACAAAGCAACACAGCCTATGGCACTTCCACTTATGGTCCTATAGCTTACGGAAATTAAAATCAAAAACAGACAGCCACCCCAATATTAGGAACGGCTGTGTTCACAAGAAGCTCGTCTACAGTATCAGGTAAATATCCCAGAAAGCAAAAAATGGATAAAGAAGTTGTGGCACGTACGTGCAATGCAATATCACTCAGCAATGAAATCTGTGTCATCAGGCCCGTAGCGGCATAGTAAGTGGATGCAGGTACGGTGATTCTACGTGAACTACGTCACACAGAAAAAGAAACATCATAAGATATCACTAATACACGGAATGTAAACTTGACTACACATGAACTGAATTACAAAACAGAACAGGGTCTCAAATTTAGAAAACCAACTAGTGCTTGCTTATGGGGAAAGGTGCCTTGGGGTGCTGCATAAAACCAGAGACGGAAATTAGCACAGATAACATTCCATAAGCCAAATATGTAATAGACAAGACCTACTCCTTGCTCAACGAAATGGACTCAACACCACATATTCAACGCCTAGGAATATACCTGACTAGGAAGAATCTTAAAACCCATGGATATATATGTCTCCGAAAGAGAATCAAGCGTGTGTACAGCAGCGGAAATGCAGCAGTGAAAATCCGATAAATCCCATTATCAAAATAACTTTCGAAAACAAAACACAAAGACAGTGAAATAGAGAGCAATTCTTAAATAATTCACTCAGGTCATGTGATGCAACCGGGATTGACCACATCTACACACAGAGCTGGTTGAGACATAAGGCTGGACACTTCAGGCTGATAGCACTGGTGAGTTTCGGTGAGCAAATGCAGACCCTTTGAAGTCATACTGCATGGTACCCATTCCATGGGTCCCAACTCTCCAGGTTCAAGGCATTCTTCCTCCAGCTAAAACATGCATGGGAAACCCAGAGTATCGTCCACCGTGTGATTGGGAAACGATTTAAAATGCATCTCAGTTTTCGTATCCTGGTCCTCGGGTTCACCATTCCAGATGCTTTACTAACACTCTCCCCGCTTGGAGAGTCAGTGCCTTTAACCTCCTGTTTGGCACAACTTGCCATTTCTGTGCAAGATGAACAGGAATAGGGAGAACCAATGAGAGACTAGCTCTAGGTGTCTGCACGGGCAAATGTAACGCTCATTGCCCACCAGGAAGAGGAATTAAACAAAGGCTCAGTGTGCCCTGCTGGAAAAAGATTAGGGCCTGAAGCAATCCTGCGGTTTTGTGCCCAGCTCACAAGAAAGCGAGTTGAAGAAAGGAGCTCAGGGGCACTGTACTTCACAAACCTGCAGAGTTATAAATGACAGCTATCCTCCAAAAATATATTGAAGTAAGCCTGCGAAGGGGACTTGAAAGCGGGGCAGAATTTCAGGAAAACGATTGCAGGGGGTAGACTGGAATTGCCCTGAAAGCATAGGAAAAGAGGCACAACGTCGACAATGATGCACTTGGCCAAAAAGGGCGTATGCGTTTTTTCCTGAATATATTCAGGAAAAAACGCATACGCCCTTTTTGGCCAACCAAGCAAGCCTGTAAAGGAAATCTGCACTACAATGAAATCTCACTGCCTCCCCAACCCCGGGCAAAAGGGCCATCTGAAAAAAGTGTAAAATCCAGAAAGGTAGGACAGGATATGGAGAACAGGGAGCCTTGTTATGCTGATTGGCAGGATGTAAATTGCCAGCAGCCACCCTGGAGAAGTGTATGGTGTTTCCTGAAACACGTAAGAAACAAAGCAACACAGCCTATGGCACTTCCACTTATGGTCCTATAGCTTACGGAAATTAAAATCAAAAACAGACAGCCACCCCAATATTTGGAACGGCTGTGTTCACAAGAAGCTCGTCTACAGTATCAGGTAAATATCCCAGAAAGCAAAAAATGGATAAAGAAGTTGTGGCACGTACGTACAATGCAATATCACTCAGCAATGAAATCTGTGTCATCAGGCCCGTAGCGGCATAGTGAGTGGATGCAGGTACGGTGATTCTACGTGAACTACGTCACACAGAAAAAGAAACATCATAAGATATCACTAATACACGGAATGTAAACTTGACTACACATGAACTGAATTACAAAAAAGAACAGGGTCTCAAATTTAGAAAACCAACTAGTGCTTGCTTATGGGGAAAGGTGCCTTGGGGGGCTGCATAAAACCAGAGACTGAAATTAGCACAGATAACTTACCATAAGCCAAATATGTAATAGACAAGACCTACTCCTTGCTCAACGAAATGGACCCAACACCACATATTCAATGCCTAGGAATATACCTGACTAGGAAGAATCTTAAAACCCATGGATATATATGTCTCCGTAAGAGAATCAAGCGTGTGTACAGTGGCCAAAACGCAGCAGTGAAAATCCGATAAATCCCATTATCAAAATAAATTTCGAAAACAAAACACAAAGACAGTGAAATAGAGAGCAATTCTTAACTAATTCACTCAGGGCATGTGATGCAACCGGGATTGACCACATCTACACCCAGAGCTGGTTGAGACATAAGGCTGGACACTTCAGGCTGATAGCATTGGTGAGTTTCGGTGAGCAAATGCAGACCCTTTGAAGTCATACTGCATGGTACCCATTCCATGGGTCCCAACTCTCCAGGTTCAAGAGATTCTTCCTCCAGCTAAAACATGCATGGGAATCCCAGAGTATCGTCCACCGTGTGATTGGGAAATGATTTAAAATGCATCTCAGTTTTCGTTTCCAGGTCCTCGGGTTCACCATTCCAGATGCTTTACTAACACTCTCCCCGCTTGGAGAGTCAGTGCCTTTAACCTCCTGTTTCGCACAGCTTGCAATTTCTGTGCAAGATGAACAGGAATAGGGAGAACCAATGAGAGACTAGCTGTAGGTGTCTGCACGGGCAAATGTAACGCTCATTGCCCACCAGGAAGATTAATTAAACAAAGGCTCAGTGTGCCCTGCTGGAAACAGATTAGGGCCTGAAGCAATCCTGCGGTTTTGTGCCCAGCTCACAAGAAAGCGAGTTGAAGAAAGGAGCTCAGGGGCACTGTACTTCACAAACCTGCAGAGTTATAAATGACAGCTATCCTCCAAAAATATATTGAAGTAAGTCTGCGAAGGGGACTTGAAAGCGGGGCTGAATTTCAGGAAAACGATTGCAGGGGGTAGACTGGAATTGCCCTGAAAGCATAGGAAAAGAGGCACAACGTCGACAATGATGCACTTGGCCAAAAAGGGCGTATGCGTTTTTTCCTGAATATATTCAGGAAAAAACGCATACGCCCTTTTTGGCCAACCAAGCAAGCCTGTAAAGGAAATCTGCACTACAATGAAATCTCACTGCCCCCCCCCCCCCCCCGGGCAAAAGGGCCATTTGAAAAAAGTGTAAAATCCAGAAAGGTAGGACAGGATATGGAGAACAGGGAGCCTTGGTATGCTGATTGGCAGGATGTAAATTGCCAGCAGCCACCCTGGAGAAGTGTATGGTGTTTCCTGAAACACGTAAGAAACAAAGCAACACAGCCTATGGCACTTCCACTTATGGTCCTATAGCTTACGGAAATTAAAATCAAAAACAGACAGCCACCCCAATATTTGGGACGGCTGTGTTCACAAGAAGCTCGTCTACAGTATCAGGTATATATCCCAGAAAGCAAAAAATGGATAAAGAAGTTGTGGCACGTACGTACAATGCAATATCACTCAGCAATGAAATCTGTGTCATCAGGCCCGTAGCGGCATAGTGAGTGGATGCAGGTACGGTGATTCTACGTGAACTACGTCACACAGAAAAAGAAACATCATAAGATATCACTAATACACGGAATGTAAACTTGACTACACATGAACTGAATTACAAAACAGAACAGGGTCTCAAATTTAGAAAACCAACTAGTGCTTGCTTATGGGGAAAGGTGCGTTGGGGTGCTGCATAAAACCAGAGACTGAAATTAGCACAGATAACATTCCATAAGCCAAATATGTAATAGACAAGACCTACTCCTTGCTCAACGAAATGGACTAAACACCACATATTCAACGCCTAGGAATATACCTGACTAGGAAGAATCTTAAAACCCATGGATATATATGTCTCCGTAAGAGAATCAAGCGTGTGTACAGCAGCGGAAATGCAGCAGTGAAAATCCGATAAATCCCATTATCAAAATAAATTTCGAAAACAAAACACAAAGACAGTGAAATAGAGAGCAATTCTTAAATAATTCACTCAGGTCATGTGATGCAACCGGGATTGACCACATCTACACCCAGAGCTGGTTGAGACATAAGGCTGGACACTTCAGGCTGATAGCACTAGTGAGTTTCGGTGAGCAAATGCAGACCCTTTGAAGTCATACTGCATGGTACCCATTCCATGGGTCCCAACTCTCCAGGTTCAAGGCATTCTTCCTCCAGCTAAAACATGCATGGGAAACCCAGAGTATCGTCCACCGTGTGATTGGGAAACGATTTAAAATGCATCTCAGTTTTCGTATCCTGGTCCTCGGGTTCACCATTCCAGATGCTTTACTAACACTCTCCCCGCTTGGAGAGTCAGTGCCTTTAACCTCCTGTTTGGCACAGCTTGCCATTTCTGTGCAAGATGAACAGGAATAGGGAGAACCAATGAGAGACTAGCTGTAGGTGTCTGCACGGGCAAATGTAACGCTCATTGCCCACCAGGAAGAGGAATTAAACAAAGGCTCAGTGTGCCCTGCTGGAAACAGATTAGGGCCTGAAGCAATCCTGCGGTTTTGTGCCCAGCTCACAAGAAAGCGAGTTGAAGAAAGGAGCTCAGGGGCACTGTACTTCACAAACCTGCAGAGTTATAAATGACAGCTATCCTCCAAAAATATATTGAAGTAAGCCTGCGAAGGGGACTTGAAAGCGGGGCTGAATTTCAGGAAAACGATTGCAGGGGGTAGACTGGAATTGCCCTGCAAGCAAAGGAAAAGAGGCACAACGTCGACAATGATGCACTTGGATAAAAAGGGCGTATGCGTTTTTTACTGAATATATTCAGGAAAAAAAGCATATGCCCTTTTTGGCCAACCAAGCAAGCCTGTAAAAGAAATCTGCACTACAATGAAGTCTCACTGCCCCCCGGGCAAAAGGGCCATCTGAAAAAAGTGTAAAATCCTGAAAGGTAGGACAGGATATGGAGAACAGGGAGCCTTGTTATGCTGATTGGCAGGATGTAAATTGCCAGCAGCCACCCTGGAGAAGTGTATGGTGTTTCCTGAAACACGTAAGAAACAAAGCAACACAGCCTATGGCACTTCCACTTATGGTCCTATAGCTTACGGAAATTAAAATCAAAAACAGACAGCCACCCCAATATTTGGGACGGCTGTGTTCACAAGAAGCTCGTCTACAGTATCAGGTAAATATCCCAGAAAGCAAAAAATGGATAAAGAAGTTGTGGCACGTACGTACAATGCAATATCACTCAGCAATGAAATCTGTGTCATCAGGCCCGTAGCGGCATAGTGAGTGGATGCAGGTACGGTGATTCTACGTGAACTACGTCACACAGAAAAAGAAACATCATAAGATATCACTAATACACGGAATGTAAACTTGACTACACATGAACTGAATTACAAAAAAGAACAGGGTCTCAAATTTAGAAAACCAACTAGTGCTTGCTTATGGGGAAAGGTGCCTTGGGGTGCTGCATAAAACCAGAGACTGAAATTAGCACAGATAACATTCCATAAGCCAAATATGTAATAGACAAGACCTACTCCTTGCTCAACGAAATGGACCCAACACCACATATTCAACGCCTAGGAATATACCTGACTAGGAAGAATCTTAAAACCCATGGATATATATGTTTCCGTAAGAGAATCAAGCGTGTGTACAGCGGCCGAAACGCAGCAGTGAAAATCCGGTAAATCCCATTATTAAAATAAATTTGGAAAACAAAACACAAAGACAGTGAAATAGAGAGCAATTCTTAAATAATTCACTCAGGGCATGTGATGCAACCGGGATTGACCACATCTACACCCAGAGCTGGTTGAGACATAAGGCTGGACACTTCAGGCTGATAGCACTGGTGAGTTTCGGTGAGCAAATGCAGACCCTTTGAAGTCATACTGCATGGTACCTATTCCATGGGTCCCAACTTTCCAGGTTCAAGGGATTCTTCCTCCAGCTAAAACATGCATGGGAAACCAAGAGTATCGTCCACCGTGTGATTGGGAAATGATTTAAAATGCATCTCAGTTTTCGTATCCTGGTCCTCGGGTTCACCATTCCAGATGCTTTACTAACACTCTCCCCGCTTGGAGAGTCAGTGCCTTTAACCTCCTGTTTCGCACAGCTTGCAATTTCTGTGCAAGATGAACAGGAATAGGGAGAACCAATGAGAGACTAGCTGTAGGTGTATGCACGGGCAAATGTAACGCTCATTGCCCACCAGGAAGAGGAATTAAACAAAGGCTCAGTGTGCCCTGCTGGAAACAGATTAGGGCCTGAAGCAATCATGCGGTTTTGTGCCCAGCTCACAAGAAAGCGAGTTGAAGAAAGGAGCTCAGGGGCACTGTACTTCACAAACCTGCAGAGTTATAAATGACAGCTATCCTCCAAAAATATATTGAAGTAAGCCTGCGAAGGGGACTTGAAAGCGGGGCTGAATTTCAGGAAAACGATTGCAGGGTGTAGACTGGAATTGCCCTGAAAGCATAGGAAAAGAGGCACAACGTCGACAATGATGCACTTGGCCAAAAAGGGCGTATGCGTTTTTTCCTGAATATATTCAGGAAAAAACGCATACGCCCTTTTTGGCCAACCAAGCAAGCCTGTAAAGGAAATCTGCACTACAATGAAGTCTCACTGCCCCCCCCCCCCCCCCCCCCCCCACCCCCGGGCAAGAGGGCCATCTGAAAAAAGTGTAAAATCCAGAAAGGTAGGACAGGATATGGAGAACAGGGAGCCTTGTTATGCTGATTGGCAGGATGTAAATTGCCAGCAGCCACCCTGGAGAAGTGTATGGTGTTTCCTGAACACGTAAGAAACAAAGCAACACAGCCTATGGCACTTCCACTTATGGTCCTATAGCTTATGGAAATTAAAACCAAAAACAGACAGCCACCCCAATATTTGGGACGGCTGTGTTCACAAGAAGCTCGTCTACAGTATCAGGTAAATATCCCAGAAAGCAAAAAATGGATAAAGAAGTTGTGGCACGTACGTGCAATGCAATATCACTCAGCAATGAAATCTGTGTCATCAGGCCCGTAGCGGCATAGTAAGTGGATGCAGGTACGGTGATTCTACGTGAACTACGTCACACAGAAAAAGAAACATCATAAGATATCACTAATACACGGAATGTAAACTTCACTACACATGAACTGAATTACAAAACAGAACAGGGTCTCAAATTTAGAAAACCAACTAGTGCTTGCTTATGGGGAAAGGTGCGTTGGGGTGCTGCATAAAACCAGAGACTGAAATTAGCACAGATAACATTCCATAAGCCAAATATGTAATAGACAAGACCTACTCCTTGCTCAACGAAATGGACTCAACACCACATATTCAACGCCTAGGAATATACCTGACTAGGAAGAATCTTAAAACCCATGGATATATATGTCTCCGTAAGAGAATCAAGCGTGTGTACAGCGGCGGAAATGCGGCAGTGAAAATCCGATAAATCCCATTATCAAAATAAATTTCGAAAACAAAACACAAAGACAGTGAAATAGAGAGCAATTCTTAAATAATTCACTCAGGGCATGTGATGCAACCGGGATTGACCACATCTACACCCAGAGCTGGTTGAGACATAAGGCTGGACACTTCTGGCTGATAGCACTGGTGAGTTTCGGTGAGCAAATGCAGACCCTTTGAAGTCATAATGCATGGTACCCATTCCATGGGTCCCAACTCTCCAGGTTCAAGGCATTCTTCCTCCAGCTAAAACATGCATGGGAAACCCAGAGTATCGTCCACCGTGTGATTGGGAAACGATTTAAAATGCATCTCAGTTTTCGTATCCTGGTCCTCGGGTTCACCATTCCAGATGATTTACTATCACTCTCCCCGCTTGGAGAGTCAGTGCCTTTAACCTCCTGTTTCGCACAACTTGCAATTTCTGTGCAAGATGAACAGGAATAGGGAGAACCAATGAGAGACTAGCTGTAGGTGTCTGCACGGGCAAATGTAACGCTCGTTGCCCACCAGGAAGAGGAATTAAACAAAGGCTCAGTGTGCCCTGCTGGAAACAGATTAGGGCCTGAAGCAATCCTGCGGTTTTGTGCCCAGCTCACAAGAAAGCGAGTTGAAGAAAGGAGTTCAGGGGCACTGTACTTCACAAACCTGCAGAGTTATAAATGACAGCTATCCTCCAAAAATATATTGAAGTAAGCCTGTGAAGGGGACTTGAAAGCGGGGCTGAATTTCAGGAAAACGATTGCAGGGGGTAGACTGGAATTGCCCTGAAAGCATAGGAAAAGAGGCACAACGTCGACAATGATGCACTTGGCCAAAAAGGGCGTATGCGATTTTTCCTGAATATATTCAGGAAAAAACGCATACGCCCTTTTTGGCCAACCAAGCAAGCCTGTAAAGGAAATCTGCACTACAATGAAATCTCACTGCCCCCCCGGGCAAAAGGGCCATCTGAAAAAAGTGTAAAATCCAGAAAGGTAGGACAGGATATGGAGAACAGGGAGCCTTGTTATGCTGATTGGCAGGATGTAAATTGCCAGCAGCCACCCTGGAGAAGTGTATGGTGTTTCTTGAAACACGTAAGAAACAAAGCAACACAGCCTATGGCACTTCCACTTATGGTCCTATAGCTTACGGAAATTAAAATCAAAAACAGACAGCCACCCCAATATTTGGGACGGCTGTGTTCACAAGAAGCTCGTCTACAGTATCAGGTAAATATCCCAGAAAGCAAAAAATGGATAAAGAAGTTGTGGCACGTACGTACAATGCAATATCACTCAGCAATGAAATCTGTGTCATCAGGCCCGTAGCGGCATAGTGAGTGGATGCAGGTACGGTGATTCTACGTGAACTACGTCACACAGAAAAAGAAACATCATAAGATATCACTAATACACGGAATGTAAACTTGACTACACATGAACTGAATTACAAAAAAGAACAGGGTCTCAAATTTAGAAAACCAACTAGTGCTTGCTTATGGGGAAAGGTGCCTTGGGGTGCTGCATAAAACCAGAGACTGAAATTAGCACAGATAACTTTCCATAAGCCAAATATGTAATAGACAAGACCTACTCCTTGCTCAACGAAATGGACCCAACACCACATATTCAACGCCTAGGAATATACCTGACTAGGAAGAATCTTAAAACCCATGGATATATATGTCTCCGTAAGAGAATCAAGCGTGTGTACAGCGGCCGAAACGCAGCAGTGAAAATCCGATAAATCCCATTATCAAAATAAATTTTGAAAACAAAACACAAAGACAGTGAAATAGAGAGCAATTCTTAACTAATTCACTCAGGGCATGTGATGCAACCGGGATTGACCACATCTACACCCAGAGCTGGTTGAGACATAAGGCTGGACACTTCAGGCTGATAGCACTGGTGAGTTTCGGTGAGCAAATGCAGACCCTTTGAAGTCATACTGCATGGTACCCATTCCATGGGTCCCAACTCTCCAGTTTCAAGGGATTCTTCCTCCAGCTAAAACATGCATGGGAAACCCAGAGTATCGTCCACCGTGTGATTGGGAAATGATTTAAAATGCATCTCAGTTTTCGTTTCCTGGTCCTCGGGTTCACCATTCCAGATGCTTTACTAACACTCTCCCCGCTTGGAGAGTCAGTGCCTTTAACCTCCTGTTTGGCACAGCTTGCAATTTCTGTGCAAGATGAACAGGAATAGGGAGAACCAATGAGAGACTAGCTGTAGGTGTCTGCACGGGCAAATGTAACGCTCATTGCCCACCAGGAAGAGGAATTAAACAAAGGCTCAGTGTGCCCTGCTGGAAACAGATTAGGGCCTGAAGCAATCCTGCGGTTTTGTGCCCAGCTCACAAGAAAGCGAGTTGAAGAAAGGAGCTCAGGGGCACTGTACTTCACAAACCTGCAGAGTTATAAATGACAGCTATCCTCCAAAAATATATTGAAGTAAGCCTGCGAAGGGGACTTGAAAGCGGGGCTGAATTTCAGGAAAACGATTGCAGGGGGTAGACTGGAATTGCCCTGAAAGCATAGGAAAAGAGGCACAACGTCGACAATGATGCACTTGGCCAAAAAGGGCGTATGCGTTTTTTCCTGAATATATTCAGGAAAAAACGCATACGCCCTTTTTGGCCAACCAAGCAAGCCTGTAAAGGAAATCTGCACTACAATGAAATCTCACTGCCCCCCCGGGCAAAAGGGCCATCTGAAAAAAGTGTAAAATCCAGAAAGGTAGGACAGGATATGGAGAACAGGGAGCCTTGTTATGCTGATTGGCAGGATGTAAATTGCCAGCAGCCACCCTGGAGAAGTGTATGGTGTTTCCTGAAACACGTAAGAAACAAAGCAACACAGCCTATGGCACTTCCACTTATGGTCCTATAGCTTACGGAAATTAAAATCAAAAACAGACAGCCACCCCAATATTTGGGACGGCTGTGTTCACAAGAAGCTCGTCTACACTATCAGGTAAATATCCCAGAAAGCATAAAATGGATAAAGAAGTTGTGGCACGTACGTACAATGCAATATCACTCAGCAATGAAATCTGTGTCATCAGGCCCGTAGCGGCATAGTGAGTGGATGCAGGTACGGTGATTCTACGTGAACTACGTCACACAGAAAAAGAAACATCATAAGATATCACTAATACACGGAATGTAAACTTCACTACACATGAACTGAATTACAAAACAGAACAGGGTCTCAAATTTAGAAAACCAACTAGTGCTTGCTTATGGGGAAAGGTGCGTTGGGGTGCTGCATAAAACCAGAGACTGAAATTAGCACAGATAACATTCCATAAGCCAAATATGTAATAGACAAGACCTACTCCTTGCTCAACGAAATGGACTCAACACCACATATTCAACGCCTAGGAATATACCTGACTAGGAAGAATCTTAAAACCCATGGATATATATGTCTCCGTAAGAGAATCAAGCGTGTGTACAGCGGCGGAAATGCGGCAGTGAAAATCCGATAAATCCCATTATCAAAATAAATTTCGAAAACAAAACACAAAGACAGTGAAATAGAGAGCAATTCTTAAATAATTCACTCAGGGCATGTGATGCAACCGGGATTGACCACATCTACACCCAGAGCTGGTTGAGACATAAGGCTGGACACTTCAGGCTGATAGCACTGGTGAGTTTCGGTGAGCAAATGCAGACCCTTTGAAGTCATACTGCATGGTACCCATTCCATGGGTCCCAACTCTCCAGGTTCAAGGCATTCTTCCTCCAGCTAAAACATGCATGGGAAACCCAGAGTATCGTCCACCGTGTGATTGGGAAACGATTTAAAATGGATCTCAGTTTTCGTATCCTGGTCCTCGGGTTCACCATTCCAGATGATTTACTATCACTCTCCCCGCTTGGAGAGTCAGTGCCTTTAACCTCCTGTTTCGCACAACTTGCAATTTCTGTGCAAGATGAACAGGAATAGGGAGAACCAATGAGAGACTAGCTGTAGGTGTCTGCACGGGCAAATGTAACGCTCGTTGCCCACCAGGAAGAGGAATTAAACAAAGGCTCAGTGTGCCCTGCTGGAAACAGATTAGGGCCTGAAGCAATCCTGCGGTTTTGTGCCCAGCTCACAAGAAAGCGAGTTGAAGAAAGGAGTTCAGGGGCACTGTACTTCACAAACCTGCAGAGTTATAAATGACAGCTATCCTCCAAAAATATATTGAAGTAAGCCTGCGAAGGGGACTTGAAAGCGGGGCTGAATTTCAGGAAAACGATTGCAGGGGGTAGACTGGAATTGCCCTGAAAGCATAGGAAAAGAGGCACAATGTCGACAATGATGCACTTGGCCAAAAAGGGCGTATGCGTTTTTTCCTGAATATATTCAGGAAAAAACGCATACGCCCTTTTTGGCCAACCAAGCAAGCCTGTAAAGGAAATCTGCACTACAATGAAATCTCACTGCCCCCCCGGGCAAAAGGGCCATCTGAAAAAAGTGTAAAATCCAGAAAGGTAGGACAGGATATGGAGAACAGGGAGCCTTGTTATGCTGATTGGCAGGATGTAAATTGCCAGCAGCCACCCTGGAGAAGTGTATGGTGTTTCCTGAAACACGTAAGAAACAAAGCAACACAGCCTATGGCACTTCCACTTATGGTCCTATAGCTTACGGAAATTAAAATCAAAAACAGACAGCCACCCCAATATTTGGGACGGCTGTGTTCACAAGAAGCTCGTCTACAGTATCAGGTAAATATCCCAGAAAGCAAAAAATGGATAAAGAAGTTGTGGCACGTACGTGCAATGCAATATCACTCAGCAATGAAATCTGTGTCATCAGGCCCGTAGCGGCATAGTAAGTGGATGCAGGTACGGTGATTCTACGTGAACTACGTCACACAGAAAAAGAAACATCATAAGATATCACTAATACACGGAATGTAAACTTGACTACACATGAACTGAATTACAAAACAGAACAGGGTCTCAAATTTAGAAAACCAACTAGTGCTTGCTTATGGGGAAAGGTGCCTTGGGGTGCTGCATAAAACCAGAGACGGAAATTAGCACAGATAACATTCCATAAGCGAAATATGTAATAGACAAGACCTACTCCTTGCTCAACGAAATGGACTCAACACCACATATTCAACGCCTAGGAATATACCTGACTAGGAAGAATCTTAAAACCCATGGATATATATGTCTCCGTAAGAGAATCAAGCGTGTGTACAGCAGCGGAAATGCAGCAGTGAAAATCCGATAAATCCCATTATCAAAATAAATTTCGAAAACAAAACACAAAGACAGTGAAATAGAGATCAATTCTTAAATAATTCACTCAGGTCATGTGATGCAACCGGGATTGTCCACATCTACACCCAGAGCTGGTTGAGACATAAGGCTGGACACTTCAGGCTGATAGCACTGGTGAGTTTCGGTGAGCAAATGCAGACCCTTTGAAGTCAAACTGCATGGTACCCATTCCATGGGTCCCAACTCTCCAGGTTCAAGGCATTCTTCCTCCAGCTAAAACATGCATGGGAAACCCAGAGTATCGTCCACCGTGTGATTGGGAAACGATTTAAAATGCATCTCAGTTTTCGTATCCTGGTCCTCGGGTTCACCATTCCAGATGCTTTACTAACACTCTCCCCGCTTGGAGACTCAGTGCCTTTAACCTCCTGTTTGGCACAGCTTGCCATTTCTGTGCAAGATGAACAGGAATAGGGAGAACCAATGAGAGACTAGCTGTAGGTGTCTGCACGGGCAAATGTAACGCTCATTGCCCACCAGGAAGAGGAATTAAACAAAGGCTCAGTGTGCCCTGCTGGAAACAGATTAGGGCCTGAAGCAATCCTGCGGTTTTGTGCCCAGCTCACAAGAAAGCGAGTTGAAGAAAGGAGCTCAGGGGCACTGTACTTCACAAACCTGCAGAGTTATAAATGACAGCTATCCTCCAAAAATATATTGAAGTAAGCCTGCGAAGGGGACTTGAAAGCGGGGCAGAATTTCAGGAAAAGGATTGCAGGGGGTAGACTGGAATTGCCCTGAAAGCATAGGAAAAGAGGCACAACGTCGACAATGATGCACTTGGCCAAAAAGGGCGTATGCGTTTTTTCCTGAATATATTCAGGAAAAAACGCATACGCCCTTTTTGGCCAACCAAGCAAGCCTGTAAAGGAAATCTGCACTACAACGAAATCTCACTGCCCCCCCCGGGCAAAAGGGCCATCTGAAAAAAGTGTAAAATCCAGAAAGGTAGGACAGGATATGGAGAACAGGGAGCCTTGTTATGCTGATTGGCAGGATGTAAATTGCCAGCAGCCACCCTGGAGAAGGGTATGGTGTTTCCTGAAACACGTAAGAAACAAAGCAACACAGCCTATGGCACTTCCCCTTATGGTCCTATAGCTTACGGAAATTAAAATCAAAAAGAGACAGCCACCCCAATATTTGGGATGGCTGTGTTCACAAGAAGCTCGTCTACAGTATCAGGTAAATATCCCAGAAAGCAAAAAATGGATAAAGAAGTTGTGGCACGTACGTACAATGCAATATCACTCAGCAATGAAATCTGTGTCATCAGGCCCGTAGCGGCATAGTGAGTGGATGCAGGTACGGTGATTCTACGTGAACTACGTCACACAGAAAAAGAAACATCATAAGATATCACTAATACACGGAATGTAAACTTCACTACACATGAACTGAATTACAAAACAGAACACGGTCTCAAATTTAGAA
Source organism: Phocoena phocoena (assembly GCF_963924675.1). Taxonomy (NCBI): domain Eukaryota; kingdom Metazoa; phylum Chordata; class Mammalia; order Artiodactyla; family Phocoenidae; genus Phocoena; species Phocoena phocoena. The sequence continues at coordinate 524,712 of NW_027077675.1, forward strand.
AACCAACTAGTGCTTGCTTATGGGGAAAGGTGCCTTGGGGTGCTGCATAAAACCAGAGACTGAAATTAGCACAGATAACTTTCCATAAGCCAAATATGTAATAGACAAGACCTACTCCTTGCTCAACGAAATGGACTCAACACCACATATTCAACGCCTAGGAATATACCTGACTAGGAAGAATCTTAAAACCCATGGATATATATGTTTCCGTAAGAGAATCAAGCGTGAGTACAGCGGTGGAAATGCAGCAGTGAAAATCCGATAAATCCCATTATCAAAATAAATTTCGAAAACAAAACACAAAGACAGTGAAATAGAGAGCAATTCTTAAATAATTCACTCAGGGCATGTGATGCAACCGGGATTGACCACATCTACACCCAGAGCTGGTTGAGACATAAGGCTGGACACTTCAGGCTGATAGCACTGGTGAGTTTCGGTGAGCAAATGCAGACCCTTTGAAGTCATACTGCATGGTACCCATTCCATGGGTCCCAACTCTCCAGTTTCAAGGGATTCTTCCTCCAGCTAAAACATGCATGGGAAACCCAGAGTATCGTCCACCGTGTGATTGGGAAACGATTTAAAATGCATCTCAGTTTTCGTATCCTGGTTCTCGGGTTCACCATTCCAGATGCTTTACTAACACTCTCCCCGCTTGGAGACTCAGTGCCTTTAACCTCCTGTTTGGCACAGCTTGCCGTTTCTGTGCAAGATGAACAGGAATAGGGAGAACCAATGAGAGACTAGCTGTAGGTGTCTGCACGGGCAAATGTAACGATCATTGCCCACCAGGAAGAGGAATTAAACAAAGGCTCAGCGTGCCCTGCTGGAAACAGATTAGGGCCTGAAGCAATCCTGCGGTTTTGTGCCCAGCTCACAAGAAAGCGAGTTGAAGAAAGGAGCTCAGGGGCACTGTACTTCACAAACCTGCAGAGTTATAAATGACAGCTATCCTCCAAAAATATATTGAAGTAAGCCTGCGAAGGGGACTTGAAAGCGGGGCTGAATTTCAGGAAAACGATTGCAGGGGGTAGACTGGAATTGCCCTGAAAGCATAGGAAAAGAGGCACAACGTCGACAATGATGCACTTGGCCAAAAAGGGCGTATGCGTTTTTTCCTGAATATATTCAGGAAAAAACGCATACGCCCTTTTTGGCCAACCAAGCAAGCCTGTAAAGGAAATCTGCACTACAATGAAATCTCACTGCCCCCCCCCCCCCCCCCCCGGGCAAAAGGGCCATCTGAAAAAAGTGTAAAATCCAGAAAGGTAGGACAGGATATGGAGAACAGGGAGCCTTGTTATGCTGATTGGCAGGATGTAAATTGCCAGCAGCCACCCTGGAGATGTGTATGGTGTTTCCTGAAACACGTAAGAAACAAAGCAACACAGCCTATGGCACTTCCACTTATGGTCCTATAGCTTACGGAAATTAAAATCAAAAACAGACAGCCACCCCAATATTTGGGACGGCTGTGTTCACAAGAAGCTCGTCTACAGTATCAGGTAAATATCCCAGAAAGCAAAAAATGGATAAAGAAGTTGTGGCACGTACGTACAATGCAATATCACTCAGCAATGAAATCTGTGTCATCAGGCCCGTAGCGGCATAGTGAGTGGATGCAGGTACGGTGATTCTACGTGAACTACGTCACACAGAAAAAGAAACATCATAAGATATCACTAATACACGGAATGTAAACTTGACTACACATGAACTGAATTACAAAAAAGAACAGGATCTCAAATTTAGAAAACCAACTAGTGCTTGCTTATGGGGAAAGGTGCCTTGGGGAGCTGCATAAAACCGGAGACTGAAATTAGCACAGATAACTTTCCATAAGCCAAATATGTAATAGACAAGACCTACTACTTGCTCAACGAAATGGACCCAACACCACATATTCAACACCTAGGAATATACCTGACTAGGAAGAATCTTAAAACCCATGGATATATATGTCTCCGTAAGAGAATCAAGCGTGTGTACAGCGGCCGAAACGCAGCAGTGAAAATCCGATAAATCCCATTATCAAAATAAATTTCGAAAACAAAACACAAAGACAGTGAAATAGAGAGCAATTCTTAAATAATTCACTCAGGGCATGTGATGCAACCGGGTTTGACCACATCTACACCCAGAGCTGGTTGAGACATAAGGCTGGACACTTCAGGCTGATAGCATTGGTGAGTTTCGGTGAGCAAATGCAGACCCTTTGAAGTCATACTGCATGGTACCCATTCCATGGGTCCCAACTCTCCAGGTTCAAGGGATTCTTCCTCCAGCTAAAACATGCATGGGAAACCCAGAGTATCGTCCACCGTGTGATTGGGAAACGATTTAAAATGCATCTCAGTTTTCGTTTCCTGGTCCTCGGGTTCACCATTCCAGATGCTTTACTAACACTCTCCCCGCTTGGAGAGTCAGTGCCTTTAACCTCCTGTTTCGCACAGCTTGCAATTTCTGTGCAAGATGAACAGGAATAGGGAGAACCAATGAGAGACTAGCTGTAGGTGTCTGCACGGGCAAATGTAACGCTCATTGCCCACCAGGAAGAGGAATTAAACAAAGGCACAGTGTGCCCTGCTGGAAACAGATTAGGGCCTGAAGCAATCCTGCGGTTTTGTGCCCAGCTCACAAGAAAGCGAGGTGAAGAAAGGAGCTCAGGGGCACTGTACTTCACAAACCTGCAGAGTTATAAATGACAGCTATCCTCCAAAAATATATTGAAGTAAGCCTGCGAAGGGGACTTGAAAGCGGGGCTGAATTTCAGGAAAACGATTGCAGGGGGTAGACTGGAATTGCCCTGAAAGCATAGGAAAAGAGGCACAATGTCGACAATGATGCACTTGGCCAAAAAGGGCGTATGCGTTTTTTCCTGAATATATTCAGGAAAAAACGCATACGCCCTTATTGGCCAACCAAGCAAGCCTGTAAAGGAAATCTGCACTACAACGAAATCTCACTGCCCCCCCGGGCAAAAGGGCCATCTGAAAAAAGTGTAAAATCCAGAAAGGTAGGACAGGATATGGAGAACAGGGAGCCTTGTTATGCTGATTGGCAGGATGTAAATTGCCAGCAGCCACCCTGGAGAAGTGTATGGTGTTTCCTGAAACACGTAAGAAACAAAGCAACACAGCCTATGGCACTTCCACTTATGGTCCTATAGCTTACGGAAATTAAAATCAAAAACAGACAGCCACCCCAATATTTGGGACGGCTGTGTTCACAAGAAGCTCGTCTACAGTATCAGGTAAATATCCCAGAAAGCAAAAAATGGATAAAGAAGTTGTGGCACGTACGTACAATGCAATATCACTCAGCAATGAAATCTGTGTCATCAGGCCCGTAGCGGCATAGTGAGTGGATGCAGGTACGGTGATTCTACGTGAACTACGTCACACAGAAAAAGAAACATCATAAGATATCACTAGTACACGGAATGTAAACTTGACTACACATGAACTGAATTACAAAACAGAACAGGGTCTCAAATTTAGAAAACCAACTAGTGCTTGCTTATGGGGAAAGGTGCCTTGGGGTGCTGCATAAAACCAGAGACTGAAATTAGCACAGATAACTTTCCATAAGCCAAATATGTAATAGACAAGACCTACTCCTTGCTCAACGAAATGGACCCAACACCACATATTCAACGCCTAGGAATATACCTGACTAGGAAGAATCTTAAAACCCATGGATATATATGTCTCCGTAAGAGAATCAAGCGTGTGTACAGCGGCCGAAACGCAGCAGTGAAAATCCGATAAATCCCATTATCAAAATAAATTTCGAAAACAAAACACAAAGACAGTGAAATAGAGAGCAATTCTTAAATAATTCACTCAGGGCATGTGATGCAACCGGGATTGACCACATCTACACCCAGAGCTGGTTGAGACATAAGGCTGGACACTTCAGGCTGATAGCATTGGTGAGTTTCGGTGAGCAAATGCAGACCCTTTGAAGTCATACTGCATGGTACCCATTCCATGGGTCCCAACTCTCCAGGTTCAAGGCATTCTTCCTCCAGCTAAAACATGCATGGGAAACCCAGAGTATCGTCCACCGTGTGATTGGGAAACGATTTAAAATGCATCTCAGTTTTCGTATCCTGGTCCTCGGGTTCACCATTCCAGATGCTTAACTAACACTCTCCCCGCTTAGAGAGTCAGTGCCTTTAACCTCCTCTTTGGCACAGCTTGCAATTTCTGTGCAAGATGAACAGGAATAGGGAGAACCAATGAGAGACTAGCTGTAGGTGTCTGCACGGGCAAATGTAACGCTCATTGCCCACCAGGAAGAGGAATTAAACAAAGGCTCAGTGTGCCCTGCTGGAAACAGATTAGGGCCTGAAGCAATCCTGCGGTTTTGTGCCCAGCTCACAAGAAAGCGAGTTGAAGAAAGGAGCTCAGGGGCACTGTAATTCACAAACCTGCAGAGTTATAAATGACAGCTATCTTCCAAAAGTATATTGAAGTAACCCTGCGTAGGGGACTTGAAAGCGGGGCAGAATTTCAGGAAAACTATTGCAGGGGGTAGACTGGAATTGCCGTGAAAGCATAGGAAAAGAGGCAGAACGTCGACAATGATGCACTTGGCCAAAAAGGGCGTATGCGTTTTTTCCTGAATATATTCAGGAAAAAACGCATACGCCCTTTTTGGCCAACCAAGCAAGCCTGTAAAGGAAATCTGCACTACAATGAAGTCTCACTGCCCCCCGGGCAAAAGGGCCATCTGAAAAAAGTGTAAAATCCAGAAAGGTAGGACAGGATATGGAGAACAGGGAGCCTTGTTATGCTGATTGGCAGGATGTAAATTGCCAGCAGCCACCCTGGAGAAGTGTATGGTGTTTCCTGAAACACGTAAGAAACAAAGCAACACATCCTATGGCACTTCCACTTATGGTCCTATAGCTTACGGAAATTAAAATCAAAAACAGACAGCCACCCCAATATTTGGGACGGCTGTGTTCACAAGAAGCTCGTCTACAGTATCAGGTAAATATCCCAGAAAGCAAAAAATGGATAAAGAAGTTGTGGCACGTACGTACAATGCAATATCACTCAGCAATGAAATCTGTGTCATCAGGCCCGTAGCGGCATAGTGAGTGGATGCAGGTACGGTGATTCTACGTGAACTACGTCACACAGAAAAAGAAACATCATAAGATATCACTAATACACGGAATGTAAACTTGACTACACATGAACTGAATTACCAAACAGAACACGGTCTCAAATTTAGAAAACCAACTAGTGCTTGCTTATGGGGAAAGGTGCCTTGGGGTGCTGCATAAAACCAGAGACTGAAATTAGCACAGATAACTTTCCATAAGCCAAATATGTAATAGACAAGACCTACTCCTTGCTCAACGAAATGGACCCAAAACCACATATTCAACGCCTAGGAATATACCTGACTAGGAAGAATCTTAAAACCCATGGATATATATGTCTCCGTAAGAGAATCAAGCGTGTGTACAGCGGCCGAAACGCAGCAGTGAAAATCCGATAAATCCCATTATCAAAATAAATTTCGAAAACAAAACACAAAGACAGTGAAATAGAGAGCAATTCTTAAATAATTCACTCAGGGCATGTGATGCAACTGGGATTGACCACATCTACACCCAGAGCTGGTTGAGACATAAGGCTGGACACTTCAGGCTGATAGCATTGGTGAGTTTCGGTGAGCAAATGCAGACCCTTTGAAGTCATACTGCATGGTACCTATTCCATGGGTCCCAACTCTTCAGGTTCAAGGGATTCTTCCTCCAGCTAAAACATGCATGGGAAACCCACAGTATGGTCCACCGTGTGATTGGGAAACGATTTAAAATGCACCTCAGTTTTCGTATCCTGGTCCTCGGGTTCACCATTCCAGATGCTTTACTAACACTCTCCCCGCTTGGAGAGTCAGAGCCTTTAACCTCCTGTTTGGCACAGCCTGCCATTTCTGTGCAAGATGAACAGGAATAGGGAGAACCAATGAGAGACTAGCTGTAGGTGTCTGCACGGGCAAATGTAACGCTCATTGCCCACCAGGAAGAGGAATTAAACAAAGGCTCAGTGTGCCCTGCTGGAAACAGATTAGGGCCTGAAGCAATCCTGCGGTTTTGTGCCCAGCTCACAAGAAAGCGAGTTGAAGAAAGGAGCTCAGGGGCACTGTACTTCACAAACCTGCAGAGTTATAAATGACAGCTATCCTCCAAAAATATATTGAAGTAAGCCTGCGAAGGGGACTTGAAAGCGGGGCTGAATTTCAGGAAAACGATTGCAGGGGGTAGACTGGAATTGCCCTGAAAGCATAGGAAAAGAGGCACAACATCGACAATGATGCACTTGGCCAAAAAGGGCGTATGCGTTTTTTCCTGAATATATTCAGGAAAAAACGCATACGCCCTTTTTGGCCAACCAAGCAAGCCTGTAAAGGAAATCTGCACTACAATGAAATCTCACTGCCCCACGGGGCAAAAGGGCCATCTGAAAAAAGTGTAAAATCCAGAAAGGTAGGACAGGATATGGAGAACAGGGAGCCTTGTTATGCTGATTGGCAGGATGTAAATTGCCAGCAGCCACCCTGGAGAAGTGTATGGTGTTTCCTGAAACACGTAAGAAACAAAGCAACACAGCCTATGGCACTTCCGCTTATGGTCCTATAGCTTACGGAAATTAAAATCAAAAACAGACAGCCACCCCAATATTTGGGACGGCTGTGTTCACAAGAAGCTCGTCTACAGTATCAGGTAAATATCCCAGAAAGCAAAAAATGGATAAAGAAGTTGTGGCACGTACGTACAATGCAATATCACTCAGCAATGAAATCTGTGTCATCAGGCCCGTAGCGGCATAGTGAGTGGATGCAGGTACGGTGATTCTACGTGAACTACGTCACACAGAAAAAGAAACATCATAAGATATCACTAATACACGGAATGTAAACTTGACTACACATGAACTGAATTACAAAAAAGAACAGGATCTCAAATTTAGAAAACCAACTAGTGCTTGCTTATGGGGAAAGGTGCCTTGGGGTGCTGCATAAAACCAGAGACTGAAATTAGCACAGATAACTTTCCATAAGCCAAATATGTAATAGACAAGACCTACTCCTTGCTCAACGAAATGGACGCAACACCACATATTCAACGCCTAGGAATAAACCTGACTAGGAAGAATCTTAAAACCCATGGATATATATGTCTCCGTAAGAGAATCAAGCGTGTGTACAGCGGCCGAAACGCAGCAGTGAAAATCCGATAAATCCCATTATCAAAATAAATTTCGAAAACAAAACACAAAGACAGTGAAATAGAGAGCAATTCTTAAATAATTCACTCAGGGCATGTGATGCAACCGGGATTGACCACATCTACACCCAGAGCTGGTTGAGACATAAGGCTGGACACTTCAGGCTGATAGCATTGGTGAGTTTCGGTGAGCAAATGCAGACCCTTTGAGGTCATACTGCATGGTACCCATTCCATGGGCCCCAACTCTCCAGGTTCAAGGCATTCTTCCTCCAGCTAAAACATGCATGGGAAACACAGAGTATCGTCTACCGTGTGATTGGGAAACGATTTAAAATGCATCTCAGTTTTCGTATCCTGGTCCTCGTGTTCACCCTTCCAGATGCTTTACTAACACTCTCCCTGCTTGGAGAGTCAGTGCCTTTAACCTCCTCTTTGGCACAGCTTGCAATTTCTGTGCAAGATGAACAGGAATAGGGAGAACCAATGAGAGACTAGCTGTAGGTGTCTGCACGGGCAAATGTAACGCTCATTGCCCACCAGGAAGAGGAATTAAACAAAGGCTCAGTGTGCCCTGCTGGAAACAGATTAGGGCCTGAAGCAATCCTGCGGTTTTGTGCCCAGCTCACAAGAAAGCGAGTTGAAGAAAGGAGCTCAGGGGCACTGTAATTCACAAACCTGCAGAGTTATAATTGACAGCTATCCTCCAAAAATATATTGAAGTAAGCCTGCGAAGGGGACTTGAAAGCAGGGCAGAATTTCAGGAAAACAATTGCAGGGGGTAGACTGGAATTGCCCTGAAAGCATAGGAAAAGAGGCAGAACGTCGACAATGATGCACTTGGCCAAAAAGGGCATATGCGTTTTTTCCTGAATATATTCAGGAAAAAACGCATACGCCCTTTTTGGCCAACCAAGCAAGCCTGTAAAGGAAATCTGCACTACAATGAAGTCTCACTGCCCCCCGGGCAAAAGGGCCATCTGAAAAAAGTGTAAAATCCAGAAAGGTAGGACAGGATATGGAGAACAGGGAGCCTTGTTATGCTGATTGGCAGGATGTAAATTGCCAGCAGCCACCCTGGAGAAGTGTATGGTGTTTCCTGAAACACGTAAGAAACAAAGCAACACAGCCTATGGCACTTCCACTTATGGTCCTATAGCTTACGGAAATTAAAATCAAAAACAGACAGCCACCCCAATATTTGGGACGGCTGTGTTCACAAGAAGCTCGTCTACAGTATCAGGTAAATATCCCAGAAAGCAAAAAATGGATAAAGAAGTTGTGGCACGTATGTACAATGCAATATCACTCAGCAATGAAATCTGTGTCATCAGGCCCGTAGCGGCATAGTGAGTGGATGCAGGTACGGTGATTCTACGTGAACTACGTCACACAGAAAAAGAAACATCATAAGATATCACTAATACACGGAATGTAAACTTGACTACACATGAACTGAATTACAAAACAGAACAGGGTCTCAAATTTAGAAAACCGACTAGTGCTTGCTTATGGTGAAAGGTGCCTTGGGCTGCTGCATAAAACCAGAGACTGAAATTAGCACAGATAACTTTCCATAAGCCAAATATGTAATAAAAAAGACCTACTCCTTGCTCAACGAAATGGACCCAACACCACATATTCAACGCCTAGGAATATACCTGACTAGGAAGAATCTTAAAACCCATGGATATATATGTCTCCGTAAGAGAATCAAGCGTGTATACAGCGGCCGAAACGCAGCAGTGAAAATCCGATAAATCCCATTATCAAAATAAATTTCGAAAACAAAACACAAAGACATTGAAATAGAGAGCAATTCTTAAATAATTCACTCAGGGCATGTGATGCAACTGGGATTGACCACATCTACACCCAGAGCTGGTTGAGACATAAGGTTGGACACTTCAGGCTGATAGCATTGGTGAGTTTCGGTGAGCAAATGCAGACCCTTTGAAGTCATACTGCATGGTACCCATTCCATGGGTCCCAACTCTCCAGGTTCAAGGGATTCTTCCTCCAGCTAAAACATGCATGGGAAACCCAGAGTATCATCCACCGTGTGATTGGGAAACGATTTAAAATGCATCTCAGTTTTCGTATCCTGGTCCTCGGGTTCACCATTCCAGATGCTTTACTAACACTCTCCCTGCTTGGAGAGTCAGTGCCTTTAACCTCCTGTTTGGCACAGCTTGCAATTTCTGTGCAAGATGAACAGGAATAGGGAGAACCAATGAGAGACTAGCTGTAGGTGTCTGCACGGGCAAATGTAACGCTCATTTCCCACCAGGAAGAGGAATTAACCAAAGCCTCAGCATGCCCTGCCGGAAACAGATTAGGGCCTGAAGCAATCCTGCCGTTTTGTGCCCAGCTCACAAGAAAGCGAGTTGAAGAAAGGAGCTCAGGGGCACTGTACTTCACAAACCTGCAGAGTTATAAATGACAGCTATCCTCCAAAAATATATTGAAGTAAGCCTGCGAAGGGGACTTCAAAGCAGGGCAGTATTTCAGGAAAACGATTGCAGGGGGTAGACTGGAATTGCCCTGAAAGCATAGGAAAAGAGGCAGAACGTCGACAATGATGCACTTGGCCAAAAAGGGCGTATGCGTTTTTTCCTGAATATATTCAGGAAAAAACGCATACGCCCTTTTTGGCCAACCAAGCAAGCCTGTAAAGGAAATCTGCACTACAATGAAGTCTCACTGTCCCCCGGGCAAAAGGGCCATCTGAAAAAATGTGTAAAATCCAGAAAGGTAGGACAGGATATGGAGAACAGGGAGCCTTGTTATGCTGATTGGCAGGATGTAAATTGCCAGCACCCACCCTGGAGAAGTGTATGGTGTTTCCTGAAACACGTAAGAAACAAAGCAACACAGCCTATGGCAATTGCACTTATGGTCCTATTCCTTAGGGAAATTAAAATCAAAAACAGAGAGCCACCCCAAAGTTTGGGACGGCTGTGTTCCCAAGAAGCTCGTCTACAGTACCAGGTAAATATCCCAGAAAGCAAAAAATGGATAAAGAAGTTGTGGCACGTACGTGCAATGCAGTATCACTCAGCAATGAAATCTGTGTCATCAGGCCCGTAGCGGCATAGTGAGTGGATGCAGGTACGGTGATTCTACGTGAACTACGTCAAACAGAAAAAGAAACATCATAAGATATCACTAATACACGGAATGTAAACTTGACTACACATGAACTGTATTACAAAACAGAACAGGGTCTCAAATTTAGAAAACCAACTAGTGCTTGCTTATGGGGAAAGGTGCCTTGGGGTGCTGCATAAAACCAGAGACTGAAATTAGCACAGATAACATTCCATAAGACAAATAAGTAATAGACAAGACCTACTCCTTGCTCAACGAAATGGACTCAACACCACATATTCAACGCCTAGGAATATACCTGACTAGGAAGAATCTTAAAACCCATGGATATATATGTCTCCGTAAGAGAATCAAGCGTGTGTACAGCGGCCGATACGCAGCAGTGAAAATCCGATAAATCCCATTATCAAAATAAATTTCGAAAACAAAACACAAAGACAGTGAAATAGAGAGCAATTCTTAAATAATTCACTCAGGGCATGTGATGCAACCGGGATTGACCACATCTACAGCCAGAGCTGGTTGAGACATAAGGCTGGACACTTCAGGCTGATAGCATTGGTGAGTTTCGGTGAGCAAATGCAGACCCTTTGAAGTCATACTGCATGGTACCTATTCCATGGGCCCCAACTCTTCAGGTTCAAGGGATTCTTCCTCCAGCTAAAACATGCATGGGAAACCCACAGTATGGTCCACTGTGTGATTGGGAAACGATTTAAAATGCATCTCAGTTTTCGTATCCTGGTCCTCGGGTTCACCATTCCAGATGCTTTACTAACACTCTCCCTGCTTGGAGAGTCAGTGCCTTTAACCTCCTGTTTGGCACAGCTTGCAATTTCTGTGCAAGATGAACAGGAATAGGGAGAACCAATGAGAGACTAGCTGTAGGTGTCTGCACGGGCAAATGTAATGCTCATTTCCCACCAGGAAGAGGAATTAACCAAAGGCTCAGCATGCCCTGCCGGAAACAGATTAGGGCCTGAAGCAATCCTGGGGTTTTGTGCCCAGCTCACAAGAAAGCGAGTTGAAGAAAGGAGCTCAGGGGCACTGTAATTCACAAACCTGCAGAGTTATAAATGACAGCTATCCTCCAAAAATATATTGAAGTAAGCCTGCGAAGGGGACTTGAAAGCAGGGCAGAATTTCAGGAAAACGATTGCAGGGGGTAGACTGGAATTGCCCTGAAAGCATAGGAAAAGAGGCAGAACGTCGACAATGATGCACTTGGCCAAAAAGGGCGTATGCATTTTTTCCTGAATATATTCTGGAAAAAACGCATACGCCCTTTTTGGCCAACCAAGCAAGCCTGTAAAGGAAATCTGCACTACAATGAAGTCTCACTGTCCCCCGGGCAAAAGGGCCATCTGAAAAAAAGTGTAAAATCCAGAAAGGTAGGACAGGATATGGAGAACAGGGAGACTTGTTATGCTGATTGGCAGGATGTAAATTGCCAGCAGCCACCCTGGAGAAGTGTATGGTGTTTCCTGAAACACGTAAGAAACAAAGCAACACAGCCTATGGCACTTCCACTTATGGTCCTATAGCTTACGGAAATTAAAATCAAAAACAGACAGCCACCCCAATATTTGGGACGGCTGTGTTCACAAGAAGCTCGTCTACAGTATCAGGTAAATATCCCAGAAAGCAAAAAATGGATAAAGAAGTTGTGGCATGTACGTACAATGCAATATCACTCAGCAATGAAATCTGTGTCATCAGGCCCGTAGCGGCATAGTGAGTGGATGCAGGTACGGTGATTCTACGTGAACTACGTCACACAGAAAAAGAAACATCATAAGATATCACTAATACACGGAATGTAAACTTGACTACACATGAACTGAATTACAAAACAGAACAGGGTCTCAAATTTAGAAAACCAACTAGTGCTTGCTTATGGGGAAAGGTGCCTTGGGGGGCTGCATGAAACCAGAGACTGAAATTAGCACAGATAACTTTCCATAAGCCAAATATGTAATAGACAAGACCTACTCCTTGCTCAACGAAATGGAACCAACACCACATATTCAACGCCTAGGAATATACCTGACTAGGAAGAATCTAAAAACCCATGGATATATATGTCTCTGTAAGAGATTCAAGCGTGTGTACAGCGGCCGAAACGCAGCAGTGAAAATCCGATAAATCACATTATCAAAATAAATTTCGAAAACAAAACACAAAGACAGTGAAATAGAGAGCAATTCTTAAATAATTCACTCAGGGCATGTGATGCAACCGGGATTGACCACATCTACACCCAGAGTTGGTTGAGACATAAGGCTGGACACTTCAGGTTGATAGCATTGGTGAGTTTCGGTGAGCAAATGCAGACCCTTTGAAGTCATACTGCATGGTACCCATTCCATGGGTCCCAACTCTCCAGGTTCAAGGCATTCTTCCTCCAGGTAAAACATGCATGGGAAACCCAGAGTATCGTCCACCGTGTGATTGGGAAAGGATTTAAAATGCATCTCAGTTTTCGTATCCTGGTCCTCGGGTTCACCATTCCAGATGCTTTACTAACACTCTCCCCGCTTGGAGAGTCAGTGCGTTTAACCTCCTGTTTGGCACAGCTTGCAATTTCTGTGCAAGATGAACAGGAATAGGGAGAACCAATGAGAGACTAGCTGTAGGTGTCTGCACGGGCAAATGTAACGCTCATTGCCCACCAGGAAGAGGAATTAAACAAAGGCTCAGAGTGCCCTGCTGAAAACAGATTAGGGCCTGAAGCAATCCTGCGGTTTTGTGCCCAGCTCACAAGAAAGCGAGTTGAAGAAAGGAGCTCAGGGGCACTGTAATTCACAAACCTGCAGAGTTATAAATGACAGTTATCCTCCAAAAATATATTGAAGTAAGCCTGCGAAGGGGACTTGAAAGCGGGGCAGAATTTCAGGAAAACGATTGCAGGGGGTAGACAGGAATTGCCCTGAAAGCATACGAAAAGAAACAGAACGTCGACAATGATGCACGTGGCCGAAAAGGGCGTATGCGTTTTTTCCTGAATATATTCAGGAAAAAACGCATACGCCCCTTTTGGCCAACCAAGCAAGCCTGTAAAGGAAATCTGCACTACAATGAAGTCTCACTGCTCCCTGGGCAAAAGGGCCATCTGAAAAAAGTGTAAAATCCAGAAAGGTAGGACAGGATATGGAGAACAGGGAGCCTTGTTATGCTGATTGGCAGGATGTAAATTGCCAGCAGCCACCCTGGAGAAGTGTATGGTGTTTCCTGAAACACGTAAGAAACAAAGCAACACAGCCTATGGCAATTGCACTTATGGTCCTATTCCTTAGGGAAATTAAAATCAAAAACAGAGAGCCACCCCAAAGTTTGGGACGGCTGTGTTCCCAAGAAGCTCGTCTACAGTACCAGGTAAATATCCCAGAAAGCAAAAAATGGATAAAGAAGTTGTGGCACGTACGTGCAATGCAGTATCACTCAGCAGTGAAATCTGTGTCATCAGGCCCGTAGCGGCATAGTGAATGGATGCAGGTATGGTGATTCTACGTGAACTACGTCACACAGAAAAAGAAACATCATAAGATATCACTAATACACGGAATGTAAACTTGACTACACATGAACTGAATTACAAAACAGAACAGGGTCTCAAATTTAGAAAACCAACTAGTGCTTGCTTATGGGGAAAGGTGCCATGGGGTGCTGCATAAAACCAGAGACTGAAATTAGCACAGATAACATTCCATAAACCAAATATGTAATAGACAAGACCTACTCCTTGCTCAACGAAATGGACTCAACACCACATATTCAACGCCTAGGAATATACCTGACTAGGAAGAATCTTAAAACCCATGGATATATATGTCTCCGTAAGAGAACCAAGCGTGTGTACAGCGGCCGAAACGCAGCAGTGAAAATCCGATAAATCCCATTATCAAAATAAATTTCGAAAACAAAACACAAAGACAGTGAAATAGAGAGCAATTCTTAAATAATTCACTCAGGGCATGTGATGCAACCGGGATTGACCACATCTACACCCAGAGCTGGTTGAGACATAAGGCTGGACACTTCAGGCTGATAGCATTGGTGAGTTTCGGTGAGCAAATGCAGACCCTTTGAAGTCATACTGCATGGTACCTATTCCATGGGTCCCAACTCTTCTGGTTCAAGGGATTCTTCCTCCAGCTAAAACATGCATGGGAAACCCACAGTATGGTCCACTGTGTGATTGGGAAACGATTTAAAATGCATCTCAGTTTGCGTATCCTGGTCCTCGGGTTCACCATTCCAGATGCTTTACTAACACTCTCCCTGCTTGGAGAGTCAGTGCCTTTAACCTCCTGTTTGGCACAGCTTGCAATTTCTGCGCAAGATGAACAGGAATAGGGAGAACCAATGAGAGACTAGCTGTAGGTGTCTGCACGGGCAAATGTAACGCTCATTGCCCACCAGGAAGAGGAATTAACCAAAGGCTCAGTGTGCCCTGCCGGAAACAGATTAGGGCCTGAAGCAATCCTGCGGTTTTGTGCCCAGCTCACAAGAAAGCGAGTTGAAGAAAGGAGCTCAGGGGCACTGTAATTCACAAACCTGCAGAGTCATAAATGACAGCTATCCTCCAAAAATATATTGAAGTAAGCCTGCGAAGGGGACTTGAAAGCGGGGCAGAATTTCAGGAAAACGATTGCAGGGGGTAGACTGGAATTGCCCTGAAAGCATAGGAAAAGAGGCAGAACGTTGACAATGATGCACTTGGCCAAAAAGGGCGTATGCGTTTTTTCCTGAATATATTCAGGAAAAAACGCATACGCCCTTTTTGGCCAACCAAGCAAGCCTGTAAAGGAAATCTGCACTACAATGAAGTCTCACTGCCCCCCGGGCAAAAGGGCCATCTGAAAAAAGTGTAAAATCCAGAAAGGTAGGACAGGATATGGAGAACAGGGAGCCTTGTTATGCTGATTGGCAGGATGTAAATTGCCAGGAGCCACCCTGGAGAAGTGTATGGTGTTTCCTGAAACACGTAAGAAACAAAGCAACACAGCCTATGGCACTTCCACTTATGGTCCTATAGCTTACGGAAATTAAAATCAAAAACAGACAGCCACCCCAATATTTGGGACGGCTGTGTTCACAAGAAGCTCGTCTACAGTATCAGGTAAATATCCAAGAAAGCAAAAAATGGATAAAGAAGTTGTGGCACGTACGTACAATGCAATATCACTCAGCAATGAAATCTGTGTCATCAGGCCCGTAGCGGCATAGTGAGTGGATGCAGGTACGGTGATTCTACGTGAACTACGTCAAACAGAAAAAGAAACATCATAAGATATCACTAATACACGGAATGTAAACTTGACTACACATGAACTGTATTACAAAACAGAACAGGGTCTCAAATTTAGAAAACCAACTAGTGCTTGCTTATGGGGAAAGGTGCCTTGGGGTGCTGCATAAAACCAGAGACTGAAATTAGCACAGATAACATTCCATAAGACAAATATGTAATAGACAAGACCTACTCCTTGCTCAACGAAATGGACTCAACACCACATATTCAACGCCTAGGAATATACCTGACTAGGAAGAATCTTAAAACCCATGGATATATATGTCTCCGTAAGAGAATCAAGCGTGTGTACAGCGGCCGATACGCAGCAGTGAAAATCCGATAAATCCCATTATCAAAATAAATTTCGAAAACAAAACACAAAGACAGTGAAATAGAGAGCAATTCTTAAATAATTCACTCAGGGCATGTGATGCAACCGGGATTGACCACATCTACACCCAGAGCTGGTTGAGACATAAGGCTGGACACTTCAGGCTGATAGCATTGGTGAGTTTCGGTGAGCAAATGCAGACCCTTGGAAGTCATACTGCATGGTACCTATTCCATGGGTCCCAACTCTTCAGGTTCAAGGGATTCTTCCTCCAGCTAAAACATGCATGGGAAACCCACAGTATGGTCCACTGTGTGATTGGGAAACGATTTAAAATGCATCTCAGTTTTCGTATCTTGGTCCTCGGGTTCACCATTCCAGATGCTTTACTAACACTCTCCCTGCTTGGAGAGTCAGTGCCTTTAACCTCCTGTTTGGCACAGCTTGCAATTTCTGTGCAAGATGAACAGGAATAGGGAGAACCAATGAGAGACTAGCTGTAGGTGTCTGCACGGGCAAATGTAACGCTCATTTCCCACCAGGAAGAGGAATTAACCAAAGGCTCAGCATGCCCTGCCGGAAACAGATTAGGGCCTGAAGCAATCCTGCGGTTTTGTGCCCAGCTCACAAGAAAGCGAGTTGAAGAAAGGAGCTCAGGGGCACTGTAATTCACAAACCTGCAGAGTTATAAATGACAGCTATCCTCCAAAAATATATTGAAGTAAGCCTGCGAAGGGGACTTGAAAGCAGGGCAGAATTTCAGGAAAACGATTGCAGGGGGTAGACTGGAATTGCCCTGAAAGCATAGGAAAAGAGGCAGAACGTCGACAATGATGCACTTGGCCAAAAAGGGCGTATGCGTATTTTCCTGAATATATTCAGGAAAAAACGCATACGCCCTTTTTGGCCAACCAAGCAAGCCTGTAAAGGAAATCTGCACTACAATGAAGTCTCACTGTCCCCCGGGCAAAAGGGCCATCTGAAAAAAAGTGTAAAATCCAGAAAGGTAGGACAGGATATGGAGAACAGGGAGCCTTGTTATGCTGATTGGCAGGATGTAAATTGCCGGCAGCCACCCTGGAGAAGTGTATGGTGTTTCCTGAAACACGTAAGAAACAAAGCAAGACAGCCTATGGCACTTCCACATATGGTCCTATAGCTTACGGAAATTAAAATCAAAAACAGACAGCCACCCCAATATTTGGGACGGCTGTGTTCCCAAGAAGCTCGTCTACAGTACCAGGTAAATATCCCAGAAAGCAAAAAATGGATAAAGAAGTTGTGGCACGTACGTGCAATGCAGTATCACTCAGCAATGAAATCTGTGTCATCAGGCCCGTAGCGGCATAGTGAATGGAGGCAGGTACGGTGATTCTACGTGAACTACGTCACACAGAAAAAGAAACATCATAAGATATCACTAATACACGGAATGTAAACTTGACTACACATGAACTGAATTACAAAACAGAACAGGGTCTCAAATTTAGAAAACCAACTAGTGCTTGCTTATGGGGAAAGGTGCCATGGGGTGCTGCATAAAACTAGAGACTGAAATTAGCACAGATAACATTCCATAAGCCAAATATGTAATAGACAAGACCTACTCCTTGCTCAACGAAATGGACTCAACACCACATATTCAACGCCTAGGAATATACCTGACTAGGAAGAATCTTAAAACCCATGGATATATATGTCTCCATAAGAGAATCAAGCGTGTGTACAGCGGCCAAAACGCAGCAGTGAAAATCCGATAAATCCCATTATCAAAATAAATTTCGAAAACAAAACACAAAGACAGTGAAATAGAGAGCAATTCTTAAATAATTCACTCAGGGCATGTGATGCAACCGGGATTGACCACATCTACACCCAGAGCTGGTTGACACATAAGGCTGGACACTTCAGGCTGATAGCATTGGTGAGTTTCGGTGAGCAAATGCAGACCCTTTGAAGTCATACTGCATGGTACCCATTCCATGGGTCCCAACTCTCCAGGTTCAAGGGATTCTTCCTCCAGCTAAAACATGCATGGGAAACCCAGAGTATCATCCACCGTGTGATTGGGAAACGATTTAAAATGCATCTCAGTTTTCGTATCCTGGTCCTCGGGTTCACCATTCCAGATGCTTTACTAACACTCTCCCTGCTTGGAGAGTCAGTGCCTTTAACCTCCTGTTTGGCACAGCTTGCAATTTCTGTGCAAGATGAACAGGAATAGGGAGAACCAATGAGAGACTAGCTGTAGGTGTCTGCACGGGCAAATGTAACGCTCATTTCCCACCAGGAAGAGGAATTAACCAAAGGCTCAGCGTGCCCTGCCGGAAAAAGATTAGGGCCTGAAGCAATCCTGCGGTTTTGTGCCCAGCTCACAAGAAAGCGAGTTGAAGAAAGGAGCTCAGGGGCACTGTAATTCATAAACCTGCAGAGTTATAAATGACAGCTATCCTCCAAAAATATATTGAAGTAAGCCTGCGAAGGGGACTTCAAAGCAGGGCAGAATTTCAGGAAAACGATTGCAGGGGGTAGACTGGAATTGCCCTGAAAGCATAGGAAAAGAGGCAGAACGTCGACAATGATGCACTTGGCCAAAAAGGGCGTATGCGTCTTTTCCTGAATATATTCTGGAAAAAACGCATACGCCCTTTTTGGCCAACCAAGCAAGCCTGTAAAGGAAATCTGCACTACAATGAATTCTCACTGTCCCCCGGGCAAAAGGGCCATCTGAAAAAAAGTGTAAAATCCAGAAAGGTAGGACAGGATATGGAGAACAGGGAGCCTTGTTATGCTGATTGGCAGGATGTAAATTGCCAGCAGCCACCCTGGAGAAGTGTATGGTGTTTCCTGAAACACGTAAGAAACAAAGCAACACAGCCTATGGCACTTCCACTTATGGTCCTATAGCTTACGGAAATTAAAATCAAAAACAGACAGCCACCCCAATATTTGGGACGGCTGTGTTCACAAGAAGCTCGTCTACAGTATCAGGTAAATATCCCAGAAACAAACAATGGATAAAGAAGTTGTGGCTCGTACGTACAATGCAATATCACTCAGCAATGAAATCTGTGTCATCAGGCCCGTAGCGGCATAGTGAGTGGATGCAGGTACGGTGATTCTACGTGAACTACGCCACACAGAAAAAGAAACATCATAAGATATCACTAATACACGGAATGTAAACTTGACTACACATGAACTGAATTACAAAACAGAACAGGGTCTCAAATTTAGAAAACCAACTAGTGCTTGCTTATGGGGAAAGGTGCCTTGGGGGGCTGCATAAAACCAGAGACTGAAATTAGCACAGATAACTTTCCATAAGCCAAATATGTAATAGACAAGACCTACTCCTTGCTCAACGAAATGGACCCAACACCACATATTCAATGCCTAGTAATATACCTGACTAGGAAGGATCTAAAAACCCATGGATATATATGTCTCCGTAAGAGAATCAAGCGTGTGTACAGCGGCCGAAACGCAGCAGTGAAAATCCGATAAATCCCATTATCAAAATAAATTTCGAAAACAAAACACAAAGACAGTGAAATAGAGAGCAATTCTTAAATAATTCACTCAGGGCATGTGATGCAACCGGGATTGACCACATCTACACCCAGAGCTGGTTGAGACATAAGCCTGGAAACTTCAGGCTGATAGCATTGGTGCGTTTCGGTGAGCAAATGCAGACCCTTTGAAGTCAAACTGCATGGTACCCATTCCATGGGTCCCAACTCTCCAGGTTCAAGGGATTCTTCCTCCAGCTAAAACATGCATGGGAAACCCAGAGTATCGTCCACCGTGTGATTGGGAAACGATTTAAAATGCATCTCAGTTTTCGTATCCTGGTCCTCGGGTTCACCATTCCAGATGCTTTACTAACACTCTCCCCGCTTGGAGAGTCAGTGCGTTTAACCTCCTGTTTGGCACAGCTTGCAATTTCTGCGCAAGATGAACAGGAATAGGGAGAACCAATGAGAGACTAGCTGTAGGTGTCTGCACGGGCAAATGTAACGCTCATTGCCGACCAGGAAGAGGAATTAACCAAAGGCTCAGTGTGCCCTGCCGGAAACAGATTAGGGCCTGAAGCAATCCTGCGGTTTTGTGCCCAGCTCACAAGAAAGCGAGTTGAAGAAAGGAGCTCAGGGGCACTGTAATTCACAAACCTGCAGAGTCATAAATGACAGCTATCCTCCAAAAATATATTGAAGTAAGCCTGCGAAGGGGACTTGAAAGCGGGGCAGAATTTCAGGAAAACGATTGCAGGGGGTAGACTGGAATTGCCCTGAAAGCATAGGAAAAGAGGCAGAACGTTGACAATGATGCACTTGGCCAAAAAGGGCGTATGCGTTTTTTCCTGAATATATTCAGGAAAAAACGCATACGCCCTTTTTGGCCAACCAAGCAAGCCTGTAAAGGAAATCTGCACTACAATGAAGTCTCACTGCCCCCCGGGCAAAAGGGCCATCTGAAAAAAGTGTAAAATCCAGAAAGGTAGGACAGGATATGGAGAACAGGGAGCCTTGTTATGCTGATTGGCAGGATGTAAATTGCCAGGAGCCACCCTGGAGAAGTGTATGGTGTTTCCTGAAACACGTAAGAAACAAAGCAACACAGCCTATGGCACTTCCACTTATGGTCCTATAGCTTACGGAAATTAAAATCAAAAACAGACAGCCACCCCAATATTTGGGACGGCTGTGTTCACAAGAAGCTCGTCTACAGTATCAGGTAAATATCCAAGAAAGCAAAAAATGGATAAAGAAGTTGTGGCACGTACGTACAATGCAATATCACTCAGCAATGAAATCTGTGTCATCAGGCCCGTAGCGGCATAGTGAGTGGATGCAGGTACGGTGATTCTACGTGAACTACGTCAAACAGAAAAAGAAACATCATAAGATATCACTAATACACGGAATGTAAACTTGACTACACATGAACTGTATTACAAAACAGAACAGGGTCTCAAATTTAGAAAACCAACTAGTGCTTGCTTATGGGGAAAGGTGCCTTGGGGTGCTGCATAAAACCAGAGACTGAAATTAGCACAGATAACATTCCATAAGACAAATATGTAATAGACAAGACCTACTCCTTGCTCAACGAAATGGACTCAACACCACATATTCAACGCCTAGGAATATACCTGACTAGGAAGAATCTTAAAACCCATGGATATATATGTCTCCGTAAGAGAATCAAGCGTGTGTACAGCGGCCGATACGCAGCAGTGAAAATCCGATAAATCCCATTATCAAAATAAATTTCGAAAACAAAACACAAAGACAGTGAAATAGAGAGCAATTCTTAAATAATTCACTCAGGGCATGTGATGCAACCGGGATTGACCACATCTACACCCAGAGCTGGTTGAGACATAAGGCTGGACACTTCAGGCTGATAGCATTGGTGAGTTTCGGTGAGCAAATGCAGACCCTTGGAAGTCATACTGCATGGTACCTATTCCATGGGTCCCAACTCTTCAGGTTCAAGGGATTCTTCCTCCAGCTAAAACATGCATGGGAAACCCACAGTATGGTCCACTGTGTGATTGGGAAACGATTTAAAATGCATCTCAGTTTTCGTATCCTGGTCCTCGGGTTCACCATTCCAGATGCTTTACTAACACTCTCCCTGCTTGGAGAGTCAGTGCCTTTAACCTCCTGTTTGGCACAGCTTGCAATTTCTGTGCAAGATGAACAGGAATAGGGAGAACCAATGAGAGACTAGCTGTAGGTGTCTGCACGGGCAAATGTAACGCTCATTTCCCACCAGGAAGAGGAATTAACCAAAGGCTCAGCATGCCCTGCCGGAAACAGATTAGGGCCTGAAGCAATCCTGCGGTTTTGTGCCCAGCTCACAAGAAAGCGAGTTGAAGAAAGGAGCTCATGGGCACTGTAATTCACAAACCTGCAGAGTTATAAATGACAGCTATCCTCCAAAAATATATTGAAGTAAGCCTGCGAAGGGGACTTGAAAGCGGGGCTGAATTTCAGGAAAACGATTGCAGGGGGTAGACTGGAATTGCCCTGAAAGCATAGGAAAAAAGGCAGAACGTCGACAATGATGCACTTGGCCAAAAAGGGCGTATGCGTTTTTTCCTGAATATATTCAGGAAAAAACGCATACGCCCTTTTTGGCCAACCAAGCAAGCCTGTAAAGGAAATCTGCACTACAATGAAGTCTCACTGTCCCCCGGGCAAAAGGGCCATCTGAAAAAAAGTGTAAAATCCAGAAAGGTAGGACAGGATATGGAGAACAGGGAGCCTTGTTATGCTGATTGGCAGGATGTAAATTGCCAGCAGCCACCCTGGAGAAGTGTATGGTGTTTCCTGAAACACGTAAGAAACAAAGCAAGACAGCCTATGGCACTTCCACATATGGTCCTATAGCTTACGGAAATTAAAATCAAAAACAGACAGCCACCCCAATATTTGGGACGGCTGTGTTCACAAGAAGCTCGTCTACAGTACCAGGTAAATATCCCAGAAAGCAAAAAATGGATAAAGAAGTTGTGGCACGTACGTGCAATGCAGTATCACTCAGCAATGAAATCTGTGTCATCAGGCCCGTAGCGGCATAGTGAATGGAGGCAGGTACGGTGATTCTACGTGAACTACGTCACACAGAAAAAGAAACATCATAAGATATCACTAATACACGGAATGTAAACTTGACTACACATGAACTGAATTACAAAACAGAACAGGGTCTCAAATTTAGAAAACCAACTAGTGCTTGCTTATGGGGAAAGGTGCCATGGGGTGCTGCATAAAACTAGAGACTGAAATTAGCACAGATAACATTCCATAAGCCAAATATGTAATAGACAAGACCTACTCCTTGCTCAACGAAATGGACTCAACACCACATATTCAACGCCTAGGAATATACCTGACTAGGAAGAATCTTAAAACCCATGGATATATATGTCTCCATAAGAGAATCAAGCGTGTGTACAGCGGCCGAAACGCAGCAGTGAAAATCCGATAAATCCCATTATCAAAATAAATTTCGAAAACAAAACACAAAGACAGTGAAATAGAGAGCAATTCTTAAATAATTCACTCAGGGCATGTGATGCAACCGGGATTGACCACATCTACACCCAGAGCTGGTTGACACATAAGGCTGGACACTTCAGGCTGATAGCATTGGTGAGTTTCGGTGAGCAAATGCAGACCCTTTGAAGTCATACTGCATGGTACCGATTCCATGGGTCCCAACTCTCCAGGTTCAAGGGATTCTTCCTCCAGCTAAAACATGCATGGGAAACCCAGAGTATCATCCACCGTGTGATTGGGAAACGATTTAAAATGCATCTCAGTTTTCGTATCCTGGTCCTCGGGTTCACCATTCCAGATGCTTTACTAACACTCTCCCTGCTTGGAGAGTCAGTGCCTTTAACCTCCTGTTTGGCACAGCTTGCAATTTCTGTGCAAGATGAACAGGAATAGGGAGAACCAATGAGAGACTAGCTGTAGGTGTCTGCACGGGCCAATGTAACGCTCATTTCCCACCAGGAAGAGGAATTAACCAAAGGCTCAGCGTGCCCTGCCGGAAAAAGATTAGGGCCTGAAGCAATCCTGCGGTTTTGTGCCCAGCTCACAAGAAAGCGAGTTGAAGAAAGGAGCTCAGGGGCACTGTAATTCATAAACCTGCAGAGTTATAAATGACAGCTATCCTCCAAAAATATATTGAAGTAAGCCTGCGAAGGGGACTTCAAAGCAGGGCAGAATTTCAGGAAAACGATTGCAGGGGGTAGACTGGAATTGCCCTGAAAGCATAGGAAAAGAGGCAGAACGTCGACAATGATGCACTTGGCCAAAAAGGGCGTATGCGTCTTTTCCTGAATATATTCTGGAAAAAACGCATACGCCCTTTTTGGCCAACCAAGCAAGCCTGTAAAGGAAATCTGCACTACAATGAATTCTCACTGTCCCCCGGGCAAAAGGGCCATCTGAAAAAAAGTGTAAAATCCAGAAAGGTAGGACAGGATATGGAGAACAGGGAGCCTTGTTATGCTGATTGGCAGGATGTAAATTGCCAGCAGCCACCCTGGAGAAGTGTATGGTGTTTCCTGAAACACGTAAGAAACAAAGCAACACAGCCTATGGCACTTCCACTTATGGTCCTATAGCTTACGGAAATTAAAATCAAAAACAGACAGCCACCCCAATATTTGGGACGGCTGTGTTCACAAGAAGCTCGTCTACAGTATCAGGTAAATATCCCAGAAACAAACAATGGATAAAGAAGTTGTGGCTCGTACGTACAATGCAATATCACTCAGCAATGAAATCTGTGTCATCAGGCCCGTAGCGGCATAGTGAGTGGATGCAGGTACGGTGATTCTACGTGAACTACGTCACACAGAAAAAGAAACATCATAAGATATCACTAATACACGGAATGTAAACTTGACTACACATGAACTGAATTACAAAACAGAACAGGGTCTCAAATTTAGAAAACCAACTAGTGCTTGCTTATGGGGAAAGGTGCCTTGGGGGGCTGCATAAAACCAGAGACTGAAATTAGCACAGATAACTTTCCATAAGCCAAATATGTAATAGACAAGACCTACTCCTTGCTCAACGAAATGGACCCAACACCACATATTCAACGCCTAGTAATATACCTGACTAGGAAGGATCTAAAAACCCATGGATATATATGTCTCCGTAAGAGAATCAAGCGTGTGTACAGCGGCCGAAACGCAGCAGTGAAAATCCGATAAATCCCATTATCAAAATAAATTTCGAAAACAAAACACAAAGACAGTGAAATAGAGAGCAATTCTTAAATAATTCACTCAGGGCATGTGATGCAACCGGGATTGACCACATCTACACCCAGAGCTGGTTGAGACATAAGCCTGGAAACTTCAGGCTGATAGCATTGGTGAGTTTCGGTGAGCAAATGCAGACCCTTTGAAGTCATACTGCATGGTACCCATTCCATGGGTCCCAACTCTCCAGGTTCAAGGGATTCTTCCTCCAGCTAAAACATGCATGGGAAACCCAGAGTATCGTCCACCGTGTGATTGGGAAACGATTTAAAATGCATCTCAGTTTTCGTATCCTGGTCCTCGGGTTCACCATTCCAGATGCTTTACTAACACTCTCCCCGCTTGGAGAGTCAGTGCGTTTAACCTCCTGTTTGGCACAGCTTGCAATTTCTGCCCAAGATGAACAGGAATAGGGAGAACCAATGAGAGACTAGCTGTAGGTGTCTGCACGGGCAAATGTAACGCTCATTGCCGACCAGGAAGAGGAATTAACCAAAGGCTCAGTGTGCCCTGCCGGAAACAGATTAGGGCCTGAAGCAATCCTGCGGTTTTGTGCCCAGCTCACAAGAAAGCGAGTTGAAGAAAGGAGCTCAGGGGCACTGTAATTCACAAACCTGCAGAGTCATAAATGACAGCTATCCTCCAAAAATATATTGAAGTAAGCCTGCGAAGGGGACTTGAAAGCGGGGCAGAATTTCAGGAAAACGATTGCAGGGGGTAGACTGGAATTGCCCTGAAAGCATAGGAAAAGAGGCAGAACGTTGACAATGATGCACTTGGCCAAAAAGGGCGTATGCGTTTTTTCCTGAATATATTCAGGAAAAAACGCATACGCCCTTTTTGGCCAACCAAGCAAGCCTGTAAAGGAAATCTGCACTACAATGAAGTCTCACTGCCCCCCGGGCAAAAGGGCCATCTGAAAAAAGTGTAAAATCCAGAAAGGTAGGACAGGATATGGAGAACAGGGAGCCTTGTTATG
This sequence comes from Phocoena phocoena, assembly GCF_963924675.1. Taxonomy (NCBI): domain Eukaryota; kingdom Metazoa; phylum Chordata; class Mammalia; order Artiodactyla; family Phocoenidae; genus Phocoena; species Phocoena phocoena. The sequence goes on from NW_027077675.1 coordinate 550,487, forward strand.
CTGATTGGCAGGATGTAAATTGCCAGGAGCCACCCTGGAGAAGTGTATGGTGTTTCCTGAAACACGTAAGAAACAAAGCAACACAGCCTATGGCACTTCCACTTATGGTCCTATAGCTTACGGAAATTAAAATCAAAAACAGACAGCCACCCCAATATTTGGGACGGCTGTGTTCACAAGAATCTCGTCTACAGTATCAGGTAAATATCCAAGAAAGCAAAAAATGGATAAAGAAGTTGTGGCACGTACGTACAATGCAATATCACTCAGCAATGAAATCTGTGTCATCAGGCCCGTAGCGGCATAGTGAGTGGATGCAGGTACGGTGATTCTACGTGAACTACGTCAAACAGAAAAAGAAACATCATAAGATATCACTAATACACGGAATGTAAACTTAACTACACATGAACTGTATTACAAAACAGAACAGGGTCTCAAATTTAGAAAACCAACTAGTGCTTGCTTATGGGGAAAGGTGCCTTGGGGTGCTGCATAAAACCAGAGACTGAAATTAGCACAGATAACATTCCATAAGACAAATATGTAATAGACAAGACCTACTCCTTGCTCAACGAAATGGACTCAACACCACATATTCAACGCCTAGGAATATACCTGACTAGGAAGAATCTTAAAACCCATGGATATATATGTCTCCGTAAGAGAATCAAGCGTGTGTACAGCGGCCGATACGCAGCAGTGAAAATCCGATAAATCCCATTATCAAAATAAATTTCGAAAACAAAACACAAAGACAGTGAAATAGAGAGCAATTCTTAAATAATTCACTCAGGGCATGTGATGCAACCGGGATTGACCACATCTACACCCAGAGCTGGTTGAGACATAAGGCTGGACACTTCAGGCTGATAGCATTGGTGAGTTTCGGTGAGCAAATGCAGACCCTTGGAAGTCATACTGCATGGTACCTATTCCATGGGTCCCAACTCTTCAGGTTCAAGGGATTCTTCCTCCAGCTGAAACATGCATGGGAAACCCACAGTATGGTCCACTGTGTGATTGGGAAACGATTTAAAATGCATCTCAGTTTTCGTATCCTGGTCCTCGGGTTCACCATTCCAGATGCTTTACTAACACTCTCCCTGCTTGGAGAGTCAGTGCCTTTAACCTCCTGTTTGGCACAGCTTGCAATTTCTGTGCAAGATGAACAGGAATAGGGAGAACCAATGAGAGACTAGCTGTAGGTGTCTGCACGGGCAAATGTAACGCTCATTTCCCACCAGGAAGAGGAATTAACCAAAGGCTCAGCATGCCCTCCCGGAAACAGATTAGGGCCTGAAGCAATCCTGCGGTTTTGTGCCCAGCTCACAAGAAAGCGAGTTGAAGAAAGGAGCTCAGGGGCACTGTAATTCACAAACCTGCAGAGTTATAAATGACAGCTATCCTCCAAAAATATATTGAAGTAAGCCTGCGAAGGGGACTTGAAAGCAGGGCAGAATTTCAGGAAAACGATTGCAGGGGGTAGACTGGAATTGCCCTGAAAGCATAGGAAAAGAGGCAGAACGTCGACAATGATGCACTTGGCCAAAAAGGGCGTATGCGTTTTTTCCTGAATATATTCAGGAAAAAACGCATACGCCCTTTTTGGCCAACCAAGCAAGCCTGTAAAGGAAATCTGCACTACAATGAAGTCTCACTGTCCCCCGGGCAAAAGGGCCATCTGAAAAAAAGTGTAAAATCCAGAAAGGTAGGACAGGATATGGAGAACAGGGAGCCTTGTTATGCTGATTGGCAGGATGTAAATTGCCAGCAGCCACCCTGGAGAAGTGTATGGTGTTTCCTGAAACACGTAAGAAACAAAGCAAGACAGCCTATGGCACTTCCACATATGGTCCTATAGCTTACGGAAATTAAAATCAAAAACAGACAGCCACCCCAATATTTGGGACGGCTGTGTTCACAAGAAGCTCGTCTACAGTACCAGGTAAATATCCCAGAAAGCAAAAAATGGATAAAGAAGTTGTGGCACGTACGTGCAATGCAGTATCACTCAGCAATGAAATCTGTGTCATCAGGCCCGTAGCGGCATAGTGAATGGAGGCAGGTACGGTGATTCTACGTGAACTACGTCACACAGAAAAAGAAACATCATAAGATATCACTAATACACGGAATGTAAACTTGACTACACATGAACTGAATTACAAAACAGAACAGGGTCTCAAATTTAGAAAACCAACTAGTGCTTGCTTATGGGGAAAGGTGCCTTGGGGGGCTGCATAAAACCAGAGACTGAAATTAGCACAGATAACTTTCCATAAGCCAAATATGTAATAGACAAGACCTACTCCTTGCTCAACGAAATGGACCCAACACCACATATTCAACGCCTAGTAATATACCTGACTAGGAAGGATCTAAAAACCCATGGATATATATGTCTCCGTAAGAGAATCAAGCGTGTGTACAGCGGCCGAAACGCAGCAGTGAAAATCCGATAAATCCCATTATCAAAATAAATTTCGAAAACAAAACACAAAGACAGTGAAATAGAGAGCAATTCTTAAATAATTCACTCAGGGCATGTGATGCAACCGGGATTGACCACATCTACACCCAGAGCTGGTTGAGACATAAGCCTGGAAACTTCAGGCTGATAGCATTGGTGAGTTTCGGTGAGCAAATGCAGACCCTTTGAAGTCATACTGCATGGTACCCATTCCATGGGTCCAACTCTCCAGGTTCAAGGGATTCTTCCTCCAGCTAAAACATGCATGGGAAACCCAGAGTATCGTCCACCGTGTGATTGGGAAACGATTTAAAATGCATCTCAGTTTTCGTATCCTGGTCCTCGGGTTCACCATTCCAGATGCTTTACTAACACTCTCCCCGCTTGGAGAGTCAGTGCGTTTAACCTCCTGTTTGGCACAGCTTGCAATTTCTGCGCAAGATGAACAGGAATAGGGAGAACCAATGAGAGACTAGCTGTAGGTGTCTGCACGGGCAAATGTAACGCTCATTGCCGACCAGGAAGAGGAATTAACCAAAGGCTCAGTGTGCCCTGCCGGAAACAGATTAGGGCCTGAAGCAATCCTGCGGTTTTGTGCCCAGCTCACAAGAAAGCGAGTTGAAGAAAGGAGCTCAGGGGCACTGTAATTCACAAACCTGCAGAGTCATAAATGACAGCTATCCTCCAAAAATATATTGAAGTAAGCCTGCGAAGGGGACTTGAAAGCGGGGCAGAATTTCAGGAAAACGATTGCAGGGGGTAGACTGGAATTGCCCTGAAAGCATAGGAAAAGAGGCAGAACGTTGACAATGATGCACTTGGCCAAAAAGGGCGTATGCGTTTTTTCCTGAATATATTCAGGAAAAAACGCATACGCCCTTTTTGGCCAACCAAGCAAGCCTGTAAAGGAAATCTGCACTACAATGAAGTCTCACTGCCCCCCGGGCAAAAGGGCCATCTGAAAAAAGTGTAAAATCCAGAAAGGTAGGACAGGATATGGAGAACAGGGAGCCTTGTTATGCTGATTGGCAGGATGTAAATTGCCAGGAGCCACCCTGGAGAAGTGTATGGTGTTTCCTGAAACACGTAAGAAACAAAGCAACACAGCCTATGGCACTTCCACTTATGGTCCTATAGCTTACGGAAATTAAAATCAAAAACAGACAGCCACCCCAATATTTGGGACGGCTGTGTTCACAAGAAGCTCGTCTACAGTATCAGGTAAATATCCAAGAAAGCAAAAAATGGATAAAGAAGTTGTGGCACGTACGTACAATGCAATATCACTCAGCAATGAAATCTGTGTCATCAGGCCCGTAGCGGCATAGTGAGTGGATGCAGGTACGGTGATTCTACGTGAACTACGTCAAACAGAAAAAGAAACATCATAAGATATCACTAATACACGGAATGTAAACTTGACTACACATGAACTGTATTACAAAACAGAACAGGGTCTCAAATTTAGAAAACCAACTAGTGCTTGCTTATGGGGAAAGGTGCCTTGGGGTGCTGCATAAAACCAGAGACTGAAATTAGCACAGATAACATTCCATAAGACAAATATGTAATAGACAAGACCTACTCCTTGCTCAACGAAATGGACTCAACACCACATATTCAACGCCTAGGAATATACCTGACTAGGAAGAATCTTAAAACCCATGGATATATATGTCTCCGTAAGAGAATCAAGCGTGTGTACAGCGGCCGATACGCAGCAGTGAAAATCCGATAAATCCCATTATCAAAATAAATTTCGAAAACAAAACACAAAGACAGTGAAATAGAGAGCAATTCTTAAATAATTCACTCAGGGCATGTGATGCAACCGGGATTGACCACATCTACACCCAGAGCTGGTTGAGACATAAGGCTGGACACTTCAGGCTGATAGCATTGGTGAGTTTCGGTGAGCAAATGCAGACCCTTGGAAGTCATACTGCATGGTACCTATTCCATGGGTCCCAACTCTTCAGGTTCAAGGGATTCTTCCTCCAGCTAAAACATGCATGGGAAACCCACAGTATGGTCCACTGTGTGATTGGGAAACGATTTAAAATGCATCTCAGTTTTCGTATCCTGGTCCTCGGGTTCACCATTCCAGATGCTTTACTAACACTCTCCCTGCTTGGAGAGTCAGTGCCTTTAACCTCCTGTTTGGCACAGCTTGCAATTTCTGTGCAAGATGAACAGGAATAGGGAGAACCAATGAGAGACTAGCTGTAGGTGTCTGCACGGGCAAATGTAACGCTCATTTCCCACCAGGAAGAGGAATTAACCAAAGGCTCAGCATGCCCTGCCGGAAACAGATTAGGGCCTGAAGCAATCCTGCGGTTTTGTGCCCAGCTCACAAGAAAGCGAGTTGAAGAAAGGAGCTCAGGGGCACTGTAATTCACAAACCTGCAGAGTTATAAATGACAGCTATCCTCCAAAAATATATTGAAGTAAGCCTGCGAAGGGGACTTGAAAGCAGGGCAGAATTTCAGGAAAACGATTGCAGGGGGTAGACTGGAATTGCCCTGAAAGCATAGGAAAAGAGGCAGAACGTCGACAATGATGCACTTGGCCAAAAAGGGCGTATGCGTTTTTTCCTGAATATATTCAGGAAAAAACGCATACGCCCTTTTTGGCCAACCAAGCAAGCCTGTAAAGGAAATCTGCACTACAATGAAGTCTCACTGTCCCCCGGGCAAAAGGGCCATCTGAAAAAAAGTGTAAAATCCAGAAAGGTAGGACAGGATATGGAGAACAGGGAGCCTTGTTATGCTGATTGGCAGGATGTAAATTGCCAGCAGCCACCCTGGAGAAGTGTATGGTGTTTCCTGAAACACGTAAGAAACAAAGCAAGACAGCCTATGGCACTTCCACATATGGTCCTATAGCTTACGGAAATTAAAATCAAAAACAGACAGCCACCCCAATATTTGGGACGGCTGTGTTCACAAGAAGCTCGTCTACAGTACCAGGTAAATATCCCAGAAAGCAAAAAATGGATAAAGAAGTTGTGGCACGTACGTGCAATGCAGTATCACTCAGCAATGAAATCTGTGTCATCAGGCCCGTAGCGGCATAGTGAATGGAGGCAGGTACGGTGATTCTACGTGAACTACGTCACACAGAAAAAGAAACATCATAAGATATCACTAATACACGGAATGTAAACTTGACTACACATGAACTGAATTACAAAACAGAACAGGGTCTCAAATTTAGAAAACCAACTAGTGCTTGCTTATGGGGAAAGGTGCCATGGGGTGCTGCATAAAACTAGAGACTGAAATTAGCACAGATAACATTCCATAAGCCAAATATGTAATAGACAAGACCTACTCCTTGCTCAACGAAATGGACTCAACACCACATATTCAACGCCTAGGAATATACCTGACTAGGAAGAATCTTAAAACCCATGGATATATATGTCTCCATAAGAGAATCAAGCGTGTGTACAGCGGCCGAAACGCAGCAGTGAAAATCCGATAAATCCCATTATCAAAATAAATTTCGAAAACAAAACACAAAGACAGTGAAATAGAGAGCAATTCTTAAATAATTCACTCAGGGCATGTGATGCAACCGGGATTGACCACATCTACACCCAGAGCTGGTTGACACATAAGGCTGGACACTTCAGGCTGATAGCATTGGTGAGTTTCGGTGAGCAAATGCAGACCCTTTGAAGTCATACTGCATGGTACCCATTCCATGGGTCCCAACTCTCCAGGTTCAAGGCATTCTTCCTCCAGCTAAAACATGCATGGGAAACCCAGAGTATCGTCTACCGTGTGATTGGGAAACGATTTAAAATGCATCTCAGTTTTCGTATCCTGGTCCTCGGGTTCACCATTCCAGATGCTTTACTAACACTCTCCCCGCTTGGAGAGTCAGAGCCTTTAACCTCCTGTTTGGCACAGCCTGCCATTTCTGTGCAAGATGAACAGGAATAGGGAGAACCAATGAGAGACTAGCTGTAGGTGTCTGCACGGGCAAATGTAACGCTCATTGCCCACCAGGAAGAGGAATTAAACAAAGGCTCAGTGTGCCCTGCTGGAAACAGATTAGGGCCTGAAGCAATCCTGCGGTTTTGTGCCCAGCTCACAAGAAAGCGAGTTGAAGAAAGGAGCTCAGGGGCACTGTACTTCACAAACCTGCAGAGTTATAAATGACAGCTATCCTCCAAAAATATATTGAAGTAAGCCTGCGAAGGGGACTTGAAAGCGGGGCTTAATTTCAGGAAAACGATTGCAGGGGGTAGACTGGAATTGCCCTGAAAGCATAGGAAAAGAGGCACAACGTCGACAATGATGCACTTGGCCAAAAAGGGCGTATGCGTTTTTTCCTGAATATATTCAGGAAAAAACGCATACGCCCTTTTTGGCCAAACAAGCAAGCCTGTAAAGGAAATCTGCACTACAATGAAGTCTCACTGCCCCCCAGGCAAAAGGGCCATCTGAAAAAAGTGTAAAATCCAGAAAGGTAGGACAGGATATGGAGAACAGGGAGCCTTGTTATGCTGATTGGCAGGATGTAAATTGCCAGCAGCCACCCTGGAGAAGTGTATGGTGTTTCCTGAAACACGTAAGAAACAAAGCAACACAGCCTATGGCACTTCCACTTATGGTCCAATAGCTTACGGAAATTAAAATCAAAAACAGACAGCCACCCCAATATTTGGGACGGCTGTGTTCACAAGAAGCTCGTCTACAGTATCAGGTAAATATCCCAGAATGCAAAAAATGGATAAAGAAGTTGTGGCACGTACGTACAATGCAATATCACTCAGCAATGAAATCTGTGTCATCAGGCCTGTAGCGGCATAGTGAGTGGATGCAGGTACGGTGATTCTACGTGAACTACGTCACACAGAAAAAGAAACATTATAAGATATCACTAATACACGGAATGTAAACTTGACTACACATGAACTGAATTACAAAACAGAACAGGGTCTCAAATTTAGAAAACCGACTAGTCCTTGCTTATGGTGAAAGGTGCCTTGGGGTGCTGCATAAAACCAGAGACTGAAATTAGCACAGATAACTTTCCATAAGCCAAATATGTAATAAAAAAGACCTACTCCATGCTCAACGAAATGGACCCAACACCACATATTCAACGCCTAGGAATATACCTGACTAGGAAGAATCTTAAAACCCATGGATATATATGTCTCCGTAAGAGAATCAAGCGTGTGTACAGCGGCCGAAACGCAGCAGTGAAAATCCGATAAATCCCATTATCAAAATAAATTTCGAAAACAAAGACAGAGAAATAGAGAGCAATTCTTCAATAATTCACTCAGAGCATGTGATGCAACCGGGATTGACCACATCTACACCCAGAGCTGGTTGAGACATAAGGCTGGACACTTCAGGCTGATAGCATTGGTGAGTTTCGGTGAGCAAATGCAGACCCTTTGAAGTCATACTGCATGGTACCCATTCCATGGGTCCCAACTCTCCAGGTTCAAGGCATTCTTCCTCCACCTAAAACATGCATGGGAAACACAGAGTATCGTCTACCGTGTGATTGGGAAACGATTTAAAATGCATCTCAGTTTTCGTATCCTGGTCCTCGTGTTCACCCTTCCAGATGCTTTACTAACACTCTCCCCGCCTGGAGAGTCAGTGCCTTTAACCTCCTGTTTGGCACAGCTTGCCATTTCTGTGCAAGATGAACAGGAATAGGGAGAACCAATGAGAGACTAGCTGTAGGTGTCTGCACGGGCAAATGTAACGCTCATTGCCCACCAGGAAGAGGAATTAAACAAAGGCTCAGTGTGCCCTGCTGGAAACAGATTAGGGCCTGAAGCAATCCTGCTGTTTTGTGCCCAGCTCACAAGAAAGCGAGTTGAAGAAAGGAGCTCAGGGGCACTGTACTTCACAAACCTGCAGAGTTATAAATGACAGCTATCCTCCAAAAATACATTGAAGTAAGCCTGCGAAGGGGACTTGAAAGCGGGGCTGAATTTCAGGAAAACGATTGCAGGGGGTAGACTGGAATTGCCCTGAAAGCATAGGAAAAGAGGCACAACGTCGACAATGATGCACTTGGCCAAAAAGGGCGTATGCGTTTTTTCCTGAATATATTCAGGAAAAAACGCATACGCCCTTTTTGGCCAACCAAGCAAGCCTGTAAAGGAAATCTCCACTACAATGAAGTCTCACTGTCCCCCGGGCAAAAGGGCCATCTGAAAAAAGTGTAAAATCCAGAAAGGTAGGACAGGATATGGAGAACAGGGAGCCTTGTTATGCTGATTGGCTGGATGTAAATTGCCAGCAGCCACCCTGGAGAAGTGTATGGTGTTTCCTGAAACACGTAAGAAACAAAGCAACACAGCCTATGGCACTTCCCCTTATGGTCCTATAGCTTACGGAAATTAAAATCAAAAAGACACAGCCACCCCAATATTTGGGATGGCTGTGTTCACAAGGAGCTCGTCTACAGTATCAGGTAAATATCCCAGAAAGCAAAAAATGGATAAAGAAGTTGTGGCACGTACGTACAATGCAATATCACTCAGCAATGAAATCTGTGTCATCAGGCCCGTAGCGGCATAGTGAGTGGATGCAGGTACGGTGATTCTACGTGAACTACGTCACACAGAAAAAGAAACATCATAAGATATCACTAATACACGGAATGTAAACTTGACTACACATGAACTGAATTACAAAAAAGAACAGGGTCTCAAATTTAGAAAACCAACTAGTGCTTGCTTATGGGGAAAGGTGCCTTGGGGTGCTGCATAAAACCAGAGACTGAAATTAGCACAGATAACTTTCCATAAGCCAAATATGTAATAGACAAGACCTACTCCTTGCTCAACGAAATGGACCTAACACCACATATTCAACGCCTAGGAATATACCTGACTAGGAAGAATCTTAAAACCCATGGATATATATGTCTCCGTAAGAGAATCAAGCGTGTGTACAGCGGCCGAAACGCAGCAGTGAAAATCCGATAAATCCCATTATCAAAATAAATTTCGAAAACAAAACACAAAGACAGTGAAATAGAGAGCAATTCTTAACTAATTCACTCAGGGCATGTGATGCAACCGGGATTGACCACATCTACACCCAGAGCTGGTTGAGACATAAGGCTGGACACTTCAGGCTGATAGCATTGGTGAGTTTCGGTGAGCAAATGCAGACCCTTTGAAGTCATACTGCATGGTACCCATTCCATGGGTCCCAACTCTCCAGGTTCATGGGATTCTTCCTCCAGCTAAAACATGCATGGGAAACCCAGAGTATCGTCCACCGTGTGATTGGGAAATGATTTAAAATGCATCTCAGTTTTCGCATCCTGGTCCTCGGGTTCACCATTCCAGATGCTTTTCTAACACTCTCCCCGCTTGGAGAGTCAGTGCCTTTAACCTCCTGTTTGGCACAGCTTGCCATTTCTGTGCAAGATGAACAGGAATAGGGAGAACCAATGAGAGACTAGCTGTAGGTGTCTGCACGGGCAAATGTAACGCTCATTGCCCACCAGGAAGAGGAATTAAACAAAGGCTCAGTGTGCCCTGCTGGAAACAGATTAGGGCCTGAAGCAATCCTGCGGTTTTGTGCCCAGCTCACAAGAAAGCGAGTTGAAGAAAGGAGCTCAGGGGCACTGTACTTCACAAACCTGCAGAGTTATAAATGACAGCTATCCTCCAAAAATATATTGAAGTAAGCCTGCGAAGGGGACTTGAAAGCGGGGCTGAATTTCAGGAAAACGATTGCAGGGGGTAGACTGGAATTGCCCTGAAAGCATAGGAAAAGAGGCAGAACGTCGACAATGATGCACTTGGCCAAAAAGGGCGTATGCGTTTTTTCCTGAATATATTCAGGAAAAAACGCATACGCCCTTTTTGGCCAACCAAGCAAGCCTGTAAAGGAAATCTGCACTACAATGAAATCTCACTGCCCCCCCGGGCAAAAGGGCCATCTGAAAAAAGTGTAAAATCCAGAAAGGTAGGACAGGATATGGAGAACAGGGAGCCTTGTTATGCTGATTGGCAGGATGTAAATTGCCAGCAGCCACCCTGGAGAAGTGTATGGTGTTTCCTGAAACACGTAAGAAACAAAGCAACACAGCCTATGGCACTTCCACTTATGGTCCTATAGCTTACAGAAATTAAAATCAAAAACAGACAGCCACCCCAATATTTGGGACAGCTGTGTTCACAAGAAGCTCGTCTACAGTATCAGGTAAATATCCCAGAAAGCAAAAAATGGATAAAGAAGTTGTGGCACGTACGTGCAATGCAATATCACTCAGCAATGAAATCTGTGTCATCAGGCCCGTAGCGGCATAGTGAGTGGATGCAGGTACGGTGATTCTACGTGAACTACGTCACACAGAAAAAGAAACATCATAAGATATCACTAATACACGGAATGTAAACTTGACTACACATGAACTGAATTACAAAACAGAACAGGGTCTCAAATTTAGAAAACCAACTAGTGCTTGCTTATGGGGAAAGGTGCCTTGGGGTGCTGCATAAAACCAGAGACTGAAATTAGCACAGATAACATTCCATAAGCCAAATATGTAATAGACAAGACCTACTCCTTGCTCAACGAAATGGACTCAACACCACATATTCAACGCCTAGGAATATACCGGACTAGGAAGAATCTTAAAACCCATGGATATATACGTCTCCGTAAGAGAATCAAGCATGTGTACAGCGGCGGAAATGCAGCAGTGAAAATCCGATAAATCCCATTATCAAAATAAATTTCGAAAACAAAACACAAAGACAGTGAAATAGAGAGCAATTCTTAAATAATTCACTCAGGGCATGTGATGCAACTGGGATTGACCACATCTACACCCAGAGCTGGTTGAGACATAAGGCTGGACACTTCAGGCTGATAGCACTGGTGAGTTTCGGTGAGCAAATGCAGACCCTTTGAAGTCATACTGCATGGTACCCATTCCATGGGTCCCAACTCTCCAGGTTCAAGGCATTCTTCCTCCAGCTAAAACATGCATGGGAAACCCAGAGTATCGTCCACCGTGTGATTGGGAAACGATTTAAAATGCATCTCAGTTTTCGTATCCTGGTCCTCGGGTTCACCATTCCAGATGCTTTACTAACACTCTCCCCGCTTGGAGAGTCAGTGCCTTTAACCTCCTGTTTGGCACAGCTTGCCATTTCTGTGCAAGATGAACAGGAATAGGGAGAACCAATGAGAGACTAGCTGTAGGTGTCTGCACGGGCAAATGTAACGCTCATTTCCCACCAGGAAGAGGAATTAAACAAAGGCTCAGTGTGCCCTGCTGGAAACAGATTAGGGCCTGAAGCAATCCTGCGGTTTTGTGCCCAGCTCACAAGAAAGCGAGTTGAAGAAAGGAGCTCAGGGGCACTGTACTTCACAAACCTGCAGAGTTATAAATGACAGCTATCCTCCAAAAATATATTGAAGTAAGCCTGCGAAGGGGACTTGAAAGCGGGGCAGAATTTCAGGAAAAGGATTGCAGGGGGTAGACTGGAATTGCCCTGAAAGCATAGGAAAAGAGGCACAACGTCGACAATGATGCACTTGGCCAAAAAGGGCGTATGCGTTTTTTCCTGAATATATTCAGGAAAAAACGCATACGCCCTTTTTGGCCAACCAAGCAAGCCTGTAAAGGAAATCTGCACTACAATGAAATCTCACTGCCCCCCCCCCCCCCGGGCAAAAGGGCCATCTGAAAAAAGTGTAAAATCCAGAAAGGTAGGACAGGATATGGAGAACAGGGAGCCTTGTTATGCTGATTGGCAGGATGTAAATTGCCAGCAGCCACCCTGGAGAAGTGTAAGGTGTTTCCTGAAACACGTAAGAAACAAAGCAACACAGCCTATGGCACTTCCACTTATGGTCCTATAGCTTACGGAAATTAAAATCAAAAACAGACAGCCACCGCAATATTTGGGACGGCTGTGTTCACAAGAAGCTCGTCTACAGTATCAGGTAAATATCCCAGAAAGCAAAAAATGGATAAAGAAGTTGTGGCACGTACGTACAATGCAATATCACTCAGCAATGAAATCTGTGTCATCAGGCCCGTAGCGGCATAGTGAGTGGATGCAGGTACGGTGATTCTACGTGAACTACGTCACACAGAAAAAGAAACATCATAAGATATCACTAATACACGGAATGTAAACTTCACTACACATGAACTGAATTACAAAACAGAACAGGGTCTCAAATTTAGAAAACCAACTAGTGCTTGCTTATGGGGAAAGGTGCGTTGGGGTGCTGCATAAAACCAGAGACTGAAATTAGCACAGATAACATTCCATAAGCCAAATATGTAATAGACAAGACCTACTCCTTGCTCAACGAAATGGACTCAACACCACATATTCAACGCCTAGGAATATACCTGACTAGGAGGAATCTTAAAACCCATGGATATATATGTCTCCGTAAGAGAATCAAGCGTGTGTACAGCGGCCGAAACGCAGCAGTGAAAATCCGATAAATCCCATTATCAAAATAAATTTCGAAAACAAAACACAAAGACAGTGAAATAGAGAGCAATTCTTAAATAATTCACTCAGGTCATGTGAAGCAACCGGGATTGACCACATCTACACCCAGAGCTGGTTGAGACATAAGGCTGGACACTTCAGGCTGATAGCATTGGTGAGTTTCGGTGAGCAAATGCAGACCCTTTGAAGTCATACTGCATGGTACCCATTCCATGGGTCCCAACTCTCCAGGTTCTAGGGATTCTTCCTCCAGCTAAAACATGCATGGGAAACCCAGAGTATCGTCCACCGTGTGATTGGGAAGTGATTTAAAATGCATCTCAGTTTTCGTTTCCTGGTCCTCGGGTTCACCATTCCAGATGCTTTACTAACACTCTCCCCGCTTGGAGAGTCAGTGCCTTTAACCTCCTGTTTCGCACAGCTTGCAATTTCTGTGCAAGATGAACAGGAATAGGGAGAACCAATGAGAGACTAGCTGTAGGTGTCTGCACGGGCAAATGTAACGCTCATTGCCCACCAGGAAGGTTAATTAAACAAAGGCTCAGTGTGCCCTGCTGGAAACAGATTAGGGCCTGAAGCAATCCTGCGGTTTTGTGCCCAGCTCACAAGAAAGCGAGTTGAAGAAAGGAGCTCAGGGGCACTGTACTTCACAAACCTGCAGAGTTATAAATGACAGCTATCCTCCAAAAATATATTGAAGTAAGTCTGCGAAGGGGACTTGAAAGCGGGGCTGAATTTCAGGAAAACGATTGCAGGGGGTAGACTGGAATTGCCCTGAAAGCATAGGAAAAGAGGCAGAACGTCGACAATGATGCACTTGGCCAAAAAGGGCGTATGCGTTTTTTCCTGAATATATTCAGGAAAAAACGCATACGCCCTTTTTGGCCAACCAAGCAAGCCTGTAAAGGAAATCTGCACTACAATGAAATCTCACTGCCCCCCCCCCCCGGGCAAAAGGGCCATCTGAAAAAAGAGTAAAATCCAGAAATGTAGGACAGGATATGGAGAACAGGGAGCCTTGTTATGCTGATTGGCAGGATGTAAATTGCCAGCAGCCACCCTGGAGAAGTGTATGGTGTTTCCTGAAACACGTAAGAAACAAAGCAACACAGCCTATGGCACTTCCACTTATGGTCCTATAGCTTACGGAAATTAAAATCAAAAACAGACAGCCACCCCAATATTTGGAACGGCTGTGTTCACAAGAAGCTCGTCTACAGTATCAGGTAAATATCCCAGAAAGCAAAAAATGGATAAAGAAGTTGTGGCACGTACGTACAATGCAATATCACTCAGCAATGAAATCTGTGTCATCAGGCCCGTAGCGGCATAGTGAATGGATGCAGGTACGGTGATTCTACGTGAACTACGTCACACAGAAAAAGAAACATCATAAGATATCACTAATACACGGAATGTAAACTTGACTACACATGAACTGAATTACAAAAAAGAACAGGGTCTCAAATTTAGAAAACCAACTAGTGCTTGCTTATGGGGAAAGGTGCCTTGGGGGGCTGCATAAAACCAGAGACTGAAATTAGCACAGATAACTTTCCATAAGCCAAATATGTAATAGACAAGACCTACTCCTTGCTCAACGAAATGGACCCAACACCACATATTCAACGCCTAGGAATATACCTGACTAGGAAGAATCTTAAAACCTATGGATATATATGTCTCCGTAAGAGAATCAAGCATGTGTACAGTGGCCGAAACGCAGCAGTGAAAATCCGATAAATCCCATTATCAAAGTAAATTTCGAAAACAAAACACAAAGACAGTGAAATAGAGAGCAATTCTTAACTAATTCACTCAGGGCATGTGATGCAACCGGGATTGACCACATCTACACCCAGAGCTGGTTGAGACATAAGGCTGGACACTTCAGGCTGATAGCACTGGTGAGTTTCGGTGAGCAAATGCAGACCCTTTGAAGTCATACTGCATGGTACCCATTCCATGGGTCCCAACTCTCCAGGTTCAAGGCATTCTTCCTCCAGCTAAAACATGCATGGGAAACCCAGAGTATCGTCCACCGTGTGATTGAGAAACGATTTAAAATGCATCTCGGTTTTCGTATCCTGGTCCTCGGGTTCACCATTCCAGATGCTTTACTAACACTCTCCCCGCTTGGAGAGTCAGTGCCTTTAACCTCCTGTTTGGCACAGCTTGCCATTTCTGTGCAAGATGAACAGGAATAGGGAGAACCAATGAGAGACTAGCTGTAGGTGTCTGCACGGGCAAATGTAACGCTCATTGCCCACCAGGAAGAGGAATTAAACAAAGGCTCAGTGTGCCCTGCTGGAAACAGATTAGGGCCTGAAGCAATCCTGCGGTTTTGTGCCCAGCTCACAAGAAAGCGAGTTGAAGAAAGGAGCTCAGGGGCACTGTACTTCACAAACCTGCAGAGTTATAAATGACAGCTATCCTCCAAAAATATATTGAAGTAAGCCTGCGAAGGGGACTTGAAAGCGGGGCAGAATTTCAGGAATACGATTGCAGGGGGTAGACTGGAATTGCCCTGAAAGCATAGGAAAAGAGGCACAACGTCGACAATGATGCACTTGGCCAAAAAGGGCGTATGCGTTTTTTCCTGAATATATTCAGGAAAAAACGCATACGCCCTTTTTGGCCAACCAAGCAAGCCTGTAAAGGAAATCTGCACTACAATGAAATCTCACTGCCCCCCCCCCCGGGGCAAAAGGGCCATCTGAAAAAAGTGTAAAATCCAGAAAGGTAGGACAGGATATGGAGAACAGGGAGCCTTGTTATGCTGATTGGCAGGATGTAAATTGCCAGCAGCCACCCTGGAGAAGTGTATGGTGTTTCCTGAAACAGGTAAGAAACAAAGCAACACAGCCTATGGCACTTCCACTTATGGTTCTATAGCTTACGGAAATTAAAATCAAAAACAGACAGCCACCCCAATATTTGGAACGGCTGTGTTCACAAGAAGCTCGTCTACAGTATCAGGTAAATATCCCAGAAAGCAAAAAATGGATAAAGAAGTTGTGGCACGTACGTACAATGCAATATCACTCAGCAATGAAATCTGTGTCATCAGGCCCGTAGCGGCATAGTGAGTGGATGCAGGTACGGTGATTCTACGTGAACTACGTCACACAGAAAAAGAAACATCATAAGATATCACTAATACACGGAATGTAAACTTGACTACACATGAACTGAATTACAAAAAAGAACAGGGTCTCAAATTTAGAAAACCAACTAGTGCTTGCTTATGGGGAAAGGTGCGTTGGGGTGCTGCATAAAACCAGAGACTGAAATTAGCACAGATAACATTCCATAAGCCAAATATGTAATAGACAAGACCTACTCCTTGCTCAACGAAATGGACTAAACACCACATATTCAACGCCTAGGAATATACCTGACTAGGAAGAATCTTAAAACCCATGGATATATATGTCTCCGTAAGAGAATCAAGCGTGTGTACAGCGGCCGAAACGCAGCAGTGAAAATCCGATAAATCCCATTATCAAAATAAATTTCGAAAACAAAGACAGAGAAATAGCAATTCTTGAATAATTCACTCAGAGCATGTGATGCAACCGGGATTGACCACATCTACACCCAGAGCTGGTTGAGACATAAGGCTGGACACTTCAGGCTGATAGCATTGGTGAGTTTCGGTGAGCAAATGCAGACCCTTTGAAGTCATACTGCATGGTACCCATTCCATGGGTCCCAACTCTCCAGGTTCAAGGGATTCTTCCTCCAGCTAAAACATGCATGGGAAACCCAGAGTATCGTCCACCGTGTCATTGGGAAATGATTTAAAATGCATCTCAGTTTTCGTTTCCTGGTCCTCGGGTTCACCATTCCAGATGCTTTACTAACACTCTCCCCGCTTGGAGAGTCAGTGCCTTTAACCTTCTGTTTCGCACAGCTTGCAATTTCTGTGCAAGATGAACAGGAATAGGGAGAACCAATGAGAGACTAGCTGTAGGTGTCTGCACGGGCAAATGTAACGCTCATTGCCCACCAGGAAGATTAATTAAACAAAGGCTCAGTGTGCCCTGCTGGAAACAGATTAGGGCCTGAAGCAATCCTGCGGTTTTGTGCCCAGCTCACAAGAAAGCGAGTTGAAGAAAGGAGCTCAGGGGCACTGTACTTCACAAACCTGCAGAGTTATAAATGACAGCTATCCTCCAAAAATATATTGAAGTAAGTCTGCGAAGGGGACTTGAAAGCGGGGCTGAATTTCAGGAAAACGATTGCAGGGGGTAGACTGGAATTGCCCTGAATATATTCAGCAAAAAACGCATACGCCCTTTTTGGCCAACCAAGCAAGCCTGTAAAGGAAATCTGCACTACAATGAAATCTCACTGCCCCCCCGGGCAAAAGGGCCATCTGAAAAAAGTGTAAAATCCAGAAAGGTAGGACAGGATATGGAGAACAGGGAGCCTTGTTATGCTGATTGGCAGGATGTAAATTGCCAGCAGCCACCCTGGAGAAGTGTATGGTGTTTCCTGAAACAGGTAAGAAACAAAGCAACACAGCCTATGGCACTTCCACTTATGGTCCTATAGCTTACGGAAATTAAAATCAAAAACAGACAGCCACCCCAATATTTGGGACGGCTGTGTTCACAAGAAGCTCGTCTACAGTATCAGGTAAATATCCCAGAAAGCAAAATATGGATAAAGAAGTTGTGGCACGTACGTACAATGCAATATCACTCAGCCATGAAATCTGTGTCATCAGGCCCGTAGCGGCATAGTGAGTGGATGCAGGTACGGTGATTCTACGTGAACTACGTCACACAGAAAAAGAAACATCATAAGATATCACTAATACACGGAATGTAAACTTGACTACACATAAACTGAATTACAAAACAGAACAGGGTCTCAAATTTAGAAAACCAACTAGTGCTTGCTTATGGGGAAAGGTGCCTTGGGGTGCTGCATAAAACCAGAGACGGAAATTAGCACAGATAACTTTCCATAAGCCAAATATGTAATAGACAAGACCTACTCCTTGCTCAACGAAATGGACCCAACACCACATATTCAACGCCTAGGAATATACCTGACTAGGAAGAATCTTAAAACCCATGGATATATATGTCTCCGTAAGAGAATCAAGCGTGTGTACAGCGGCAGAAATGCAGCAGTGAAAATCCGATAAATCCCATTATCAAAATAAATTTCGCAAACAAAACACAAGGACAGTGAAATAGAGAGCAATTCTTAAATAATTCACTCAGGGCATGTGATGCAACCAGGATTGACCACATCTACACCCAGAGCTGGTTGACACATAAGGCTGGACACTTCAGGCTGATAGCACTGGTGAGTTTCGGTGAGCAAATGCAGACCCTTTGAAGTCATACTGCATGGTACCCATTCCATGGGTCCCAACTCTCCAGGTTCAAGGCATTCTTCCTCCAGCTAAAACATGCATGGGAAACCCAGAGTATCGTCCACCGTGTGATTGGGAAACGATTTAAAATGCATCTCAGTTTTCGTATCCTGGTCCTCGGGTTCACCATTCCAGATGCTTTACTAACACTCTCCCCGCTTGGAGAGTCAGTGCCTTTAACCTCCTGTTTGGCACAGCCTGCCATTTCTGTGCAAGATGAACAGGAATAGGGAGAACCAATGAGAGACTAGCTGTAGGTGTCTGCACGGGCAAATGTAACGCTCATTTCCCACCAGGAAGAGGAATTAAACAAAGGCTCAGCGTGCCCTGCTGGAAACAGATTAGGGCCTGAAGCAATCCTGCGGTTTTGTGCCCAGCTCACAAGAAAGCGAGTTGAAGAAAGGAGCTCAGGGGCACTGTACTTCACAAACCTGCAGAGTTATAAATGACAGCTATCCTCCAAAAATATATTGAAGTAAGCCTGCGAAGGGGACTTGAAAGCGGGGCTGAATTTCAGGAAAACGATTGCAGGGGGTAGACTGGAATTGCCCTGGAAGCATAGGAAAAGAGGCACAACGTCGACAATGATGTACTTGGCGAAAAAGGGCGTATGCGTTTTTTCCTGAATATATTCAGGAAAAAACACATACGCCCTTTTTGGCCAACCAAGCAAGCCTGTAAAGGAAATCTGCACTACAATGAAGTCTCACTGCCCCCCGGGCAAAAGGGCCATCTGAAAAAAGTGTAAAATCCAGAAAGGTAGGACAGGATATGGAGAACAGGGAGCCTTGTTATGCTGATTGGCAGGATGTAAATTGCCAGCAGCCACCCTGGAGAAGTGTATGGTGTTTCCTGAAACACGTAAGAAACAAAGCAACACAGCCTATGGCACTTCCACTTATGGTCCTATAGCTTACGGAAATTAAAATCAAAAACAGACAGCCACCCCAATATTTGGGACGGCTGTGTTCACAAGAAGCTCGTCTACAGTATCAGGTAAATATCCCAGAAAGCAAAAAATGGATAAAGAAGTTGTGGCACGTACGTACAATGCAATATCACTCAGCAATGAAATCTGTGTCATCAGGCCCGTAGCGGCATAGTGAGTGGATGCAGGTACGGTGATTCTACGTGAACTACGTCACACAGAAAAAGAAACATCATAAGATATCACTAATACACGGAATGTAAACTTGACTACACATGAACTGAATTACAAAACAGAACAGGGTCTCAAATTTAGAAAACCAACTAGTGCTTGCTTATGGGGAAAGGTGCCTTGGGGGGCTGCATAAAACCAGAGACTGAAATTAGCACAGATAACTTTCCATAAGCCAAATATGTAATAGACAAGACCTACTCCTTGCTCAACGAAATGGACCCAACACCACATATTCAACGCCTAGGAATATACCTGACTAGGAAGAATCTTAAAACCCATGGATATATATGTCTCCGTAAGAGAATCAAGCGTGTGTACAGTGGCCGAAACGCAGCAGTGAAAATCCGATAAATCCCATTATCAAAATAAATTTCGAAAACAAAACACAAAGACAGTGAAATAGAGAGCAATTCTTAACTAATTCACTCAGGGCATGTGATGCAACCGGGATTGACCACATCTACACCCACAGCTGGTTGAGACATAAGGCTGGACACTTCAGGCTGATAGCATTGGTGAGTTTCGGTGAGCAAATGCAGACCATTTGAAGTCATACTGCATGGTACCCATTCCATGGGTCCCAACTCTCCAGGTTCAAGGGATTCTTCCTCCAGCTAAAACATGCATGGGTAACCCAGAGTATCGTCCACCGTGTGATTGGGAAATGATTTAAAATGCATCTCAGTTTTCGTTTCCTGGTCCTCGGGTTCACCATTCCAGATGCTTTACTAACACTCTCCCCGCTTGGAGAGTCAGTGCCTTTAACCTTCTGTTTCGCACAGCTTGCAATTTCTGTGCAAGATGAACAGGAATAGGGAGAACCAATGAGAGACTAGCTGTAGGTGTCTGCACGGGCAAATGTAACGCTCATTGCCCACCAGGAAGATTAATTAAACAAAGGCTCAGTGTGCCCTGCTGGAAACAGATTAGGGCCTGAAGCAATCCTGCGGTTTTGTGCCCAGCTCACAAGAAAGCGAGTTGAAGAAAGGAGCTCAGGGGCACTGTACTTCACAAACCTGCAGAGTTATAAATGACAGCTATCCTCCAAAAATATATTGAAGTAAGCCTGCGAAGGGGACTTGAAAGCGGGGCTGAATTTCAGGAAAACGATTGCAGGGGGTAGACTGGAATTGCCCTGAATATATTCAGGAAAAAACGCATACGCCCTTTTTGGCCAACCAAGCAAGCCTGTAAAGGAAATCTGCACTACAATGAAATCTCACTGCCCCCCCGGGCAAAAGGGCCATCTGAAAAAAGTGTAAAATCCAGAAAGGTAGGACAGGATATGGAGAACAGGGAGCCTTGTTATGCTGATTGGCAGGATGTAAATTGCCAGCAGCCACCCTGGAGAAGTGTATGGTGTTTCCTGAAACAGGTAAGAAACAAAGCAACACAGCCTATGGCACTTCCACTTATGGTCCTATAGCTTACGGAAATTAAAATCAAAAACAGACAGCCACCCCAATATTTGGGACGGCTGTGTTCACAAGAAGCTCGTCTACAGTATCAGGTAAATATCCCAGAAAGGAAAATATGGATAAAGAAGTTGTGGCACGTACATACAATGCAATATCACTCAGCAATGAAATCTGTGTCATCAGGCCCGTAGCGGCATAGTGAGTGGATGCAGGTACGGTGATTCTACGTGAACTACGTCACACAGAAAAAGAAACATCATAAGATATCACTAATACACGGAATGTAAACTTGACTACACATAAACTGAATTACAAAACAGAACAGGGTCTCAAATTTAGAAAACCAACTAGTGCTTGCTTATGGGGAAAGGTGCCTTGGGGTGCTGCATAAAACCAGAGACGGAAATTAGCACAGATAACTTTCCATAAGCCAAATATGTAATAGACAAGACCTACTCCTTGCTCAACGAAATGGACCCAACACCACATATTCAACGCCTAGGAATATACCTGACTAGGAAGAATCTTAAAACCCATGGATATATATGTCTCCGTAAGAGAATCAAGCGTGTGTACAGCGGCGGAAATGCAGCAGTGAAAATCCGATAAATCCCATTATCAAAATAAATTTCGAAAACAAAACACAAAGACAGTGAAATAGAGAGCAATTCTTAAATAATTCACTCAGGGCATGTGATGCAACCGGGATTGACCACATCTACACCCAGAGCTGGTTGACACATAAGGCTGGACACTTCAGGCTGATAGCACTGGTGAGTTTCGGTGAGCAAATGCAGACCCTTTGAAGTCATACTGCATGGTACCCATTCCATGGGTCCCAACTCTCCAGGTTCAAGGCATTCTTCCTCCAGCTAAAACATGCATGGGAAACCCAGAGTATCGTCCACCGTGTGATTGGGAAACGATTTAAAATGCATCTCAGTTTTCGTATCCTGGCCCTCGGGTTCACCATTCCAGATGCTTTACTAACACTCTCCCCGCTTGGAGAGTCAGTGCCTTTAACCTCCTGTTTGGCACAGCCTGCCATTTCTGTGCAAGATGAACAGGAATAGGGAGAACCAATGAGAGACTAGCTGTAGGTGTCTGCACGGGCAAATGTAACGCTCATTGCCCACCAGGAAGAGGAATTAAACAAAGGCTCAGCGTGCCCTGCTGGAAACAGATTAGGGCCTGAAGCAATCCTGCGGTTTTGTGCCCAGCTCACAAGAAAGCGAGTTGAAGAAAGGAGCTCAGGGGCACTGTACTTCACAAACCTGCAGAGTTATAAATGACAGCTATCCTCCAAAAATATATTGAAGTAAGCCTGTGAAGGGGACTTGAAAGCGGGGCTGAATTTCAGGAAAACGATTGCAGGGGGTAGACAGGAATTGCCCTGAAAGCATAGGAAAAGAGGCACAACGTCGACAATGATCCACTTGGCCAAAAAGGGCGTATGCGTTTTTTCCTGAATATATTCAGGAAAAAACGCATACGCCCTTTTTGGCCAACCAAGCAAGCCTGTAAAGGAAATCTGCACTACAATGAAGTCTCACTGCCCCCCGGGCAAAAGGGCCATCTGAAAAAAGTGTGAAATCCAGAAAGGTAGGACAGGATATGGAGAACAGGGAGCCTTGTTATGCTGATTGGCAGGATGTAAATTGCCAGCAGCCACCCTGGAGAAGTGTATGGTGTTTCCTGAAACACGTAAGAAACAAAGCAACACAGCCTATGGCACTTCCACTTATGGTCCTATAGCTTACGGAAATTAAAATCAAAAACAGACAGCCACCCCAATATTTGGAACGGCTGTGTTCACAAGAAGCTCGTCTACAGTATCAGGTAAATATCCCAGAAAGCAAAAAATGGATAAAGAAGTTGTGGCACGTACGTACAATGCAATATCACTCAGCAATGAAATCTGTGTCATCAGGCCCGTAGCGGCATAGTGAGTGGATGCAGGTACGGTGATTCTACGTGAACTACGTCACACAGAAAAAGAAACATCATAAGATATCACTAATACACGGAATGTAAACTTGACTACACATGAACTGAATTACAAAAAAGAACAGGGTCTCAAATTTAGAAAACCAACTAGTGCTTGCTTATGGGGAAAGGTGCCTTGGGGTGCTGCATAAAACCAGAGACTGAAATTAGCACAGATAACTTTCCATAAGCCAAATATGTAATAGACAAGACCTACTCCTTGCTCAACGAAATGGACCCAACACCACATATTCAACGCCTAGGAATATACCTGACTAGGAAGAATCTTAAAACCCATGGATATATATGTCTCCGTAAGAGAATCAAGCGTGTGTACAGTGGCCGAAACGCAGCAGTGAAAATCCGATAAATCCCATTATCAAAATAAATTTCGAAAACAAAACACAAAGACAGTGAAATAGAGAGCAATTCTTAACTAATTCACTCAGGGCATGTGATGCAACCGGGATTGACCACATCTACACCCAGAACTGGTTGATACATAAGGCTGGACACTTCAGGCTGATAGCATTGGTGAGTTTCGGTGAGCAAATGCAGACCCTTTGAAGTCATACTGCATGGTACCCATTCCATGGGTCCCAACTCTCCAGGTTCAAGGGATTCTTCCTCCAGCTAAAACATGCATGGGAAACCCAGAGTATCGTCCACCGTGTGATTGGGAAATGATTTAAAATGCATCTCAGTTTTCGTTTCCTGGTCCTCGGGTTCACCATTCCAGATGCTTTACTAACACTCTCCCCGCTTGGAGAGTCAGTGCCTTTAACCTCCTGTTTCGCACAGCTTGCAATTTCTGTGCAAGATGAACAGGAATAGGGAGAACCAATGAGAGACTAGCTGTAGGTGTCTGCACGGGCAAATGTAACGCTCATTGCCCATCAGGAAGATTAATTAAACAAAGGCTCAGTGTGCCCTGCTGGAAACAGATTAGGGCCTGAAGCAATCCTGCGGTTTTGTGCCCAGCTCACAAGAAAGCGAGTTGAAGAAAGGAGCTCAGGGGCACTGTACTTCACAAACCTGCAGAGTTATAAATGACAGCTATCCTCCAAAAATATATTGAAGTAAGTCTGCGAAGGGGACTTGAATGCGGGGCTGAATTTCAGGAAAACGATTGCAGGGGGTAGACTGGAATTGCCCTGAATATATTCAGGAAAAAACGCATACGCCCTTTTTGGCCAACCAAGCAAGCCTGTAAAGGAAATCTGCACTACAATGAAATCTCATTGCCCCCCCGGGCAAAAGGGCCATCTGAAAAAAGTGTAAAATCCAGAAAGGTAGGACAGGATATGGAGAACAGGGAGCCTTGTTATGCTGATTGGCAGGATGTAAATTGCCAGCAGCCACCCTGGAGAAGTGTATGGTGTTTCCTGAAACAGGTAAGAAACAAAGCAACACAGCCTATGGCACTTCCACTTATGGTCCTATAGCTTACGGAAATTAAAATCAAAAACAGACAGCCACCCCAATATTTGGGACGGCTGTGTTCACAAGAAGCTCGTCTACAGTATCAGGTAAATATCCCAGAAAGCAAAATATGGATAAAGAAGTTGTGGCACGTACGTACAATGCAATATCACTCAGCAATGAAATCTGTGTCATCAGGCCCGTAGCGGCATAGTGAGTGGATGCAGGTACGGTGATTCTACGTGAACTACGTCACACAGAAAAAGAAACATCATAAGATATCACTAATACACGGAATGTAAACATGACTACACATAAACTGAATTACAAAACAGAACAGGGTCTCAAATTTAGAAAACCAACTAGTGCTTGCTTATGGGGAAAGGTGCCTTGGGGTGCTGCATAAAACCAGAGACGGAAATTAGCACAGATAACTTTCCATAAGCCAAATATGTAATAGACAAGACCTACTCCTTGCTCAACGAAATGGACCCAACACCACATATTCAACGCCTAGGAATATACCTGACTAGGAAGAATCTTAAAACCCATGGATATATATGTCTCCGTAAGAGAATCAAGCGTGTGTACAGCGGCGGAAATGCAGCAGTGAAAATCCGATAAATCCCATTATCAAAATAAATTTCGAAAACAAAACACAAAGACAGTGAAATAGAGAGCAATTCTTAACTAATTCACTCAGGGCATGTGATGCAACCGGGATTGACCACATCTACACCCAGAACTGGTTGATACATAAGGCTGGACACTTCAGGCTGATAGCATTGGTGAGTTTCGGTGAGCAAATGCAGACCCTTTGAAGTCATACTGCATGGTACCCATTCCATGGGTCCCAACTCTCCAGGTTCAAGGGATTCTTCCTCCAGCTAAAACATGCATGGGAAACCCAGAGTATCGTCCACCGTGTCATTGGGAAATGATTTAAAATGCATCTCAGTTTTCGTTTCCTGGTCCTCGGGTTCACCATTCCAGATGCTTTACTAACACTCTCCCCGCTTGGAGAGTCAGTGCCTTTAACCTCCTGTTTCGCACAGCTTGCAATTTCTGTGCAAGATGAACAGGAATAGGGAGAACCAATGAGAGACTAGCTGTAGGTGTCTGCACGGGCAAATGTAACGCTCATTGCCCATCAGGAAGATTAATTAAACAAAGGCTCAGTGTGCCCTGCTGGAAACAGATTAGGGCCTGAAGCAATCCTGCAGTTTTGTGCCCAGCTCACAAGAAAGCGAGTTGAAGAAAGGAGCTCAGGGGCACTGTACTTCACAAACCTGCAGAGTTATAAATGACAGCTATCCTCCAAAAATATATTGAAGTAAGCCTGCGAAGGGGACTTGAATGCGGGGCTGAATTTCAGGAAAACGATTGCAGGGGGTAGACTGGAATTGCCCTGAATATATTCAGGAAAAAACGCATACGCCCTTTTTGGCCAACCAAGCAAGCCTGTAAAGGAAATCTGCACTACAATGAAATCTCACTGCCCCCCCGGGCAAAAGGGCCATCTGAAAAAAGTGTAAAATCCAGAAAGGTAGGACAGGATATGGAGAACAGGGAGCCTTGTTATGCTGATTGGCAGGATGTAAATTGCCAGCAGCCACCCTGGAGAAGTGTATGGTGTTTCCTGAAACAGGTAAGAAACAAAGCAACACAGCCTATGGCACTTCCACTTATGGTCCTATAGCTTACGGAAATTAAAATCAAAAACAGACAGCCACCCCAATATTTGGGACGGCTGTGTTCACAAGAAGCTCGTCTACAGTATCAGGTAAATATCCCAGAAAGCAAAATATGGATAAAGAAGTTGTGGCACGTACGTACAATGCAATATCACTCAGCAATGAAATCTGTGTCATCAGGCCCGTAGCGGCATAGTGAGTGGATGCAGGTACGGGGATTCTACGTGAACTACGTCACACAGAAAAAGAAACATCATAAGATATCACTAATACACGGAATGTAAACATGACTACACATAAACTGAATTACAAAACAGAACAGGGTCTCAAATTTAGAAAACCAACTAGTGCTTGCTTATGGGGAAAGGTGCCTTGGGGTGCTGCATAAAACCAGAGACGGAAATTAGCACAGATAACTTTCCATAAGCCAAATATGTAATAGACAAGACCTACTCCTTGCTCAACGAAATGGACCCAACACCACATATTCAACGCCTAGGAATATACCTGACTAGGAAGAATCTTAAAACCCATGGATATATATGTCTCCGTAAGAGAATCAAGCGTGTGTACAGCGGCGGAAATGCAGCAGTGAAAATCCGATAAATCCCATTATCAAAATAAATTTCGAAAACAAAACACAAAGACAGTGAAATAGAGAGCAATTCTTAAATAATTCACTCAGGGCATGTGATGCAACCGGGATTGACCACATCTACACCCAGAGCTGGTTGAGACATAAGGCTGGACACTTCAGGCTGATAGCACTGGTGAGTTTCGGTGAGCAAATGCAGACCCTTTGAAGTCATACTGCATGGTACCCATTCCATGGGTCCCAACTCTCCAGGTTCAAGGGATTCTTCCTCCAGCTAAAACATGCATGGGAAACCCAGAGTATCGTCCACCCTGTGATTGGGAAACGATTTAAAATGCATCTCAGTTTTCGTATCCTGGTCCTCGGGTTCACCATTCCAGATGCTTTACTAACACTCTCCCCGCTTGGAGAGTCAGTGCCTTTAACCTCCTGTTTGGCACAGCCTGCCATTTCTGTGCAAGATGAACAGGAATAGGGAGAACCAATGAGAGACTAGCTGTAGGTGTCTGCACGGGCAAATGTAACGCTCATTGCCCACCAGGAAGAGGAATTAAACAAAGGCTCAGCGTGCCCTGCTGGAAACAGATTAGGGCCTGAAGCAATCCTGCGGTTTTGTGCCCAGCTCACAAGAAAGCGAGTTGAAGAAAGGAGCTCAGGGGCACTGTACTTCACAAACCTGCAGAGTTATAAATGACAGCTATCCTCCAAAAATATATTGAAGTAAGCCTGCGAAGGGGACTTGAAAGCGGGGCTGAATTTCAGGAAAACGATTGCAGGGGGTAGACTGGAATTGCCCTGAAAGCATAGGAAAAGAGGCACAACGTCGACAATGATGCACTTGGCCAAAAAGGGCGTATGCGTTTTTTCCTGAATATATTCAGGAAAAAACGCATACGCCCTTTTTGGCCAACCAAGCAAGCCTGTAAAGGAAATCTGCACTACAATGAAATCTCACTGCCCCCCCCCCGGGCAAAAGGGCCATCTGAAAAAAGTGTAAAATCCAGAAAGGTAGGACAGGATATGGAGAACAGGGAGCCTTGTTATGCTGATTGGCAGGATGTAAATTGCCAGCAGCCACCCTGGAGAAGTGTATGGTGTTTCCTGAAACACGTAAGAAACAAAGCAACACAACCTATGGCACTTCCACTTATGGTCCTATAGCTTACGGAAATTAAAATCAAAAACAGACAGCCACCCCAATATTTGGGACGGCTGTGTTCACAAGAAGCTCGTCTACAGTATCAGGTAAATATCCCAGAAAGCAAAAAATGGATAAAGAAGTTGTGGCACGTACGTACAATGCAATATCACTCAGCAATGAAATCTGTGTCATCAGGCCCGTAGCGGCATAGTGAGTGGATGCAGGTACGGTGATTCTACGTGAACTACGTCACACAGAAAAAGAAACATCATAAGATATCACTAATACACGGAATGTAAACTTGACTACACATGAACTGAATTACAAAACAGAACAGGGTCTCAAATTTACAAAACCAACTAGTGCTTGCTTATGGGGAAAGGTGCGTTGGGGTGCTGCATAAAACCAGAGACTGAAATTAGCACAGATAACATTCCATAAGCCAAATATGTAATAGACAAGACCTACTCCTTGCTCAACGAAATGGACTAAACACCACATATTCAACGCCTAGGAATATACCTGACTAGGAAGAATCTTAAAACCCATGGATATATATGTCTCCGTAAGAGAATCAAGCGTGTGTACAGCAGCGGAAATGCAGCAGTGAAAATCCGATAAATCCCATTATCAAAATAAATTTCGAAAACAAAACACAAAGACAGTGAAATAGAGAGCAATTCTTAAATAATTCACTCAGGTCATGTGATGCAACCGGGATTGACCACATCTACACCCAGAGCTGGTTGAGACATAAGGCTGGACACTTCAGGCTGATAGCACTGGTGAGTTTCGGTGAGCAAATGCAGACCCTTTGAAGTCATACTGCATGGTACCCATTCCATGGGTCCCAACTCTCCAGGTTCAAGGCATTCTTCCTCCAGCTAAAACATGCATGGGAAACCCAGAGTATCGTCCACCGTGTGATTGGGAAACGATTTAAAATGCATCTCAGTTTTCGTATCCTGGTCCTCGGGTTCACCATTCCAGATGCTTTACTAACACTCTCCCCGCTTGGAGAGTCAGTGCCTTTAACCTCCTGTTTGGCACAGCTTGCCATTTCTGTGCAGGATGAACAGGAATAGGGAGAACCAATGAGAGACTAGCTGTAGGTGTCTGCACGGGCAAATGTAACGCTCATTGCCCACCAGGAAGAGGAATTAAACAAAGGCTCAGTGTGCCCTGCTGGAAACAGATTAGGGCCTGAAGCAATCCTGCGGTTTTGTGCCCAGCTCACAAGAAAGCGAGTTGAAGAAAGGAGCTCAGGGGCACTGTAATTCACAAACCTGCAGAGTTATAAATGACAGCTATCCTCCAAAAATATATTGAAGTAAGCCTGCGAAGGGGACTTGAAAGCGGGGCAGAATTTCAGGAAAACGATTGCAGGGGGTAGACTGGAATTGCCCTGAAAGCATAGGAAAAGAGGCACAACGTCGACAATGATGCACTTGGCCAAAAAGGGCGTATGCGTTTTTTCCTGAATATATTCAGGAAAAAACGCATACGCCCTTTTTGGTCAACCAAGCAAGCCTGTAAAGGAAATCTGCACTACAATGAAATCTCACTGCCCCCCCCCCGGGGCAAAAGGGCCATCTGAAAAAAGTGTAAAATCCAGAAAGATAGGACAGGATATGGAGAACAGGGAGCCTTGTTATGCTGATTGGCAGGATGTAAATTGCCAGCAGCCACCCTGGAGAAGTGTATGGTGTTTCCTGAAACACATAAGAAACAAAGCAACACAGCCTATGGCACTTCCACTTATGGCCCTATAGCTTACGGAAATTAAAATCAAAAACAGACAGCCACCCCAATATTTGGAACGGCTGTGTTCACAAGAAGCTCGTCTACAGTATCAGGTAAATATCCCAGAAAGCAAAAAATGGATAAAGAAGTTGTGGCACGTACGTACAATGCAATATCACTCAGCAATGAAATCTGTGTCATCAGGCCCATAGCGGCATAGTAAGTGGATGCAGGTACGGTCATTCTACGTGAACTACGTCACACAGAAAAAGAAACATCATAAGATATCACTAATACACGGAATGTAAACTTGACTACACATGAACTGAATTACAAAAAAGAACAGGGTCTCAAATTTAGAAAACCAACTAGTGCTTGCTTATGGGGAAAGGTGCCTTGGGGGGCTGCATAAAACCAGAGACTGAAATTAGCACAGATAACTTACCATAAGCCAAATATGTAATAGACAAGACCTACTCCTTGCTCAACGAAATGGACCCAACACCACATATTCAACGCCTAGGAATATACCTGACTAGGAAGAATCTTAAAACCCATGGATATATATGTCTCCGTAAGAGAATCAAGCGTGTGTACAGTGGCCGAAACGCAGCAGTGAAAATCCGATAAATCCCATTATCAAAATAAATTTCGAAAACAAAACACAAAGACAGTGAAATAGAGAGCAATTCTTAACTAATTCACTCAGGGCATGTGATGCAACCGGGATTGACCACATCTACACCCAGAGCTGGTTGAGACATAAGGCTGGACACTTCAGGGTGATAGCATTGGTGAGTTTCGTGAGCAAATGCAGACCCTTTGAAGTCATACTGCATGGTACCCATTCCATGGGTCCCAACTCTCCAGGTTCAAGGGATTCTTCCTCCAGCTAAAACATGCATGGGAAACCCAGAGTATCGTCCACCGTGTGATTGGGAAATGATTTAAAATGCATCTCAGTTTTCGTTTCCAGGTCCTCGGGTTCACCATTCCAGATGCTTTACTAACACTCTCCCCGCTTGGAGAGTCAGTGCCTTTAACCTCCTGTTTCGCACAGCTTGCAATTTCTGTGCAAGATGAACAGGAATAGGGAGAACCAATGAGAGACTAGCTGTAGGTGTCTGCACGGGCAAATGTAACGCTCATTGCCCATCAGGAAGATTAATTAAACAAAGGCTCAGTGTGCCCTGCTGGAAACAGATTAGGGCCTGAAGCAATCCTGCGGTTTTGTGCCCAGCTCACAAGAAAGCGAGTTGAAGAAAGGAGCTCAGGGGCACTGTACTTCAAAAACCTGCAGAGTTATAAATGACAGCTATCCTCCAAAAATATATTGAAGTAAGTCTGCGAAGGGGACTTGAAAGCAGGGCTGAATTTCAGGAAAACGATTGCAGGGGGTAGACTGGAATTGCCCTGAAAGCATAGGAAAAGAGGCACAACGTCGACAATGATGCACTTGGCCAAAAAGGGCGTATGCGTTTTTTCCTGAATATATTCAGGAAAAAACGCATACGCCCTTTTTGGCCAACCAAGCAAGCCTGTAAAGGAAATCTGCACTACAATGAAATCTCACTGCCCCCCCCCCCCCGGGGCAAAAGGGCCATCTGAAAAAAGTGTAAAATCCAGAAAGGTAGGACAGGATATGGAGAACAGGGAGCCTTGTTATGCTGATTGGCAGGATGTAAATTGCCAGCAGCCACCCTGGAGAAGTGTATGGTGTTTCCTGAAACACGTAAGAAACAAAGCAACACAGCCTATGGCACTTCCACTTATGGTCCTATAGCTTACGGAAATTAAAATCAAAAACAGACAGCCACCCCAATATTTGGAACGGCTGTGTTCACAAGAAGCTCGTCTACAGTATCAGGTAAATATCCCAGAAAGCAAAAAATGGATAAAGAACTTGTGGCACGTACGTACAATGCAATATCACTCAGCAATGAAATCTGTGTCATCAGGCCCGTAGCGGCATAGTGAGTGGATGCAGGTACGGTGATTCTACGTGAACTACGTCACACAGAAAAAGAAACATCATAAGATATCACTAATACACGGAATGTAAACTTGACTACACATGAACTGAATTACAAAAAAGAACAGGGTCTCAAATTTAGAAAACCAACTAGTGCTTGCTTATGGGGAAAGGTGCCTTGGGGGGCTGCATAAAACCAGAGACTGAAATTAGCACAGATAACTTTCCATAAGCCAAATATGTAATAGACAAGACCTACTCCTTGCTCAACGAAATGGACCCAACACCACATATTCAACGCCTAGGAATATACCTGACTAGGAAGAATCTTAAAACCCATGGATATATATGTCTCCGTAAGAGAATCAAGCGTGTGTACAGTGGCCGAAACGCAGCAGTGAAAATCCGATAAATCCCATTATCAAAATAAATTTCGAAAACAAAACACAAAGACAGTGAAATAGAGAGCAATTCTTAACTAATTCACTCAGGGCATGTGATGCAACCGGGATTGACCACATCTACACCCAGAGCTGGTTGAGACATAAGGCTGGACACTTCAGGCTGATAGCATTGGTGAGTTTCGGTGAGCAAATGCAGACCCTTTGAAGTCATACTGCATGGTACCCATTCCATGGGTCCCAACTCTCCAGGTTCAAGGGATTCTTCCTCCAGCTAAAACATGCATGGGAAACCCAGAGTATCGTCCACCGTGTGATTGGGAAATGATTTAAAATGCATCTCAGTTTTCGTTTCCTGGTCTTCGGGTTCACCATTCCAGATGCTTTACTAACACTCTCCCCGCTTGGAGAGTCAGTGCCTTTAACCTCCTGTTTCGCACAGCTTGCAATTTCTGTGCAAGATGAACGGGAATAGGGAGAACCAATGAGAGACTAGCTGTAGGTGTCTGCACGGGCAAATGTAACGCTCATTGCCCACCAGGAAGATTAATTAAACAAAGGCTCAGTGTGCCCTGCTGGAAACAGATTAGGGCCTGAAGCAATCCTGCGGTTTTGTGCCCAGCTCACAAGAAAGCGAGTTGAAGAAAGGAGCTCAGGGGCACTGTACTTCACAAACCTGCAGAGTTATAAATGACAGCTATCCTCCAAAAATATATTGAAGTAAGTCTGCGAAGGGGACTTGAAAGCGGGGCTGAATTTCAGGAAAACGATTGCAGGGGGTAGACTGGAATTGCCCTGAAAGCATAGGAAAAAAGGCAGAACGTCGACAATGATGCACTTGGCCAAAAAGGGCGTATGCGTTTTTTCCTGAATATATTCAGGAAAAAACGCATACGCCCTTTTTGGCCAACCAAGCAAGCCTGTAAAGGAAATCTGCACTACAATGAAATCTCACTGCCCCCCCGGGCAAAAGGGCCATCTGAAAAAAGTGTAAAATCCAGAAAGGTAGGACAGGATATGGAGAACAGGGAGCCTTGTTATGCTGATTGGCAGGATGTAAATTGCCAGCAGCCACCCTGGAGAAGTGTATGGTGTTTCCTGAAACACGTAAGAAACAAAGCAACACAGCCTATGGCACTTCCACTTATGGTCCTATAGCTTACGGAAATTAAAATCAAAAACAGACAGCCACCCCAATATTTGGGACGGCTGTGTTCACAAGAAGCTCGTCTACAGTATCAGGTAAATATCCCAGAAAGCAAAAAATGGATAAAGAAGTTGTGGCACGTACGTGCAATGCAATATCACTCAGCAATGAAATCTGTGTCATCAGGCCCGTAGCGGCATATTAAGTGGATGCAGGTACGGTGATTCTACGTGAACTACGTCACACAGAAAAAGAAACATCATAAGATATCACTAATACACGGAATGTAAACTTGACTACACATGAACTGAATTACAAAACAGAACAGGGTCTCAAATTTAGAAAACCAACTAGTGCTTGCTTATGGGGAAAGGTGCGTTGGGGTGCTGCATAAAACCAGAGACTGAAATTAGCACAGATAACATTCCATAAGCCAAATATGTAATAGACAAGACCTACTCCTTGCTCAACGAAATGGACTCAACACCACATATTCAACGCCTAGGAATATACCTGACTAGGAAGAATCTTAAAACCCATGGATATATATGTCTCCGTAAGAGAA
The DNA here is from genome assembly GCF_963924675.1 of Phocoena phocoena. Lineage (NCBI taxonomy): Eukaryota > Metazoa > Chordata > Mammalia > Artiodactyla > Phocoenidae > Phocoena > Phocoena phocoena. Next base: position 584,087 of record NW_027077675.1, read on the forward strand.
TCAAGCGTGTGTACAGCGGCGGAAATGCAGCAGTGAAAATCCGATAAATCCCATTATCAAAATAAATTTCGAAAAGAAAACACAAAGACAGTGAAATAGAGAGCAATTCTTAAATAATTCACTCAGGGCATGTGATGCAACCGGGATTGACCACATCTACACCCAGAGCTGGTTGAGACATAAGGCTGGACACTTCAGGCTGATAGCACTGGTGAGTTTCGGTGAGCAAATGCAGACCCTTTGAAGTCATACTGCATGGTACCCATTCCATGGGTCCCAACTCTCCAGGTTCAAGGCATTCTTCCTCCAGCTAAAACATGCATGGGAAACCCAGAGTATCGTCCACCGTGTGATTGGGAAACGATTTAAAATGCATCTCAGTTTTCGCATCCTGGTCCTCGGGTTCACCATTCCAGATGCTTTACTAACACTCTCCCCGCTTGGAGAGTCAGTGCCTTTAACCTCCTCTTTGGCACAGCTTGCAATTTCTGTGCAAGATGAACAGGAATAGGGAGAACCAATGAGAGACTAGCTGTAGGTGTCTGCACGGGCAAATGTAATGCTCATTTCCCACCAGGAAGAGGAATTAACCAAACGCTCAGCGTGCCCTGCTGGAAAGAGATTAGTGCCTGAAGCAATCCTGCGGTTTTGTGCCCAGCTCACAAGAAAGCGAGTTGAAGAAAGGAGCTCAGGGGCACTGTAATTCACAAACCTGCAGAGTTATAAATGACAGCTATCCTCCAAAAATATATTGAAGTAAGCCTGCAAAGGGGACTTGAAAGCGGGGCAGAAATTCAGGAAAACGATTGAAGGGTTAAACTGGAATTGCACTTAAAGAATAGGAAAAGAGGCAGAACGTCGATAATGATGCACTTGTCCAAAAAGTGCGGATGCTTTTTTCCCTAAATATATTCAGGAAAAACCGCATACGCACTTTTTGGCCAACCAAGAAGCTTGTAAATAAACCTGCACTACAATGAAATCTCAGTGCCCCCCAGGGCAAAACGGCCATTTAAAAAAATTGTAAAATCCAGAAACGGAGGACCGGCAATGGAAAACAGGGATCCTTATTATGCTGATGCATATGATGTAAATTGCCGACAGCCATTCTGGAGAAGTGTTATGTGTTTCCTGAAACACGTAAGAAACAAAGCAACACAGCCTATGGCACTTCCACTTATGGTCCTACAGCTTAGGGAAATTAAAATCAAAAACACCCAGCCACCTCAAAGTTTGGGACCGCTCTGTTCACAAGAACCTCGTTTACAGTACCAGGTAAATATCTCAGAGAGCAAACAATGGATAAAGAAGTTGTGGTACGTACGTACAATGGAATATCACTCAGCAATGAAATCTGTGTCATCAGGCCCGTAGTGGCATAGTGAGTGGATACAGGTATGGTGATTCTACGTGAAATAAGTCACACATAAAAAGAAACATCATAAAATATCACTAATACACAGTATGTAAACTTGACTACACATGAACTGAATTACAAAACAGAACAGTCTCAAATTTAGAAAACCAACTTGTGCTTTCTTATGGAGAAAGGTGCGTTGGAGTGCTGCATAAAACCAGAGATTGAAATTAGCACAGATACCGTTCCATAAGCCAAATATGTAATAGACAAGACCTACTCCTTGCTCAACGAAATGGACTCAACACCACATATTCAACGCCTAGGAATATACCTGACTAGGAAGAATCTTAAAACCCGTGGATATTTATGTCTCCGTAAGAGAATCAAGAGTGTGTACAGCGGCATTAACGCAGCAGTGAAAATCCGATAAATCCCAGTGTCAAAAAAAATTTCAAAAAAAAAACACAATGACAGTGAAATAGAGAGCAATTCTTAAATAACTCACACAGGGCATGTGATGCAACCTGGTTTACCACATCTACACCCAGAGCTGGGTGAGAGATAAGGCTTGACCCTTTGGGCTGATAGCATTGGTGAGGTTCAGTGAGCAAATGCAGACCCTTTGATGTCATACTGCCTGGTACCCATTCCATGGTTCCCAACTCTCCAGGTTCAAGGGATTCTTCCTTCTGCTAAAATTTGCATGGGAAACCCAGAGTATGCTCCACCGTGTGACTGGGAAACCTTTTTACATGCATGTCTGTTTTCGTCCCCTGGTACTCAGGTTCACCATTCCAGACCCTTTTCTTACACTCTCCCCATTTGGAGAGTCAGTGCCTTTAACCTCCTGTTTGGCACTGTTTGCAATTTCTGCGCAAGATGAACAGGAATAAGGAGAACCAATGGGAGACTATCTGTAGGTGTGTGCACGGGCAAATATTTTTTTTAACATCTTTATTGGGGTATAATTGCTTTACAATGGTGTGTTAGTTTTTGCTTTATAACAAAGTGAATCAGCTATACATATACATATGCTCCCTGTGTCTTCCCTCTTGTGTCTCCCTCCCTCCCTCTCTCCCCCTTCCACCCCTCCAGGCTGTCCCAACGCCCCGAGCTAATATCCCTGTGCCTTGCGGCTGCTTCCCCCTTGCTATCTACCTTACTACATTTGTTAGTGTGTATATGTCCATGACTCTCTCTCGCCCTGTCAAAACTCACCATTCCCCCTCCCCATATCCTCAATTCCGTTCTCCAGTAGGTCTGCGCCTCTATTCCTGTCTTATCCCTAGGTTCTTCATTACATTTTTTTCCTTTAAATTCCATATATATGTGTTAGCATACGCTATTTGTCTTTTTCTTTCTGACTTACTTCACTCTGTATGACAGACTCTAGGTCTATCCATCTCATTACAAATAACTCAGTTTCATTTCTTTTTAAGGCTGAGTAATATTCCATTGTGTATATGTGCCACATCTTCTTTATCCATTCGTCCGATGATGGGCGCTTAGGTTCTTTCCATCTCCGGGCTATTGTAAATAGAGCTGCAATGAACATTTTGGTACATGACTCTTTTTGAATTTTGGTTTTCTCAGGGTATATGCCCAGTATGCACGGGCAATTTTAACACTCATTTCCCAACAGGAAAAGGAATTAACCAAAGGCTCAGCATGCCGTGCTGGAACAAGATTAGGGCCTGAAGCAATCCTGCGGTTTTGTGGCCAGCTCACAAGAAAGCGAGTTGAGGAAAGGAGCTCAGGGGCACTGTCATTCACATACCTGCAGACTTATAAATGACAGAAATCGTACAAAAATATATTGAATTAAGGCTGCGAAGAGGACTTGAAAGTGGGGCAGAATTGCTGGAATCCGATTTCAGGAGGTAGACGTGAATTGCTCTGAAAGCATAAGAGAAGTGGCAGAACCTCGTCAATGAAGCACTTGGCCAAAAAGGGCATATGCCTTTTTTCCAGGGCCATCATTCACGGGAGTAGGAGGCTCCCAGCATGCTCCAGTGGCCAACAGAGGGCCCACGTCGCCAAGGCGATGTGAGCTAGCCAGGCAGGAGTGACCTGACATCAGAGGGCCCACCTCACAGAATGGTAGGGAACCCAGCCAGGATCAGACTCTCCCCAGAGGGCCCACATCACCAAGGTGATGGGAACCAGGCAGGAGTGTCCTCACACCCGTGGGGCCACATCATCAAAAGTTGAGGTACCCAGCACATGTGGCCTCAAACCAGAGGACCCACATCACCATGGGTTTCGGAGTGAGGCAGGCAGGATTAACCTCACAACACATGTCCCATTGTATACAAAAGGTGTGGAAACCAGCAGTTGGATCTTCCTAGCAGGCGGCCCAGAGCACTGAGGCTATGAGATCCAGGCCGGCATGAACTCACAACAGAGGGCCCTCATTGTGATTCTGTAAGCAACCCAGCCGTTGTGACCTCAGAGCAGAAGGTCCACATCCCCATGGGGAAGGGAAACAAGCAGGAGTGTCATCGCAAGAGTGGGCACACATGAAAAAATGTGGGGAGCCCAGCAATTAGTGCCTGATGCCAGAGGGCCCTCATCACCGAGGGGCGGTGGCTCCCAGCCAGCTCCGACTGCTACCAGAGGGGCGACGTCACCAATGCGGAGTGCGACAACCAGGCAGGAGTGACCTCAGAGCAGAGGGTCAACCTCACAGAAGTGTGAAGAACTAAAGAGGATCAGATTCTCACCAGAGGGCCCACATCACCAAGGGAATGGGAACCAGGCAGGAGTGTCCTCACACTAGTGGGGCCACATCACCGAAAAGTGAGGGACCCAGCACACGTGGCCTCAAACCAGAGGACACACATCACAAGGGAGCTGGGATTGAGGCAGGCAGGAGGAGCCTCAAAACAGAGGGACCATAGAATTAAAGAGGTGAAGAATCCCGCAGTTGGAACCTCCCAGCAGGCGGCCAGGAGCAGCGAGACTATGGGATCCAGGCCGGAGTGATCTCACACCAGAGGGCCGTCATCATGAAACTGTGAGCAACCTAGGCGTTGGGATCTCAGAGCAGAAGGCCCACATTCCCATGGGGTTGGGAACCTGTCAGAAGTGTACTCGCACCACAGGGCACACATCAGAGAATTTAGGGAACCCAGGAGTTAGGGCCTGACGCCAGAGGGCCCTCATTACCAAGGGGAGGAGACTCCAATCAGGCACCAACACCCAACTGAGGTCCCACGTCGCCAAGGTGACGTGTGACAGCCAGGTAGGAGTGACCTCACCGCAGAGGGCCTACCTCACAGAAGGGTGAGGAACACAGCCAGGATAAGACTCTCACCAGAGGGCCCACATCACCAAGGTGATCAGAACCAGGCAGGAGAGTCTTCACACCAGTGTGGCCACATCATAGAAAGGTGAGGAACCCAGCACATGTGGCCTAAACCAGAAGACCCACATCTCCAAGGGGCTCGGAATGAGGCAGGCAGGAGTAGCCTCACAACACAGGGCCCATAGAATAAAAAAGCTGAGGAATCCAGCAATGGGAACCTCCCAGCAGGCGGCCAAGAGCACCAAGTCTATGCGATTCAGGCCGCAGTAAACTCACAGCAGAGGGTCCACATCATGAAACTGCGAGCAACCCAGCCATTTGGACCTCAGAGCAGAAGGTCCACATCCCCAAGGTGTTGGGAACATGGCAGGAGTGTCCTCGCACCACTTAGCACATATCAGAAAATGTGGGTACCCAGCAGTTAGGGCCTGACGCCAGAGGGCCCTCATCACTGAGGGGAGGAGGCTCCCAGCATGTTCCAACTACCACAAGAGGGCCCACGTCGCCAAGGCGGGGTGTGCCAGCCAGGCAGGAGTGACCTCACAGCAGACGGCCCACCTCAAAGAAGTGTGAGGAACCCAACCAGGATCAGACTCTCACCAGAGGGCCCATATCACCAAGGGGACGGGAACCAGGCACGAGTGTCCTCACACCAGTGGGGCCACATCACTAAAAGATGAGGAAACTGGCACATGTGGCCACAAACCAGAGGACCTACATCACCAAGGGGCTGGGAGTGACACAGGCAGGAGGAGCCTCCCAACACAGGGCCCAAAGAATAAAAAAGGTGAGGAACCCAGCAGTAGGAACTTCCCAGCAGGCGGCCCAGAGTACAGAGGCTATGGGATCTAGGAATGAGTGAACTAACACCAGAGAGCTAACATCAGGAAACTGTGAGCAACCCAGTCGTTGGAACCTCAGAGCAGAAGGCCCATATCGCCATGGGGATGGGAACATTTCACGAGTGTCCTGGCATCACTGGGCTCACATCAGAAAACCTGGGGAGCCCAGCAGTTAGAGCCTGACGCCAGAGGGACCTCATCACCGAGGACAGGAGTCTCCAAAAGGATCCAACTGCCACCAGAGGGCCGACGTCACCAAGGCAATGGGAGCAAGCCAGGCAGGAGTTACCTCAGAGCACAGGGCCCACCTCACAGAACGGTAAGGAACCCAGCCAGGATCAGACTCTCACCAGAGGGGCCACATCACCAAGGGGCTGGGAAACAGGCACGAGTGTCCTCACACCATTGGGGCCACATCATCGAAAGGTGAGGGACCCAGCACACGTGGCCTCACACCAGAGGACACACATCACAACGGGGCTGGGATTGAGGCAGGCAGGAGGAGCCTCAAAACAGAGGGCCCATAGAATAAAAAAGGTGAGGAATCCCGCAGTTGGAACCTCCCAGCAGGCGCCCAGGAGCAGCAAGCCTATGGGATCTAGGCCGGAATGAACGCACATCAGAGGGCCCTCATCATGAAACTGTGAGCACCCCAGCCGTTGGGACCTCAGAGCAGAAGGCCCAAATTCCCATGGGGTTGGGAACCTGACAGGAGTGTACTCGCACCACAGGTCGCACATCTGCAAATTTTGGGAGCCCAGGAGTTAGGGTCTGACGCAAGAGGGCCCTCATTACCGAGGGACGGAGACTCGCAGCAGACACCAACTCCCAACTGAGGGCCCACGTCACCAAGGTGATGTGTGCCAGCCAGGCAGGAGTGACCTCACCGCAGAGGGCCTACCTCACAGAAGGGTGAGGAAACCAGCCAGGATAAGACTCTCACCAGAGGGCCCACATCACCAAGGGGATCGGAACCAGGCAGGAGGGTCCTCACACCAGTGTGGCCACATTATAGAAAGGTGAGGAACCCAGAACATGTGGCCTAAAACAGGGGACCCACATCTCCAAGGGGCTAGGAGTGAGGCAAGCAGGAGTATCCTCACAAAACAGAGCCCACAGAATAAAAGTTGTGAGGAATCCAGCAGTTGGAACCGGCCAGTAGGCCGCCCAGAGCACAGAGTCTATGGGATCCAGGCCACAGCAAACTCACAGCAGAGGTCCCACATCATGAAACTGTGAGCAACCCAGCGGATGGGACCTCAGAGCAGAAGGCCCACATCCCTATGGGGATGGGAACCTGACAGGAGTGTCCTCGGCCCACTTCCACGAATCAGAAAATGTGGGAACCCAGCAGTTAGGACCTGAGGCCAGAGGACCCTCATCACCGAGGGGAGGAGGCTCCCAGCAGGCTCTAACTGCCACCATAAGGCCGATGTCACCAAGGCGGGGTGTGCCAACCAGGCAGGAGTGACCTCAGAGCAGAAAGCCCACCTCACAGAAGTGTGAGGAACCCAACAAGGATCAGACTGTCACCAGAGGGCCAACATCACCAAGGGAATGGGAACCAGGCAGGAGTGTCCTCACACCAGTGGGGCTACATCACCATAATTTGAGGGACCCAGCACACGTGGCCTCAAACCTGAGGACACACATCACCAAGGGGCTGGGAGTGAGGCAGGCCAGAGGATCCTCAAAACAGAGGGACCATAGAATAAAAAAGGTGAGGAATCCCACAGTTGGAACCTCCGGCAGGCAGCCAGGAGCAGCGAGGCTATGGGATCTAGGCAGGAGTGAACTCACACCAGAGGGCCCTCATCATGAAACTGTGAGCAACACAGCCGTTGGGACCTCAGAGCAGAAGGCTCACATCCCCATGGGGATGGGAACCTGGCAGGAGTGTCCTTGCACCACTTAGCACGAATCAGAAAATGTGGGAACCCAGCAGTTAGGGCCTGAGGCCAGAGGGCCCTCATCACTGAGGGGAGGAGGCTCCCAGCAGGCTCCAACTGCCACCATATGGCCGACGTTGCCAAGGCGGGGTGTGCCAGCCAGGCAGGAGTGACCTCAGAGCAGAGGGCCCACCTCACAGAAGGGTGAGGAACCTAACCAGGATCAGACTCTCACCAGAGGGCCAACATCACCAAGGTGATGGGAACCAGGCAAGACTGTCCTAACAGCAGTGGGGCCAACATCACCAAGGGAATGGGAACCAGGCAAGAGTGTCCTCACACCAGTGTGGCCACATTATAGAAAGGTGAGGAACACAGCACATGTGGCCTCAAACAAGGGGACACACATCACGAAGGGGCTGGGAGTGAGGCATGCAGGAGGAGACGCACAACCGAGGGCCCATAGAATAAAAAAGGTGAGGAATCGAGAAGTTGGAAACTCCAAGCTGGAGGCCCAGAGCACTGACACTATGGGATACAGGCCAGAGTGAACACACAGCAAAGGGCCCACATCATGAAACTGTGAGCAACCCAGCAGTTGGGACCACAGAACAGAAGTCCCACATGCCCATGGGGATGGGAACCTGGCAGGAGTGACTCGCACCACTGGGCACACATCAGAAAATGTGTGGAGCCCAGCACTTAGGGCCTGACACCAGAAGGCCCTCATCACTGAGGGGAGGAGGCCCCAGCACACTCCAACTGCCACCAGAGGGTCCACATCGCCAAGGCGACGTGCGCCAGCCAGGCAGGATTGACCTCACAGCAGAGGGCCCACATCATGAAAGTGTGAGCAACCCAGCCGTTAGGACCTCAGAACAGAAGGCCCACACGCTCATGAGGATGGGAACCTGGCAGGAGTGCCCTCGTACCACTTAGCACGTATCAGAAAATGTGGGAACCCCGCCATTAGGGTCTGACGCCAGAGGGCCTCATCACCGCGGGAAGGAGGCTCCCAGCAGGCTCCAACTGCCACCAGGGTGCCGAAGTCAACAAGGCGGGTTGTGCCAGCCAGGCAGGAGTGACCTCAGAGAAGAGGGCTCACCTCACGGATGTGTGAGGAACCCAACCAGGATCAGAGTCTCACCAGAGGGCCCACATCACCAAGGGGATGGGAACCAGGCAGGAGTGTCCACACACCAGTGGGGCCACATCATCAAAAGATGAGGAACCCATCACATATGGCCTCAAACCTGAGGACATACATCACCATGTGGCTGGGAGTGAGGCAGGTATCTGGAGGGGCACATTTAACTCTAATTTCCCACCAGGAAGAGGAATTAACCAAAGGCTCAGAGTGCCGTGCTGGACCCTGATTATGGCCTGAAGCAAACCTGCAGTTTTGTGGCCAGCTTACAAGGAAGCGAGTTAAGAAAGGAGCTCAGGGGCACTGTAATTCACAAACCTGCAGAGATAAATGACAGCTATTGGCAAAAATATATCGAAGTAAGTCTGCAAAGAGGACTTGAAAACGAGGCAGAATTGCAGGAATCATATTTCAAGAGGTAGATTGGAATTGCATTTAAAGCATATGAAAAGCGGCAGATCTTTGACAGTGATGCACATGGACAAAAAGTGCGTATACATTTTTCCTGAATATATTCAGGAAAAAACGCATATGAACATTTTGGCCAACCAAGCACTCCAGCAATGGAAATCCACACTACAATGAAGTCACATTTCCCATTCGTCAAAAAGGCCATCTGAATAAAGTGTAAAAACCAGAAACACAGGACAGGCCATGGAGAACAGGGAGCCGTGTTATGCTGATGGGCGGGATGTAAATTGCCAACAGACACTCTGGAGATGTTCATGGTGTATCCTGAAACATCTAAAAAACAAAGCTACAGAGCCTAGGGCACTTCCACTTTTGGCCCTATAGCTTAGGAAAATTAAAATCAACAAGACACAGCCAACACAAAATTTAGGGCTGCTGTGTTTACAAGAACCTCGAGTCCAGTACAAATTAAATATCCCAGAAAGAAAAAAATGGATAAAGAAGTTGTGCTACTTACGTACAACGGAATATCACTCAGCAGTGAAATCAATGTCATCAGGCCTGTAGCAGCAAATTGAGTGGATTTAATTATGATGATTCTAAGAGAAATATATCACACAAAGAAAGATAATTATCATAAGATATCACTAATAGAGGGAGTGTAAACTTGGCTACACATAAACTGAATTACAAAACCGAACAGAGTCTCACATTTAGATAAAAACCTTATGCTTGCTTAAGGGGAAAGTTGAGTTGGGCTGCTGTATAAAAACAGATTGAAATTAGCACACATACCATTCCATAAGCCAAATACGTAATAAACAAGACCTACTCTTTGCTCAACGAAATAGACTCATCCATGGTGTATCACCTCACACCTATTAGAATGGGCATCATCAGAAAATCTACAAACAACAAATGCTGGAAACGGTGTGGAGATAAGGAATCCTCTTCCACTATTGTTGGGAACGTAAATTGATACAGTCACTGTGGAGAACATTATGGAGTTTCTTATAAAACTAAGAATAGAATTACCATATGATACAGCAATCCCTCTACTGGGCATATACCCAGACAAAACCATAAATCAAAAAGAGACATTCACCACAATGTTCATTGCATCACTATTTACACTATCCAGGAAATGGAAGCAACCTAAATGCCCACAGACAGACGAATGCATAAAGATGTGGTACATATATAAAATGGAATATTACTAAGCCATAAAAAGGAATGAAATTGGGACATTTGTAGAGACGTTGATGGATCTAGAGACTGTCATACAGAGTGAAGTAAGTCAGAAAGAGAAAAACAAATCTTGTATATTAATGCATATATGTGGAACCTAGAAAAATTGTACAGATGAACCGTTTTGCAAGGCAGAAATAGAGCAATACATGTATACAACAAACGTATGGACAACAAGGGGGGAAAGCTGTTGGGGATGGTGGTGGGAGGAGTTGAGATATTGGGATTGGTATGTATACATTTATATGTATAAAGTAGATAACCAAAAACAACCTGCTGTATAAAAATATAAAATTAAATTCAAAATAAAAAAATAAAATTAAAAAAAGTAAAACAGAAAAATATTCTTCCCTTCACATACATGTATTTATATGAATAAATTATTTCCATGCTTATATCTGTAAATACACAAAAGAGGAATAAAATCTACCTTGAACCAAAAACGAAAAAAAGATAAAAAAGAACAGAACCCACCAGTTACACAGAGGAAAACCGTTTCAGGGCACTTGCTCCAATTGCAAACAATTCTGAAGTTGGTCAGTGGTGGGGAATCATCTCCCATTCAGCCAGCATGCTCCTCGCAACAAGCGTCCTCACTGCAAAGCTGGTGGACCGTGCCGAGGTATCTGTGAGTAAACGTGGGCCGAGCCCCAGGCCAGCTGCTGCTGAAATGTTCCCACCCTTCCAAGGCTAAACACCTGAATATGTACAAGGACTTGAAAACCTAGAGGAAGGGCCATGGAGCCACATGAGGGACAGCATGCCAGCCGACTTGGTGCCTGCAGGCCAGCCAGGATGGTCCTGGCCCTGGGTGCTCTTCTGGAAGCTCTCCATTTCCCTGCCTGAGATACCCCTGCTGTCCCGGCCCCCACTGCTTTCTTCCTTCCTCACCTGTGCCCAGGGAGAAATTCCAGCGGCAGGTGTGGGTGACACATCCTCTTCTTTAGCAGGTAGCATCTTGGCAACTGCTGCAGAAAGTCCAGCAGAGCCCCACTCACACTGGGACACCCACAAAGCCGTGGCCTCTCACTCCCTCCCACCAGCCCAGCCCCGAGACTGCTGACAGGGCAGAGAAAATGGCGTCAGGCACAGCTGCAGGGGCTCTTGCTGCCTGGAGCGGTGTTTATATTGATCTCAACCCAGGCACACCTGGGGAGGGCTGGCCGGCACGGTCAGGCTTCCCAAGCCAGCCAATAATCACCCCTCAGGGGCTCACAGTTGCTGAAAATGGAACTTGCTGAATTGGCCAGGTCCAAGGAACAGGTGTGGGCTCCTGAGAGTCAGGATAGACAAGGGGCTGCAGCTCTGGCTTGTTTTCTAATTATATTATCTGGCCCATGAGTGGGAGACAACTTCAAGAAAACCCTCTCCTAATGAGAGGAACCCAGGAGTCAGGGAGAGGAGGGGTGGGTGGTGGTTGGAGACAGAGGCCTGGTGCCCCGGGTGCAGTGGAAGTCTCTGGAAGACCAGGTGGAGGAGGCCGCACAGAGTGATGCCCAGGGTCACAGACCTGTCAGAGCTGCTGTTTGTTAGTTCAAGTCCTGCTCTGAGGTGCTCTGTGTCAGATCTGAGCGACAGGTGAGCTGGGAGTGCTCTGCAATGAGGGCTATGTGCACGGTTCCTGTGTGCCCAGCCCTGCCAAGGTACCTGCAAGGGTAGCTCTGTATCCTGGGAGGGGCCTGACCACGGGAGCCCCATGGACTGCAGAGGACCTGCCCAGGGAATCCCATATCCTGGGAGGGGCCTGAACACGAGAGCCCCGTGGGCTGGGGTGGGGGTAGGGTACCTGCCCAGGTGAGCTCCATATCCTGGGATTGGCCTGACCTCGAGAGCCCCATGGGCTGCTGGAGTCCTGGTAAAGGATGTCAGGACAGTCAGTGAAGCCACTGAGGATATACCTCCAGTAGTTCCTAAATCCTACACCCTGCTGGTCATTCTACCAACCACCAGGACTTGGTATTCTGTATTAGTCTTCACTGATGCCTTCTTTTGTATTCCATTAGTCCCAGAGTCACAAGAAATTTTGGCTTGTGAGTGACAGGACTCAACATACAACTAAAACAATACTTCCAGGCTGTCTTGCCCCAAGGGTTCAAAAATTCCCACACCATCTTTGGGGAAAGCTCAGCTAAAGACCTAAAAGTTCTACCTCTGGAAAAGGAAACACTCCTTCAATATTCAGACGACATTCTGATCGCCAGCCCTACTAAGGAGGCCTCAGAACTACCAAGCCAATAAAGGATAGAAGTTGTCCACGAAAAAGCTCAAGTATCACAGACTACGGTGACCTGCCTGGGCTTCATTCTCACAGAAGGTCGGAGAAGCCCATCCCAGGAAAGGGAAGAAACAATTTACAGCCTTACCCCTTTCTGAAACTAGAAGACAGCTTAGGGGTTCCTGGGGAAGCCAGGGTTTCCTGCCTCTGGATCCCTAACTACAGTCTACTAGCTGGGCCTCTATATGAAACACTGAAAGGAAAAGATGATGATCCTTTTGAATAGAATCCAGAAGTGGCCTTTCAAGAATGGAAAGAGCAGTCAATTCAGACCCTTGCCCTGGAACTCCCTAATTTAGCTAAACCCTTTGACCTTTACATTCCTGGTGAAAGGTGAATCGCCATTGGAGTATTAGTGCAAAAACTGGGACCACTTGAAATGGAACAATGCAAGAATGCCATCCAGGTAGGATAAACTATGGTCACCAAGGGGCTTGGCCCACCGCCACATCTGGCCAAGATACTGGTGGTATCTGAAAACCTGGAAATCAGCAGCCCAAAAGGCCACCTCCCTTCTAAGGGAAACGGACCCCACGTGGTGATCCTAACCCCCAACCATGCCCTGAAGTTGCAGGGTTTGCTCCGTGGGCACACTGACCTCGATTGAGGAGGCCCTCCAACTCCAACCTCCAGAGAGATAACCGGGGGCAACGGGGCACCATGACGACTCGTGTGACCATCACTTGACCTGGAGTTTCTCTCATAAAACAACAAGAGTGTGTCCCAAAAGAGTAGACTACTGCTTGCAGTACTTACTGTACCCAGAGGGGAGCTAATAATCTTGGCGGGGGAACCGTATATCATGCTGTCACCATAGAAAAGCCTACAGACACCCTGATGATGGTGGCCAATAAGACCGGCTGGACTCCTGTTTACTTCCAAAGGCTCTTGACTCAGTGACCATCATGATCCTTCATCACCACTGACCCTGGACTGTCTGGGAGCTGAGCGGGCAGGATCCTGACACCTGGTGCTGTTTTTACATTAATTCAGGGGCCTAATGGAAGAAAGCGCAGACTGTTGGTCAGAGCATCTAGGCTGGCAGAAACGGTCAGTCAGAGCATCTAGGCTGGCAGAAACGGTCAGCCTAAGGTGGCCGAACAAATGTGGGGCGGAGTGAAACTGGACCTCACAGCGCCACTGCACATCTCCTTTCTGGACCCTTAAAGGTCATTAGAATCTATAACACTTCCAATACTGGTGCTCAGGTGGACGAGCAGGGAGGCAGGAGGCCTGGGGACAATCAACGTCACCTGGAGGCTGCTGGGGAGAAGTTCTGACCCTCGCCCACGGGTATGAAGCCTCCTAACTCAGCACTCAGCAGTTACAGAAGAAGGGTCTGCACCCGCAGCACTCCAAGAATGAGGAAAGGGACAAAAGGCAGAAGAGAAGTTTGTCCCAGGCAAAGCCCCTTAAAAATGCCTGGGAGATAAAAATAGAATCTGGGCAATAAAATAAAGTCTAACCATTTTTATCCTTTGTGCTTTGTCTAATTTCAGGTGCTCCTAGTGTCCCGCATACAGAGGTTCCACACCCGGCACTTCAGACCAGATTTCCTAGAGCAGAATGGCTCGATGACACTTCAGCTCCTGGGGCCCAGTTCAGACTCCGTGACATAGAGCCTGAGCTGCAGCCAACCAGGTCCTCGAGAGCTCAGCCCCCTCCCTCCCAGTGACTCTGACAGGATCTCTACACAGCAGCCCAGCCCACAGCCCACAGGGTAGCACATGCTCTCACCTCTCCATTCTCTGATCAAAATATAAAGTTTCCTTTGCTTTTGAACCAAACTCAGTCTCGATCTATTGGCTCCAATGACACTGGGCAGGGGGACACTTGTTGGCGTCCACTCTGGAGGATCAGTAACAGAAATTGAGAACATTGTAACTTCAATGAACAGATGTGTGAGCCAAACTGTAATTAACATAGAACAGTGTATAAGGCTCGGGTAAAATAAGATGTTTCTAACACTTCCATTTGATATTTCCATCACTTTCTTATAAGCAAGTTCAGTGAAAAGGTTTGTCTTCTTTGTCAGGTCAATATTAGAGAAACAAAGTGATTTCTTTCCAAGGATGTACATCTAATAATCTTGGTTAAAGCTTCAATCTTGTTTTAAATGCTTTTGCATTGAAAATGATACCTCTCTTTCAGCTCCCCCATTTCTGAGAAGCATAAAATCTTATAATTTATTATTACCAAAGGGAAATGGTAGGAGGAGGGATAAATTAACAGTTTGGGATTAACACATACACACTGCTATGTATGAAATCATCAGCAAGGAACTACTGTATAGCACAGGGAACTACACTCAATATTTTGCAATAACCTATAAGGGGAAATGATCTGAAAAAGAATAGATATTTTTATTGACATCATCCATCAATGACAGTAAAAATGGAATCTAAGGGAAGACAGTGGTGAGTGCTTCTGACCCTGAAGACTTCAATCATCTAAAGTTTGGACTCTGCCTACTTCCCAAGGCCCTTAATGAACATATGTGTAGCCGTAGCTTAAAAAATTCCCCAGTTTGGGTTGCGGAGAGACACTGATATTTAAAATCCCCTGGTGTTCTCCTCACATGAATGGGACCCTTCCTACACCTAAAACATGCCTGTCACACCCAGAGGATGGTATACCGTCTGATCGGGAAAAGTTTGGAAAAGGCATCTCATCTCCTCATCTCTTGGTGCTAGGGTTCACCACTCCAGCGTCTTTACTAACAGTCTCCCCACTTGGAGATGTCAGCACTGTCAACATCCTGTTGCATACAGTTTGGAATTTGTCCAGAGGATGAAGCAGAAGGAGGAGGAACAATGAGAGACAAGTCCTAGGTGTTCGGACAGGCACATGCCACTCTAATTTCCAATCAGGAAGACGAATTGACCAAAGGCTAGGGTTGCCCATGGAAACAGAATAGGGCTTGAGGAATCCTGATGCTTTGTGGCCAGTTCCCATAAACACAAGTTGGAAAATGGAACTCAGGGGCACTAAAATTCACGAAACTGCAGAATTGAAAATATCTATCACTGAAAAATGTCTTGAGGAAAGTCAGAGAAAAGGACTTGTAAGCAACGGAGAATGGCAAGAAAGGGATTGGAAGAGGTAGAAAGGACTCGCCATTAAGCACAAGAAAAGGGGCTGAACATTGCCAACATTGCAGTTGGCCAAAAAGGGTGTATGCGTCTTTTTCTGTATATATTCAAGAAAAGGGCATACACTTTTTTAGCCAACCAAACAGGTGGGCACTGGAAATCAATACTACAAAACATATCACTTTGCATCAGTCAGAAGAGCCGTCCTCATAAAGTGTAAACACCAGAAATGCAGGACAGGGCAAGGAGAAAAGGGAGCCCTGTGAGTCTTATAGTGGAAATGTATATTGCCAACGGTCACTCTGGATAAGTCTATTGTGTTTACTAAAGCATCTAAAAAATGAGCTACCGAGCACAGGGCACTTGCACTCATGGACGTATATCTTGGGAAAAACAAAAATCGAGAGGACACAGGCACCCCAATGTTTACCACCTCTCTGTTTAAAAGATCCTCGACTAGGATATAACTTAAAGTATCTGCAGAGAAAAAACGGACAGAGATGTGGTGCTTATGTAGAGTGGAATATTACTCAGCCTGGAAATCAAAGAAATACGGCCAGTTATAACAACTCAAGAGGAGTTACGTGTGATCATTCGAAGTCACATAATTCAAAAAGAAAAAGACATAAGATATCACTAATACATGGAATGTTAACATGGCTACACATGAACTGAATTACAAAAGAGAAGAGGGTTTCAAATTAAGAAAACCAACTTATGCTTCCTTAAGGGGAAAGGTGAGTTGGGGTGCTGCATAAAACCAGAGATTGAAATTAGCACAGATACCATTCCATAAGCCAAATATGTAATAGTCAAGACCTACTCCTTGCTCAACGAAATGGACTCCACACGCCATATTCAATGCCGAAGAATATACCGGATTAGTAAGAATCTTAAAACCCATGGACTTATAGGTCTCCGTAACAGAATCAAGCGCGTGTACAGCGGCATAAACGAAGCAGTGAAAATCCGATAAATCCCATTATTAAAATAAATTTCAAAAACAAAACACAATGACAGTGAAATAGGAAGCAATTCTTAAATAATTCACTCAGGGCATGTGATGCAACCTGGATTTACCACATCTACACCCAGAGCTGGTTGAGACATAAGGCTGGACACTTCAGGCTGATAGCATTGGTGAGTTTCGGTGAACAAATGCAGATCCTTTGAAGTCATACTGCATGGTACACAATCCAAGGGTCCCAACTCTCCAGGTTCAAGGGATTCTTTCTTCAGCTAAAACATGCGTGGGAAACGGCGAGTATGGTCCACCGTGTGATTAGGAAACGATTTAAAATGCATCTCAGTTTTCGTATCCTGGTCCTCGGGTTCACCATTCCAGACGGTTTACTAACACTCTCCCCGCTTGGAGAGTCAGTGCCTTTAACCTCCTGTTTGGCACAGCTCGCAATTTCTGCGCAAGATGAACAGGAATAGGGAGAACCAATGAGAGACTAGCTATAGGTGTCTGCACGGACAAATGTAAGGCTCATTTCCCACCAGGAAGAGGAATTAACCAAAGGCTCAGCGTGCCCTGCCAGAAACAGATTAGGGCCTGAAGCAATCCTGCGGTTTTGTGCCCAGCTCACAAGAAAGCGAGTTGAAGAAAGGAGCTCAGGGGCACTGTAATTCACAAACCTGCAGAGTTATAAATGACAGCTATCCTCCAAAAATATATTGAAGTAAGCCTGCGAAGGGGACTTGAAAGCGGGGCAGAATTTCAGGAAAACGATTGCAGGGGGTAGACTGGAATTGCCCTGAAAGCATAGGAAAAGAGGCACAACGTCGACAATGATGCACTTGGCCAGAAAGGGCGTATGCGTTTTTTCCTGAATATATTCAGGAAAAAACGCATAAGCCCTTTTTGGCCAACCAAGCAAGCCTGTAAAGGAAATCTGCACTACAATGAAGTCTCAATGCCCCCCGGGCAAGAGGGCCATCTGAAAAAAGTGGAAAATCCAGAAAGGTAGGACACGATATGGAGAACAGGGAGCCTTGTTTTGCTGATTGGCAGGATGTAAATTGCCAACAGCCACCCTGGAGAAGTGTATGGTGTTTCCTGAAACACGTAAGAAATAAAGCAACACAGCCTATGGCAATTGCACTTATGGTCCTATTCCTTAGGGAAATTAAAATCAAAAACACAGAGCCACCCCAAAGTTTGGGACGGCTGTGTTCCAAAGAAGCTCGTCTACAGGACCAGGTAAATATCCCAGAAAGCAAAAAATGGATAAAGAAGTTGTGGCACGTACGTGCAATGCAATATCACTCAGCAATGAAATCTGTGTCATCAGGCCCGTAGCGGCATAGTGAGTGGATGCAGGTACGGTTATTCTACGTGAACTACGTCACACAGAAAAAGAAACATCATAAGATATCACTAATACACGGAATGTAAACTTGACTACACATGAACTGAATTACAAAACAGAACAGGGTCTCAAATTTAGAAAACCAACTAGTGCTTGCTTATGGGGAAAGGTGCCTTGGGGTGCTGCATAAAACCAGAGACTGAAATTAGCACAGATAACTTTCCATAAGCCAAATATATAATAGACAAGACCTACTCCTTGCTCAACGAAATGGACCCAACACCACATATTCAACGCCTAGGAATATACCTGACTAGGAAGAATCTTAAAACCCATGGATATATATGTCTCCGTAAGAGAATCAAGCGTGTGTACAGCGGCCGAAACGCAGCAGTGAAAATCCGATAAATCCCATTATCAAAATAAATTTCGAAAACAAAACACAAAGACAGTGAAATAGAGAGCAATTCTTAAATAATTCACTCAGGGCATGTGATGCAACCGGGATTGACCACATCTACACCCAGAGCTGGTTGAGACATAAGGCTGGACACTTCAGGCTGATAGCACTGGTGAGTTTCGGTGAGCAAATGCAGACCCTTTGAAGTCATACTGCATGGTACCCATTCCATGGGTCCCAACTCTCTAGGTTCAAGGCATTCTTCCTCCAGCTAAAACATGCATGGGAAACCCAGAGTATCGTCCACCGTGTGATTGGGAAACGATTTAAAATGCATCTCAGTTTTCGTATCCTGGTCCTCGGGTTCACCATTCCAGATGCTTTACTAACACTCTCCCCGCTTGGAGAGTCAGTGCCTTTAACCTCCTGTTTGGCACAGCTTGCCATTTCTGTGCAAGATGAACAGGAATAGGGAGAACCAATGAGAGACTAGCTGTAGGTGTCTGCACGGGCAAATGTAACGCTCATTGCCCACCAGGAAGAGGAATTAAACAAAGGCTCAGTGTGCCCTGCTGGAAACAGATTAGGGCCTGAAGCAATCCTGCGGTTTTGTGCCCAGCTCACAAGAAAGCGAGTTGAAGAAAGGAGCTCAGGGGCACTGTACTTCACAAACCTGCAGAGTTATAAATGACAGCTATCCTCCAAAAATATATTGAAGTAAGCCTGTGAAGGGGACTTGAAAGCGGGGCTGAATTTCAGGAAAACGATTGCAGGGGGTAGACTGGAATTGCCCTGAAAGCATAGGAAAAGAGGCACAACGTCGACAATGATGCACTTGGCCAAAAAGGGCGTATGCGTTTTTTCCTGAATATATTTAGGAAAAAACGCATACGCCCTTTTTGGCCAACCAAGCAAGCCTGTAAAGGAAATCTGCACTACAATGAAATCTCACTGCCCCCCCCGGGCAAAAGGGCCATCTGAAAAAAGTGTAAAATCCAGAAAGGTAGGACAGGATATGGAGAACAGGGAGCCTTGTTATGCTGATTGGCAGGATGTAAATTGCCAGCAGCCACCCTGGAGAAGTGTATGGTGTTTCCTGAAACACGTAAGAAACAAAGCAACACAGCCTATGGCACTTCCACTTATGGTCCTATAGCTTACAGAAATTAAAATAAAAAACAGACAGCCACCCCAATATTTGGGACGGCTGTGTTCCCAAGAAGCTCGTCTACAGTATCAGGTAAATATCCAAGAAAGCAAAAAATGGATAAAGAAGTTGTGGCACGTACGTACAATGCAATATCACTCAGCAATGAAATCTGTGTCATCAGGCCCGTAGCGGCATAGTGAGTGGATGCAGGTACGGTGATTCTACGTGAACTACGTCACACAGAAAAAGAAACATCATAAGATATCACTAATACACGGAATGTAAACTTGACTACACATGAACTGAATTACAAAAAAGAACAGGGTCTCAAATTTAGAAAACCAACTAGTGCTTGCTTATGGGGAAAGGTGCCTTGGGGTGCTGCATAAAACCAGAGACTGAAATTAGCACAGATAACTTTCCATAAGCCAAATATGTAATAGACAATACCTACTCCTTGCTCAACGAAATGGACCCAACACCACATATTCAACGCCTAGGAATATACCTGACTAGGAAGAATCTTAAAACCCATGGATATATATGTCTCCGTAAGAGAATCAAGCGTGTGTACAGCGGCCGAAACGCAGCAGTGAAAATCCGATAAATCCCATTATCAAAATAAATTTCGAAAACAAAACACAAAGACAGTGAAATAGAGAGCAATTCTTAAATAATTCACTCAGGGCATGTGATGCAACCGGGATTGACCACATCTACACCCAGAGCTGGTTGAGACATAAGGCTGGACACTTCAGGCTGATAGCACTGGTGAGTTTCGGTGAGCAAATGCAGACCCTTTGAAGTCATACTGCATGGTACCCATTCCATGGGTCCCAACTCTCCAGGTTCAAGGCATTCTTCCTCCAGCTAAAACATGCATGGGAAACCCAGAGTATCGTCCACCGTGTGATTGGGAAACGATTTAAAATGCATCTCAGTTTTCGTATCCTGGTCCTCGGGTTCACCATTCCAGATGCTTTACTAACACTCTCCCCGCTTGGAGAGTCAGTGCCTTTAACCTCCTGTTTGGCACAGCTTGCCGTTTCTGTGCAAGATGAACAGGAATAGGGAGAACCAATGAGAGACTAGCTGTAGGTGTCTGCACGGGCAAATGTAACGCTCATTGCCCACCAGGAAGAGGAATTAAACAAAGGCTCAGTGTGCCCTGCTGGAAACAGATTAGGGCCTGAAGCAATCCTGCGGTTTTGTGCCCAGCTCACAAGAAAGCGAGTTGAAGAAAGGAGCTCAGGGGCACTGTACTTCACAAACCTGCAGAGTTATAAATGACAGCTATCCTCCAAAAATATATTGAAGTAAGCCTGCGAAGGGGACTTGAAAGCGGGGCAGAATTTCAGGAAAAGGATTGCAGGGGGTAGACTGGAATTGCCCTGAAAGCATAGGAAAAGAGGCACAACGTCGACAATGATGCACTTGGCCAAAAAGGGCGTATGCGTTTTTTCCTGAATATATTCAGGAAAAAACGCATACGCCCTTTTTGGCCAACCAAGCAAGCCTGTAAAGGAAATCTGCACTACAACGAAATCTCACTGCCCCCCCGGGCAAAAGGGCCATCTGAAAAAAGTGTAAAATCCAGAAAGGTAGGACAGGATATGGAGAACAGGGAGCCTTGTTATGCTGATTGGCAGGATGTAAATTGCCAGCAGCCACCCTGGAGAAGTGTATGGTGTTTCCTGAAACACGTAAGAAACAAAGCAACACAGCCTATGGCACTTCCCCTTATGGTCCTATAGCTTACGGAAATTAAAATCAAAAAGAGACAGCCACCCCAATATTTGGGATGGCTGTGTTCACAAGAAGCTCGTCTACAGTATCAGGTAAATATCCCAGAAAGCAAAAAATGGATAAAGAAGTTGTGGCACGTACGTACAATGCAATATCACTCAGCAATGAAATCTGTGTCATCAGGCCCGTAGCGGCATAGTGAGTGGATGCAGGTACGGTGATTCTACGTGAACTACGTCACACAGAAAAAGAAACATCATAAGATATCACTAATACACGGAATGTAAACTTCACTACACATGAACTGAATTACAAAACAGAACACGGTCTCAAATTTAGAAAACCAACTAGTGCTTGCTTATGGGGAAAGGTGCCTTGGGGTGCTGCATAAAACCAGAGACTGAAATTAGCACAGATAACTTTCCATAAGCCAAATATGTAATAGACAAGACCTACTCCTTGCTCAACGAAATGGACTCAACACCACATATTCAACGCCTAGGAATATACCTGACTAGGAAGAATCTTAAAACCCATGGATATATATGTTTCCGTAAGAGAATCAAGCGTGTGTACAGCGGCGGAAATGCAGCAGTGAAAATCCGATAAATCCCATTATCAAAATAAATTTCGAAAACAAAACACAAAGACAGTGAAATAGAGAGCAATTCTTAAATAATTCACTCAGGGCATGTGATGCAACCGGGATTGACCACATCTACACCCAGAGCTGGTTGAGACATAAGGCTGGACACTTCAGGCTGATAGCACTGGTGAGTTTCGGTGAGCAAATGCAGACCCTTTGAAGTCATACTGCATGGTACCCATTCCATGGGTCCCAACTCTCCAGGTTCAAAGCATTCTTCCTCCAGCTAAAACATGCATGGGAAACCCAGAGTATCGTCCACCGTGTGATTGGGAAACGATTTAAAATGCATCTCAGTTTTCGTATCCTGGTCCTCGGGTTCACCATTCCAGATGCTTTACTAACACTCTCCCCGCTTGGAGAGTCAGTGCCTTTAACCTCCTGTTTGGCACAGCTTGCCATTTCTGTGCAAGATGAACAGGAATAGGGAGAACCAATGAGAGACTAGCTGTAGGTGTCTGCACGGGCAAATGTAACGCTCATTGCCCACCAGGAAGAGGAATTAAACAAAGGCTCAGTGTGCCCTGCTGGAAACAGATTAGGGCCTGAAGCAATCCTGCGGTTTTGTGCCCAGCTCACAAGAAAGCGAGTTGAAGAAAGGAGCTCAGGGGCACTGTACTTCACAAACCTGCAGAGTTATAAATGACAGCTATCCTCCAAAAATATATTGAAGTAAGCCTGCGAAGGGAACTTGAAAGCGGGGCAGAATTTCAGGAATACGATTGCAGGGGGTAGACTGGAATTGCCCTGAAAGCATAGGAAAAGAGGCACAACGTCGACAATGATGCACTTGGCCAAAAAGGGCGTATGCGTTTTTTCCTGAATATATTCAGGAAAAAACGCATACGCCCTTTTTGGCCAACCAAGCAAGCCTGTAAAGGAAATCTGCACTACAATGAAATCTCACTGCCCCCCCGGGCAAAAGGGCCATCTGAAAAAAGTGTAAAATCCAGAAAGGTAGGACAGGATACGGAGAACAGGGAGCCTTGTTATGCTGATTGGCAGGATGTAAATTGCCAGCAGCCACCCTGGAGAAGTGTATGGTGTTTCCTGAAACACGTAAGAAACAAAGCAACACAGCCTATGGCACTTCCGCTTATGGTCCTATAGCTTACGGAAATTAAAATCAAAAACAGACAGCCACCCCAATATTTGGGACGGCTGTGTTCAGAAGAAGCTCGTCTACAGTATCAGGTAAATATCCCAGAAAGCAAAAAATGGATAAAGATGTTGTGGCACGTACGTACAATGCAATATCACTCAGCAATGAAATCTGTGTCATCAGGCCCGTAGCGGCATAGTGAGTGGATGCAGGTACGGTGATTCTACGTGAACTACGTCACACAGAAAAAGAAACATCATAAGATATCACTAATACACGGAATGTAAACTTGACTACACATGAACTGAATTACAAAAAAGAACAGGATCTCAAATTTAGAAAACCAACTAGTGCTTGCTTATGGGGAAAGGTGCCTTGGGGTGCTGCATAAAACCGGAGACTGAAATTAGCACAGATAACTTTCCATAAGCCAAATATGTAATAGACAAGACCTACTACTTGCTCAACGAAATGGACCCAACACCACATATTCAACGCCTAGGAATATACCTGACTAGGAAGAATCTTAAAACCCATGGATATATATGTCTCCGTAAGAGAATCAAGCGTGTGTACAGCGGCCGAAACGCAGCAGTGAAAATCCGATAAATCCCATTATCAAAATAAATTTCGAAAACAAAACACAAAGACAGTGAAATAGAGAGCAATTCTTAAATAATTCACTCAGGGCATGTGATGCAACCGGGTTTGACCACATCTACACCCAGAGCTGGTTGAGACATAAGGCTGGACACTTCAGGCTGATAGCATTGGTGAGTTTCGGTGAGCAAATGCAGACCCTTTGAAGTCATACTGCATGGTACCCATTCCATGGGTCCCAACTCTCCAGGTTCAAGGCATTCTTCCTCCAGCTAAAACATGCATGGGAAACCCAGAGTATCGTCCACCGTGTGATTGGGAAACGATTTAAAATGCATCTCAGTTTTCGTTTCCTGGTCCTCGGGTTCACCATTCCAGATGCTTTACTAACACTCTCCCCGCTTGGAGAGTCAGTGCCTTTAACCTCCTGTTTGGCACAGCTTGCCATTTCTGTGCAAGATGAACAGGAATAGGGAGAACCAATGAGAGACTAGCTGTAGGTGTCTGCACGGGCAAATGTAACGCTCATTGCCCACCAGGAAGAGGAATTAAACAAAGGCTCAGTGTGCCCTGCTGGAAACAGATTAGGGCCTGAAGCAATCCTGCGGTTTTGTGCCCAGCTCACAAGAAAGCGAGTTGAAGAAAGGAGCTCAGGGGCACTGTACTTCACAAACCTGCAGAGTTATAAATGACAGCTATCCTCCAAAAATATATTGAAGTAAGCCTGCGAAGGGAACTTGAAAGCGGGGCTGAATTTAAGGAAAACGATTGCAGGGGGTAGACTGGAATTGCCCTGAAAGCATAGGAAAAGAGGCACAACGTCGACAATGATGCACTTGGCCAAAAAGGGCGTATGCGTTTTTTCCTGAATATATTCAGGAAAAAACGCATACGCCCTTTTTGGCCAACCAAGCAAGCCTGTAAAGGAAATCTGCACTACAATGAAATCTCACTGCCCCCCCGGGCAAAAGGGCCATCTGAAAAAAGTGTAAAATCCAGAAAGGTAGGACAGGATACGGAGAACAGGGAGCCTTGTTATGCTGATTGGCAGGATGTAAATTGCCAGCAGCCACCCTGGAGAAGTGTATGGTGTTTCCTGAAACACGTAAGAAACAAAGCAACACAGCCTATGGCACTTCCGCTTATGGTCCTATAGCTTACGGAAATTAAAATCAAAAACAGACAGCCACCCCAATATTTGGGACGGCTGTGTTCACAAGAAGCTCGTCTACAGTATCAGGTAAATATCCCAGAAAGCAAAAAATGGATAAAGAAGTTTTGGCACGTACGTACAATGCAATACCACTCAGCAATGAAATCTGTGTCATCAGGCCCGTAGCGGCATAGTGAGTGGATGCAGGTACGGTGATTCTACGTGAACTACGTCACACAGAAAAAGAAACATCATAAGATATCACTAATACACGGAATGTAAACTTGACTACACATGAACTGAATTACAAAAAAGAACAGGGTCTCAAATTTAGAAAACCAACTAGTGCTTGCTTATGGGGAAAGGTGCGTTGGGGTGCCGCATAAAACCAGAGACTGAAATTAGCACAGATAACTTTCCATAAGCCAAATATGTAATAGACAAGACGTACTCCTTGCTCAACGAAATGGACCCAACACCACATATTCAACGCCTAGGAATATACCTGACTAGGAAGAATCTTAAAACCCATGGATATATATGTCTCCGTAAGAGAATCAAGCGTGTGTACAGCGGCCGAAACGCAGCAGTGAAAATCCGATAAATCCCATTATCAAAATAAATTTCGAAAACAAAACACAAAGACAGTGAAATAGAGAGCAATTCTTAAATAATTCACTCAGGGCATGTGATGCAACCGGGATTGACCACATCTACACCCAGAGCTGGTTGAGACATAAGGCTGGACACTTCAGGCTGATAGCATTGGTGAGTTTCGGTGAGCAAATGCAGACCCTTTGAAGTCATACTGCATGGTACCCATTCCATGGGTCCCAACTATCCAGTTTCAAGGGATTCTTCCTCCAGCTAAAACATGCATGGGAAACCCAGAGTATCGTCCACCGTGTGATTGGGAAACGATTTAAAATGCATCTCAGTTTTCGTATCCTGGTTCTCGGGTTCACCATTCCAGATGCTTTACTAACACTCTCCCCGCTTGGAGACTCAGTGCCTTTAACCTCCTGTTTGGCACAGCTTGCCGTTTCTGTGCAAGATGAACAGGAATAGGGAGAACCAATGAGAGACTAGCTGTAGGTGTCTGCACGGGCAAATGTAACGCTCATTGCCCACCAGGAAGAGGAATTAAACAAAGGCTCAGCGTGCCCTGCTGGAAACAGATTAGGGCCTGAAGCAATCCTGCGGTTTTGTGCCCAGCTCACAAGAAAGCGAGTTGAAGAAAGGAGCTCAGGGGCACTGTACTTCACAAACCTGCAGAGTTATAAATGACAGCTATCCTCCAAAAATATATTGAAGTAAGCCTGCGAAGGGGACTTGAAAGCGGGGCTGAATTTCAGGAAAACGATTGCAGGGGGTAGACTGGAATTGCCCTGAAAGCATAGGAAAAGAGGCACAACGTGGACAATGATGCACTTGGCCAAAAAGGGCGTATGCGTTTTTTCCTGAATATATTCAGGAAAAAACGCATACGCCCTTTTTGGCCAACCAAGCAAGCCTGTAAAGGAAATCTGCACTACAATGAAATCTCACTGCCCCCCCCCCCCCCGGGCAAAAGGGCCATCTGAAAAAAGTGTAAAATCCAGAAAGGTAGGACAGGATATGGAGAACAGGGAGCCTTGTTATGCTGATTGGCAGGATGTAAATTGCCAGCAGCCACCCTGGAGAAGTGTATGGTGTTTCCTGAAACACGTAAGAAACAAAGCAACACAGCCTATGGCACTTCCACTTATGGTCCTATAGCTTACGGAAATTAAAATCAAAAACAGACAGCCACCCCAATATTTGGGACGGCTGTGTTCAGAAGAAGCTCGTCTACAGTATCAGGTAAATATCCCAGAAAGCAAAAAATGGATAAAGAAGTTGTGGCACGTACGTACAATGCAATATCACTCAGCAATGAAATCTGTGTCATCAGGCCCGTAGCGGCATAGTGAGTGGATGCAGGTACGGTGATTCTACGTGAACTACGTCACACAGAAAAAGAAACATCATAAGATATCACTAATACACGGAATGTAAACTTGACTACACATGAACTGAATTACAAAAAAGAACAGGATCTCAAATTTAGAAAACCAACTAGTGCTTGCTTATGGGGAAAGGTGCCTTGGGGTGCTGCATAAAACCGGAGACTGAAATTAGCACAGATAACTTTCCATAAGCCAAATATGTAATAGACAAGACCTACTACTTGCTCAACGAAATGGACCCAACACCACATATTCAACGCCTAGGAATATACCTGACTAGGAAGAATCTTAAAACCCATGGATATATATGTCTCCGTAAGAGAATCAAGCGTGTGTACAGCGGCCGAAACGCAGCAGTGAAAATCCGATAAATCCCATTATCAAAATAAATTTCGAAAACAAAACACAAAGACAGTGAAATAGAGAGCAATTCTTAAATAATTCACTCAGGGCATGTGATGCAACCGGGTTTGACCACATCTACACCCAGAGCTGGTTGAGACATAAGGCTGGACACTTCAGGCTGATAGCATTGGTGAGTTTCGGTGAGCAAATGCAGACCCTTTGAAGTCATACTGCATGGTACCCATTCCATGGGTCCCAACTCTCCAGGTTCAAGGGATTCTTCCTCCAGCTAAAACATGCATGGGAAACCCAGAGTATCGTCCACCGTGTGATTGGGAAACGATTTAAAATGCATCTCAGTTTTCGTTTCCTGGTCCTCGGGTTCACCATTCCAGATGCTTTACTAACACTCTCCCCGCTTGGAGAGTCAGTGCCTTTAACCTCCTGTTTCGCACAGCTTGCAATTTCTGTGCAAGATGAACAGGAATAGGGAGAACCAATGAGAGACTAGCTGTAGGTGTCTGCACGGGCAAATGTAACGCTCATTGCCCACCAGGAAGAGGAATTAAACAAAGGCACAGTGTGCCCTGCTGGAAACAGATTAGGGCCTGAAGCAATCCTGCGGTTTTGTGCCCAGCTCACAAGAAAGCGAGGTGAAGAAAGGAGCTCAGGGGCACTGTACTTCACAAACCTGCAGAGTTATAAATGACAGCTATCCTCCAAAAATATATTGAAGTAAGCCTGCGAAGGGGACTTGAAAGCGGGGCTGAATTTCAGGAAAACGATTGCAGGGGGTAGACTGGAATTGCCCTGAAAGCATAGGAAAAGAGGCACAATGTCGACAATGATGCACTTGGCCAAAAAGGGCGTATGCGTTTTTTCCTGAATATATTCAGGAAAAAACGCATACGCCCTTATTGGCCAACCAAGCAAGCCTGTAAAGGAAATCTGCACTACAATAAAATCTCACTGCCCCCCCGGGCAAAAGGGCCATCTGAAAAAAGTGTAAAATCCAGAAAGGTAGGACAGGATATGGAGAACAGGGAGCCTTGTTATGCTGATTGGCAGGATGTAAATTGCCAGCAGCCACCCTGGAGAAGTGTATGGTGTTTCCTGAAACACGTAAGAAACAAAGCAACACAGCCTATGGCACTTCCACTTATGGTCCTATAGCTTACGGAAATTAAAATCAAAAACAGACAGCCACCCCAATATTTGGGACGGCTGTGTTCACAAGAAGCTCGTCTACAGTATCAGGTAAATATCCCAGAAAGCAAAAAATGGATAAAGAAGTTGTGGCACGTACGTACAATGCAATATCACTCAGCAATGAAATCTGTGTCATCAGGCCCGTAGAGGCATAGTGAGTGGATGCAGGTACGGTGATTCTACGTGAACTACGTCACACAGAAAAAGAAACATCATAAGATATCACTAGTACACGGAATGTAAACTTGACTACACATGAACTGAATTACAAAACAGAACAGGGTCTCAAATTTAGAAAACCAACTAGTGCTTGCTTATGGGGAAAGGTGCCTTGGGGTGCTGCATAAAACCAGAGACTGAAATTAGCACAGATAACTTTCCATAAGCCAAATATGTAATAGACAAGACCTACTCCTTGCTCAACGAAATGGACCCAACACCACATATTCAACGCCTAGGAATATACCTGACTAGGAAGAATCTTAAAACCCATGGATATATATGTCTCCGTAAGAGAATCAAGCGTGTGTACAGCGGCCGAAACGCAGCAGTGAAAATCCGATAAATCCCATTATCAAAATAAATTTCGAAAACAAAACACAAAGACAGTGAAATAGAGAGCAATTCTTAAATAATTCACTCAGGGCATGTGATGCAACCGGGATTGACCACATCTACACCCAGAGCTGGTTGAGACATAAGGCTGGACACTTCAGGCTGATAGCATTGGTGAGTTTCGGTGAGCAAATGCAGACCCTTTGAAGTCATACTGCATGGTACCCATTCCATGGGTCCCAACTCTCCAGGTTCAAGGCATTCTTCCTCCAGCTAAAACATGCATGGGAAACCCAGAGTATCGTCCACCGTGTGATTGGGAAACGATTTAAAATGCATCTCAGTTTTCGTATCCTGGTCCTCGGGTTCACCATTCCAGATGCTTTACTAACACTCTCCCCGCTTAGAGAGTCAGTGCCTTTAACCTCCTCTTTGGCACAGCTTGCAATTTCTGTGCAAGATGAACAGGAATAGGGAGAACCAATGAGAGACTAGCTGTAGGTGTCTGCACGGGCAAATGTAACGCTCATTGCCCACCAGGAAGAGGAATTAAACAAAGGCTCAGTGTGCCCTGCTGGAAACAGATTAGGGCCTGAAGCAATCCTGCGGTTTTGTGCCCAGCTCACAAGAAAGCGAGTTGAAGAAAGGAGCTCAGGGGCACTGTAATTCACAAACCTGCAGAGTTATAAATGACAGCTATCTTCCAAAAGTATATTGAAGTAACCCTGCGTAGGGGACTTGAAAGCGGGGCAGAATTTCAGGAAAACTATTGCAGGGGGTAGACTGGAATTGCCGTGAAAGCATAGGAAAAGAGGCAGAACGTCGACAATGATGCACTTGGCCAAAAAGGGCGTATGCGTTTTTTCCTGAATATATTCAGGAAAAAACGCATACGCCCTTTTTGGCCAACCAAGCAAGCCTGTAAAGGAAATCTGCACTACAATGAAGTCTCACTGCCCCCCGGGCAAAAGGGCCATCTGAAAAAAGTGTAAAATCCAGAAAGGTAGGACAGGATATGGAGAACAGGGAGCCTTGTTATGCTGATTGGCAGGATGTAAATTGCCAGCAGCCACCCTGGAGAAGTGTATGGTGTTTCCTGAAACACGTAAGAAACAAAGCAACACATCCTATGGCACTTCCACTTATGGTCCTATAGCTTACGGAAATTAAAATCAAAAACAGACAGCCACCCCAATATTTGGGACGGCTGTGTTCACAAGAAGCTCGTCTACAGTAACAGGTAAATATCCCAGAAAGCAAAAAATGGATAAAGAAGTTGTGGCACGTACGTACAATGCAATATCACTCAGCAATGAAATCTGTGTCATCAGGCCCGTAGCGGCATAGTGAGTGGATGCAGGTACGGTGATTGTACGTGAACAACGTCACACAGAAAAAGAAACATCATAAGATATCACTAATACACGGAATGTAAACTTGACTACACATGAACTGAATTACCAAACAGAACACGGTCTCAAATTTAGAAAACCAACTAGTGCTTGCTTATGGGGAAAGGTGCCTTGGGGTGCTGCATAAAACCAGAGACTGAAATTAGCACAGATAACTTTCCATAAGCCAAATATGTAATAGACAAGACCTACTCCTTGCTCAACGAAATGGACCCAAAACCACATATTCAACGCCTAGGAATATACCTGACTAGGAAGAATCTTAAAACCCATGGATATATATGTCTCCGTAAGAGAATCAAGCGTGTGTACAGCGGCCGAAACGCAGCAGTGAAAATCCGATAAATCCCATTATCAAAATAAATTTCGAAAACAAAACACAAAGACAGTGAAATAGAGAGCAATTCTTAAATAATTCACTCAGGGCATGTGATGCAACTGGGATTGACCACATCTACACCCAGAGCTGGTTGAGACATAAGGCTGGACACTTCAGGCTGATAGCATTGGTGAGTTTCGGTGAGCAAATGCAGACCCTTTGAAGTCATACTGCATGGTACCTATTCCATGGGTCCCAACTCTTCAGGTTCAAGGGATTCTTCCTCCAGCTAAAACATGCATGGGAAACCCACAGTATGGTCCACCGTGTGATTGGGAAACGATTTAAAATGCACCTCAGTTTTCGTATCCTGGTCCTCGGGTTCACCATTCCAGATGCTTTACT
Organism: Phocoena phocoena; assembly: GCF_963924675.1. Lineage (NCBI taxonomy): Eukaryota > Metazoa > Chordata > Mammalia > Artiodactyla > Phocoenidae > Phocoena > Phocoena phocoena. The sequence goes on from NW_027077675.1 coordinate 615,003, forward strand.
AACACTCTCCCCGCTTGGAGAGTCAGTGCCTTTAACCTCCTCTTTGGCACAGCTTGCAATTTCTGTGCAAGATGAACAGGAATAGGGAGAACCAATGAGAGACTAGCTGTAGGTGTCTGCACGGGCAAATGTAACGCTCATTGCCCACCAGGAAGAGGAATTAAACAAAGGCTCAGTGTGCCCTGCTGGAAACAGATTAGGTCCTGCAGCAATCCTGCGGTTTTGTGCCCAGCTCACAAGAAAGCGAGTTGAAGAAAGGAGCTCAGGGGCACTGTAATTCACAAACCTGCAGAGTTATAAATGACAGCTATCCTCCAAAAATATATTGAAGTAAGCCTGCGTAGGGGACTTGAAAGCGGGACAGAATTTCAGGAAAACGATTGCAGGGGGTAGACTGGAATTGCCCTGAAAGCATAGGAAAAGAGGCACAACGTCGACAATGATGCACTTGGCCAAAAAGGGCGTATGCGTTTTTTCCTGAATATATTCAGGAAAAAACGCATACGCCCTTTTTGGCCAACCAAGCAAGCCTGTAAAGGAAATCTGCACTACAATGAAATCTCACTGCCCCCCCCCCCCCCCGGGCAAAAGGGCCATCTGAAAAAAGTGTAAAATCCAGAAATGTAGGACAGGATATGGAGAACAGGGAGCCTTGTTATGCTGATTGGCAGGATGTAAATTGCCAGCAGCCACCCTGGAGAAGTGTATGGTGTTTCCTGAAACACGTAAGAAACAAAGCAACACAGCCTATGGCACTTCCACTTATGGTCCTATAGCTTACGGAAATTAAAATCAAAAACAGACAGCCACCCCAATATTTGGGACGGCTGTGTTCTCAAGAAGCTCGTCTACAGTATCAGGTAAATATCCCAGAAAGCAAAAAATGGATAAAGAAGTTGTGGCACGTACGTACAATGCAATATCACTCAGCAATGAAATCTGTGTCATCAGGCCCGTAGCGGCATAGTGAGTGGATGCAGGTACGGTGATTCTACGTGAACTACGTCACACAGAAAAAGAAACATCATAAGATATCACTAATACACGGAATGTAAACTTGACTACACATGAACTGAATTACAAAACAGAACAGGGTCTCAAATTTAGAAAACCAACTAGTGCTTGCTTATGGGGAAAGGTGCGTTGGGGTGCTGCATAAAACCAGAGACTGAAATTAGCACAGATAACATTCCATAAGCCAAATATGTAATAGACAAGACCTACTCCTTGCTCAACGAAATGGACTAAACACCACATATTCAACGCCTAGGAATATACCTGACTAGGAAGAATCTTAAAACCCATGGATATATATGTCTCCGTAAGAGAATCAAGCGTGTGTACAGCAGCGGAAATGCAGCAGTGAAAATCCGATAAATCCCATTATCAAAATAAATTTCGAAAACAAAACACAAAGACAGTGAAATAGAGAGCAATTCTTAAATAATTCACTCAGGTCATGTGATGCAACCGGGATTGACCACATCTACACCCAGAGCTGGTTGAGACATAAGGCTGGACACTTCAGGCTGATAGCACTGGTGAGTTTCGGTGAGCAAATGCAGACCCTTTGAAGTCATACTGCATGGTACCCATTCCATGGGTCCCAACTCTCCAGGTTCAAGGCATTCTTCCTCCAGCTAAAACATGCATGGGAAACCCAGAGTATCGTCCACCGTGTGATTGAGAAACGATTTAAAATGCATCTCGGTTTTCGTATCCTGTTCCTCGGGTTCACCATTCCAGATGCTTTACTAACACTCTCCCCGCTTGGAGAGTCAGTGCCTTTAACCTCCTGTTTGGCACAGCTTGCCATTTCTGTGCAAGATGAACAGGAATAGGGAGAACCAATGAGAGACTAGCTGTAGGTGTCTGCACGGGCAAATGTAACGCTCATTGCCCACCAGGAAGAGGAATTAAACAAAGGCTCAGTGTGCCCTGCTGGAAACAGATTAGGGCCTGAAGCAATCCTGCGGTTTTGTGCCCAGCTCACAAGAAAGCGAGTTGAAGAAAGGAGCTCAGGGGCACTGTACTTCACAAACCTGCAGAGTTATAAATGACAGCTATCCTCCAAAAATATATTGAAGTAAGCCTGCGAAGGGGACTTGAAAGCGGGGCAGAATTTCAGGAATACGATTGCAGGGGGTAGACTGGAATTGCCCTGAAAGCATAGGAAAAGAGGCACAACGTCGACAATGATGCACTTGGCCAAAAAGGGCGTATGCGTTTTTTCCTGAATATATTCAGGAAAAAACGCATACGCCCTTTTTGGCCAACCAAGCAAGCCTGTAAAGGAAATCTGCACTACAATGAAATCTCACTGCCCCCCCCCCCCGGGGCAAAAGGGCCATCTGAAAAAAGTGTAAAATCCAGAAAGGTAGGACAGGATATGGAGAACAGGGAGCCTTGTTATGCTGATTGGCAGGATGTAAATTGCCAGCAGCCACCCTGGAGAAGTGTATGGTGTTTCCTGAAACAGGTAAGAAACAAAGCAACACAGCCTATGGCACTTCCACTTATGGTCCTATAGCTTACGGAAATTAAAATCAAAAACAGACAGCCACCCCAATATTTGGAACGGCTGTGTTCACAAGAAGCTCGTCTACAGTATCAGGTAAATATCCCAGAAAGCAAAAAATGGATAAAGAAGTTGTGGCACGTACGTACAATGCAATATCACTCAGCAATGAAATCTGTGTCATCAGGCCCGTAGCGGCATAGTGAGTGGATGCAGGTACGGTGATTCTACGTGAACTACGTCACACAGAAAAAGAAACATCATAAGATATCACTAATACACGGAATGTAAACTTGACTACACATGAACTGAATTACAAAAAAGAACAGGGTCTCAAATTTAGAAAACCAACTAGTGCTTGCTTATGGGGAAAGGTGCCTTGGGGGGCTGCATAAAACCAGAGACTGAAATTAGCACAGATAACTTTCCATAAGCCAAATATGTAATAGACAAGACCTACTCCTTGCTCAACGAAATGGACCCAACACCACATATTCAACGCCTAGGAATATACCTGACTAGGAAGAATCTTAAAACCCATGGATATATATGTCTCCGTAAGAGAATCAAGCGTGTGTACAGTGGCCGAAACGCAGCAGTGAAAATCCGATAAATCCCATTATCAAAATAAATTTCGAAAACAAAACACAAAGACAGTGAAATAGAGAGCAATTCTTAACTAATTCACTCAGGGCATGTGATGCAACCGGGATTGACCACATCTACACCCAGAGCTGGTTGAGACATAAGGCTGGACACTTCAGGCTGATAGCATTGGTGAGTTTCGGTGAGCAAATGCAGACCCTTTGAAGTCATACTGCATGGTACCCATTCCATGGGTCCCAACTCTCCAGGTTCAAGGGATTCTTCCTCCAGGTAAAACATGCATGGGAAACCCAGAGTATCGTCCACCGTGTGATTGGGAAATGATTTAAAATGCATCTCAGTTTTCGTTTCCTGGTCCTCGGGTTCACCATTCCAGATGCTTTACTAACACTCTCCCCGCTTGGAGAGTCAGTGCCTTTAACCTCCTGTTTCGCACAGCTTGCAATTTCTGTGCAAGATGAACAGGAATAGGGAGAACCAATGAGAGACTAGCTGTAGGTGTCTGCACGGGCAAATGTAACGCTCATTGCCCACCAGGAAGATTAATTAAACAAAGGCTCAGTGTGCCCTGCTGGAAACAGATTAGGGCCTGAAGCAATCCTGCGGTTTTGTGCCCAGCTCACAAGAAAGCGAGTTGAAGA